>NC_057839.1:66011875-66381250 GCF_910594005.1 Cervus elaphus
GTACAGCATGATGATGTGAATCCAAAGAAGTCTTGCAGAATGATACTAATTCTGGTAGACATTTCCCCCACCAAGAGACATGAACATGTTAGTGCATAAGCCACATGTAAATTGAAATGACAAATGTCTTCAGAAGCAACTAAAATCATATTAATGACTCTTAAAAGAACTGGTGTTTATTAGCTAAAAATATTTGGGTAAATCATGTCTGGAGCTCTATGAACTTTATAAATTGAGTATTTATAAAAGGATATTTTATTCCTAAGAAAAAGAATGTCTTTGATACAGTACATTCAAAGACTAACTGCTGAGTAAAGATCTATTAAATGCTCACTCTTGCATAAATGCTATTAAAAATACTGTTATAAAGTAAAGGTGATTGAGTAACCAAGAGGAACATAAGCAGTTAAGTCCCCTACAATTAACAGCTCTAAAACTTCCTCCAAAATTTGAAAAATTGTCAAATAAAATGTCACAAATGTACAGCATTAATGTGAAAATCAACTAAACTATTCACTTAATTTTATCTGCTTTTATGTGTCTATAATTTCAAGAAAAAATATTTTTGAACAATATATGCTATTATCTAAAAATAATCATTCATAGCTTTCAATCAGACTCTGTTCTCACAATGGAGAATGTTCTAAGATCTAGTTCAACAGCAAATTAGATAAACGTGTAGCTGGTTAATGATGAGTAGAATTGGAATTCTAAAAGGCTCTAACTTGGGTTCATCTTGAAATAGAATATAAATAATATCATTCCGTTGTCCATTTTGCGAGTTTTGTTGTAGGTGGGGGAGTGTAAGGAGGGCTGATGTTCAAGGAATAAATAATTGAGGGATAAAACAGGAGTGGAAACCTTCGGAAAGATCCTTGTCTATAAGCACGGAGACAACTCTGTTGGACTTGACATCTGCCTCTCAGGAGCCTGACTCGCTCACAAGGACGTTACAAGCACTGACTCACTTAAGCACAGAGAGAAATGATTTAGCCCAAAGACTATAGAAAAGTGTCTAGTGTGAGAAAGTGCTTTTAGAGAGGGCGGTCAGGATCGGGCAGGCCACAGACGGGGCCTCAGGTGTGAACATCCGCATCTTGTGTAACAGGAAGCTCGCCTCTTGAAAATACAGAATGGATTTCAAATGATGGTGCTTTTCTTGCATTACTATTGTCCAGTGATGTGATCAGATCTCTGTTCTCAGATTTTGAGAGATGGAAGGGAATCAAGATTCCCCAGCCTACGAACGACAAGAACTTAAAAGATTTTGATGGAGAGATCTAAAAGTTAGCCACGTATCTAGGGGAAAAGGGCAGATCCCCGAAGGAGAAAATGATTTGCGTGCATGCTAAGTTGCTCAGTTGTGTCCGACTCTTTGTGACCCCAAGGACTGTAGCCTACCAGGCTCCTCTGTCCATGGGATTCTCCAGGCAAGAATACTGGAGTGGGTAGCCATGCCCTCCTCCAGGGGATCTTCCTGACCCAGAAATCGAACCCGTGTCTCTTGCCTCTCCTGCACAGGCAAGTTGGTTCTTTACCTCTTTTGACACCTGGGAAGGCCACACAGTATACATATTTATGTATTATTTTATTTATATTATTATGGATGTACATATCTATGTATCAGAGTTAAAGGCATAAAACTTTCTATTTTGAGAATGACCAGATATTATATTAATGAATTAAAGTGGGAAAAGGTAGAGTCTTTTCCTTTCTATTTGTATTTAAAAATGGGATAAATTCCCATTTATCTGATGTGGTGATGGTTTAGTCATTAAGTCAAGTCTGAATCTTGTGACTCGAAGGACTATAGCCTGCCAGGCTTCTCTGTCCATGGGATTCTCCAGGCGGGAATACTGGAGTGGGTGGCCATTTCCTTTTCCAGTGGATCTTCCCGACCTAGGGATCGAACCTGGGTCTCCTGCATTGCAGGCAGACTCTTAACTGACTGAGCTATGAGGGACACCCTTATCTGATGCAGTCGTGTCTACATCCTTAGACAATAGAATGGCCAGAATGACCTTTAACATACTCTCTCTCTCTGAACCTGTACCTCTCTGGTTATACATTCCTTTTATTAAAACAAGTCAATAAGTTTGTTCCCCAACGAAAGCAAGCTTTCCTGTCTATTTTAGCTAAATTGGAAAAATATAACTGCAAACCCAACAGCTCTCTTAGTTCCTTTTTGGAAATATAAACAATAACAACATAAAAAATCAAGAAAAATTGTCTTTTGACTAGTGCTAAACACCTCAACCAATTGTAGGAGAAAAACAGCTCCTGTGATGTAAGCATTCAGAAACATCCTCGAGCCCCGATGGTTTGGCATGTGACGAGAATTGTCTCTCCTCATTATCCTCACTTCCTCAAGGTCAGAGGGAGAAGGGAAATGAACTCTCATCAGTGGAGTCGATTCTCTGGCTTTCTCAAGCACATTCAGGTCTGTTTCCTGGGCCCGGGTAAGTAGAGTGTCCTCATTGGAACGTGAAGGGTGAGGCACAGATAATGAATGCGATGCTATACAGAGACATCCCTATTTCTGCTCCCAATGCCTAAGTCTGCCCTGCCGATTAATTACACACAAGTTCCGCAAGCATATGGCAGGCTGGTGACTAAGCTGTGATTACTTCATGCTCTGGGGAACACACCGAGGCCCTGTGACTCTGTTTTGCCATTTTTCCATATCAATCAGGACTCCGTAGCCTTTGCAGTACAAATTGCAGCCTTGTTCCCCCTAGCTATTGCCAGGTAACTGTTTATCCACAGCAGATAAACCTACCTTCCTGTCTCCTCCAGAAAACTCCCTCATTTTACTCGGCATTTCTAGCAATAGTCTGACAATTAAAATGTGCTGAACCACTTATCTGTGTATTGATGGAAAGAACAATTCTACAGAGTGTGAAATTACTAATGATGCATAGATTTCAAGCTTCAATTTTCACCTCTTTGAGAACTGTCTAGCCAAGAACAAAAAAGTATATATCAACACTTGAGATAAAAGTGAAGAAGCAAGTCACTAGGGGAAAAAAATCTCTAACAATGAATTATAGGTATACTGTAGATGTAATTGTAGGAATATAAATCTAGAAATATAAATAATTCATTTTTTTTCTGAGAGTTTTAAAATTGCTGTATTTTGTTCTTACTAAGAGTCTGTTTTATGTGGTTTCCCCTTACATTAGGTGATGAGTTATTTTAGCTCTTCACAAAGTTAATGGCAATTAGACACTGTTCAATTAAAAAACTTCTTGTTTGTAATTAGGGGATTTATTCCACAATCATTAATACCAGATAAGGCAATGAAGATAATTTTTGTTTTCTATTCATTAAAGGTTAGAGTTTTAATTTTCTCCCTAGACATTTCTTCTACTCTGTTTATTGCTTTGAAAAGTTTGAGAGAAAGTAAGAACTGACTTTGCCCCAAGCTGGAGGGAATCCTCATTAGAGTATGTTAACATGCTTAAGCTTGTTGTCCATCCTTCCTCTATGTCTCCGGGTAATGGACGGCGAGAGACAAGATAAAACATGACTTATGGCATCTGGTACCCAAGAGGGAAAGCAGTAATGCACACCTACATCCTACTTGGTGGAAGGCCAGCCTCGGGATCCTCCACATGTGGGCACAAAGTGAATGACTCGGTTTCTTAGATAAGGGAAGTTAACACAAATGAAAAATGGGTTTAAAGCATCTGACCATGTGTCATTTGAAACTATAGTTTTCCCTGGGTACATGCCCAGGAGTGGGATTGCTGGGTCATATGGTAGCTCTATTTTTAGTTCTTTAAGGAATCTCCATACCGTTCTCCCTAGTCACGTTATCAATTTACATTCCCACCAACAAGAAGAAGGTTCTCTTTTCTCCACATTCTCTCCAGAATTCACTGTTTGTAGATTTTTTGATGATGGTATGGTATGAGACATATGCCCTTCAGTGTTCATTGCAGCACTATTTACAACAGCCAGGACAAGGAAGCAACCAAAATGTCCATCAGCAGAGGAATGAACAAAGATGTGGTACATGTGTACAATAGAATACTACTCAGCCATAAAAAGGAACAAAACTGTGTCATTTGCAAAGATATCAAGGGACCTAGAGACTGTTAAACAGAATGACAGAATGGCTGTCGTAAGTCAGAAAGGGAAAAAAATATATTAATGTGTATATGCGGAGTCTAGAAAAAATGGTACTAATGAATCTGTTTGCAAAGCAGAAAAAAGAGACACAGATATAGAAAACAAGTCTATGGACACCAAGGGGGAAAATGTAGGGTGGAATAAATTGGGAGATTGGGATTGGCATATATATACCACTCTTAAAAAATAGATAACTAAAAAGAACCTACCAATGAGAACTTTTATAGCACAGGGAACTCAACTCAATGCTCAGAACATTAACCTAAATGGGAAGGAAATTTAAAGAAGGGAGGATATATGTATCTGTATAGCCGATTCATTGGAAGGACTGATGCTGAAGCTGAAACTCCAATATTCTGGCCACCTGATGCGAAGAACAGACTCATTAGAAAAAACTCTGATGCTGGGAAAGATTGAAGGTGAGAGGAGAAGGGGATGGCAGAGGATGAGATGGTTGGATGGCATCACCGACTTGATGGACATGCGTCTGAGCAAGCTCCAAGAGTTGGTGATGGACAGGGAAGCCTGGCGTGCTGCAGTCCATGGGGTGGCAAAGAGTCAAATATGACGAAGCAACTAAACTGAAGTGGACTGAGCTTACAGCTGACTCACTTCACTATACAGCAGAATCTTACACAACACTGTAAAGCAGCTCCACTCCAGTGAAAATGAAAACAAAAGCAACGACAACAATAGCAAAAAAAGCATTTGGCCAACCTCAGGGGAGAAAGTGGAAAGTTACACTCACTACTTTTGCAAAGTCCTGGTGAGATACCATATATAAAGGAGCAGTAAAAATCTCCATTATGTACAGTTAGCAGAGTCAAACCATCCTAGCTTTATTCAAAAATGAGGGAGAAACCCAGGGGATAGTGCAAAAGAAAGGCTGGAGAATCAGGAGAGAGTGTGTTATTAAAATAACTTAAAATCTATCCTGGCTCCGCAACTTTTCTTCCACGACAAGTAAAACCACTGACATTCACTTTGTATTTACAGTCAATCCTCACATCTGAAAGGGAGTATTATTATTCCCACTCTTCAGATGAGACATCTGAGTTGTAGCTGGGTCTATGCTTGTCTGAGGTCATGTCCTCCTGCTCCCAGGAGAAACAGAGTCAGAATTTAGACACAGACCTTTCACATGCCAACATGCGGAACTCTCCTCTCATTCACCACAGTCTTCCAGCAAGGGAAGTGTATTTTCCAGCAACAGATAAAAGTAAGGTTTGCAATCTCTAAATTCTTTAGACATAAAACTCTAGTATAATCGCCAGAATCCTTAGCAATTTATTTAACTCCAGTAGATTTTTTAAAAAATAACTTATAGCTTATTGGGAAAGGACCAAGTTAAATGGTTCAATTAATAATTGACAAAAATTTTAGTAGCATGAGGAATATCATGGATACTACAAATTGAAATTATATAATTATCAACTATGTATACTATATATGTAATTATATATATAATTCTGAGCTATGTATAGATCAGAAAATGAAGCTAGATCTTCTTTGTGTATGTCTGAACATGTCTTGTGTGTGTCTTTGTCTCTAGATAATATTTTTTAGATGAATTTGTAAGTGAGCTCTGTTTAACTGGCTTAAAGAAAAGTAAGTGCTTACAAACCAAATAATTCTAAATTAAACAATGCATTTCAGGTTCATGTGAACTGGGAAATATTCAGTATTAAATACCTGATATTAATGTTTGTTTGTTGATCTAATTGATATAGACATGTCTTAAGAGTAATTAACATTAAGTAGAATATTTTCTGGAAAAGGAAATAGCAACCCACTCCAGTATTCTTGCCTGGGGAATCTCACCGACAGAGGAGCCTGGTGGATGACAGTCCATGGGGTCACAAAGAGTCGGACACGACTGAAGTGATTCAGCAGCAGCAGCAATTATATATACACATATTCACCTTTTGGAAATTGTACAACATTCTTATATTAGTCATTAATCATATTAATAGCATTTTGAAAAAAAATTATTTTCTCTTATTTAAAAAGATCTATCATACCATCATCTCTATACACTAGCATTTGAGGGTCATGTCATACATTTCTTCACTCAGATTGTCCATTTCATCTGTAGTTCATCTCACTAAGATTCTTAATGTTATATATACTGCATACCAATACTTCAAAGAACACTTTTTTTTCTGATTTAAAGTAGCTCATGTTAACTACAGATATTATGGGGAAAAAAATACAAAGAAGAACCAGTCATACAAAATAAATAATTACCTATAAATGCATAATCAAGAAAATCCCTAATATATTTGGTGAATATAATCCTAATATTAAGTCTTTTTCTTTTCTGTTCCTAAATAACGACTTTTCCAGCAGCTTCAGTGGGTGAGAAATCCGCCTGCCAATGCCTGAGACACAGGCTCGATCCCTGGGTCGGGAAGATCCCTTGAAGGAGTAAATGGCAACCCACTCCAGTATTCTTGCCTGGAGAATCCCATGGACAGAGGAGCATGGTGGATTGCAGTCAAAAGCATTGCAAAGAATTGGATGCAACTAAACACACAGATATGTCATATTTCTATGACTATTGAATTGAGGTACGTTAAGTTGCCATAATAAGTAGGCCCTTTAGAGTCTTAAAAAGAAAAAGCTTTATTTCAGACTCACAGACCATCTGAAGGTTGTAGGGACTCCACAGGTTGTCAGGGGGCTGACTCCGTAGAGTCTCTCAGGGATCCACACTGAGGAGGGCCTTGTTGTTCAACATTAAGTTTTCCAAGGCTGCTCTAACTTTGGAACAGTAACCCTCCGTCTGGTGAGCCTGAGAGTCCCTTGGACTGCAAGGAGATCCAACCAGTCCATCCTAAAGGAAATCAGTCCTGGGTGCTCATTGGAAGGGCTGATGCTGAAGCTGAACTCCAATCTTTTGGCCACCTGATGTGAAGAGCTGACTCATTTGAAAAGACCCTGATCCTGGGAAAGATTGAGGGCAGGAAGAGAAGGGGACAACAGAGGATGAGACGGCTGGATGGTATCACTGACTCGATGGACATGGGTTTGAGTAAACTCTGGGAGTTGGTGATGAACAGGGAGGCCTGGCGTGCTGCGGTCCATGGGGTCACAAAGAGTCAGACACGTCTGAGCGACTGAGCTGAGCTGAACTGATCTGGTGAGCCAGGCATGCTGCAGTCCATGGGGTGGCAAAGAGACAGACATAACTTAGTGGCTGAAAAACAACAACAACAAAACCAATCTGGTGAGAAGGTGAAAAACCGAACGGAGGCGGCATGGCCTGACCCTCACGGCTGTCCCGGAAGCACAGGCCTGTCTCATGCTCACCTTCACTCAAGTGAGCTCATGCTGTCATCATGTCTTCCTACAGGGAAAATTCAGGAATGCGGGCAGCATGGTGCAGCTATAACTCTGCTTACTGTTGAAAAGGGGTGGAGGGACTCTGATGGATATGAAGACAGTTCCACCACTGGAAACTCTGATCCTGTTTTCACTGGTGTGTAATGCTCCATAAACTATAAAACCAGTTCATGGAATGAAGTGGAATCAGTGCAGTGTTTACAGAAAACATTTTATTTCACTAGCACTTTCCTTACCTCTCTCTAAGTGCATCTAATTTGCCATTCTAACCCTGGCAGGTCCCTTTCCATCTGACAGAGCTTTTAAATCACAGTCACACATTTCAAGCACTAGCAAATGGGCTCTTAGATAATGGTGTTTAAAAGACAAAGCCAATCTAATATTAAAGGTGTAATATCGGCTAGAACGGCCATCATCAGAAATCTACAAACAACAAATGCTGGAGAGGATGTCAAGAAAAGGGAAACCTCTTGCACTGTTGGTGGAAATGTAAATTGGCACAGCCACTATGGAGAACAGAATGGAGATTACTTTAAAAACTAAAGACTCTGCCAGCCAATGCAGGAGATGAAAGAGACTAGGGCTCTATCCCTGGATCAGAAACATTCCCCTGGAGGAGGAAATGGCAATCCACTTCAGTATTCTTGCCTAGAAAATTCCACAGACAGAGGAACCTGACAGGCTGGGACCATGGGGTCCCAGAGTCAGACACGACTGAGTATGCATACACAGGAGTAAAATCACCACGTGAAAGTGTTAGTTGCTCAGTAGTGTCCGGCACTGCTGGAGTGTGCAGACTCCTCAGTCCATGTAATTCTCCAGGCAAGAACACTGGAGTGGGTTACCATTTCTTACTTCATGGGATCTTTCTGGCCCAGGGATCCAATTCAGGCCCCCTGCACTGCAGGTGGATTCCTGACCCTCGGAGTCACCAGGAAAGTCTATAAAACTACCACGTGCTTGTGCTAAGCTGCTTCAGTCACGCCAGCTCTGTGTGGCCCCACAGACTGTAGCCCACCCGGCTCCTCTGTCCATGGGATTCTCCAGGCAAGAATACTGGAGTGGGCTGTCGTGCCCTCCTCCAGGGGATCTTCCTGACCCAAGGACTGAACCTGTGTCTCTGATGTCTGCTTCATTGGCAGGCAGGTTCTTTACCACTAGTGCCACCAAAACTACCATATGACCCAGCAATTACACTACTGGGCATATACTGAGAAAACCATAATGGAAAAAGACACATGAGCCACCAGTGTTCATTGCAGTACTGTTTACAACAGTCAGGACATGGAAGCAACCTAGAGGCCTATAGACAGACGAATGAATAAAAGAAGTTGTACAATGGAATATTAGCCATAAAAGGAACTCATCTGAGTCAATTCTAGTAAGGTGGATGAAGCTAGAGTTTATTATACAGAGTGAAGTAAATCAGAAAGAGGAAAACAAATATTGTTTATCAATGCGTATATGTTGGAGAAGGAAATGGCAACCCACTCCAGTATTCTTGCCTGGAGAATCCCATGGACAGAGGAGCCTGGCAGTCTACAGTCCATGGGGTCACAAGAGTTGGACATGACTTATTGACTAAACCACCATGCATATATATGCAATCTAAAAATGATACTGATGAACAAATTTGCAGGGAGAGCTGGCTTAAAACTCAACATTCAGAAAACAAAGATCATGGCATTGGTCTCATCATTTCATGGCAAATAGATGGGAAATGAAGCAAACTATCAGATTTCATTTTCTTGGGCTCCAAAATCACTGCAGATGGTGACTGCACACAAGAAATTAAAAGGTGCTTACTCCTTCTTAGAAGAAAAGCTATGACGAACATAGACAGCATATTAAAAAGCAGAGACATCACTCTGCCAATGAAGGTCCGTATAGTCAAAGCTACGGTTTTTCCAGTAGTCATGTATGGATGTGAGAGTAGGACCATAAAGAAAGCTGAGTGCCAAAGAATTTATGTTTTTGAACTGTGGTGTTGGAGAAGACTCTTGAGAGTCCCTTGGACTGCAAGGAGATCCAACCAGTCAATCATAAAAGGAGTCAGTCCTGAATATTCATTGGAAGAACTGAGGCTGAAGCTGAAACTCCAGTACTTTGGCCATCTGATGTGAGGAGCTGACACATTAGAAAAGACCCTGAGGCTGGGAAAGATTGAAGGCAGGAGGAGAAGGGGATGACAGAGGATGAGATGGTTGGATGGCATCACTGACTCACTGACTTGATGGACATGAATTTGAGCAAACTCCGGGGGTTGGTGATGGACAGGGGGGCCTGGTGTGCTGCAGTCCATGGGGTCGCAAAGAGTCAGACACGACTGAGTGACTGAACTGAACTGAATAGAGCCTCCGACAGAGAAAAGACTTATGGACACAGTGGAGGCAGGAGAGAGTGAGATGAACTGAAGGAGTAGTGCTGGAATCACCATATGTAAAATAGACAGCTAGTGAGAAGTTGCTGGATAACACATGGAGCTCAGCCTGGTGCTCTGTGACTACCTAGAGGGGCGGGATGGGGTAGGAGGTGGGAGGGAGTTCAAGAGGGAGAGAACATATGATTCTGATTCATGTTGATGTATGGCAGGAACCAACAAAACATTGTAAAGCAATTATCCTCCAATTAAAAATGAATAAATTAAAAAGCTGTTAACTCTAAGACTCTCTTACTTCTCTGTCTTTTCCTTGATCATACATAACAGAATTTTGTCTAAATTATTAGTCTCAAATAGAAGCTTTCCTTTATTGATGAAATGTACTGTTATTTTAATTGTTTTTAATTTCACTAACTTCTGCTTTTGTCTTCATTATTTCCTTCAGTTAGCTTTTGATGTGATTGTTGCTATATTGCAGTTGCTCAGTCATGCCTGACTCTTTGAGACCTCATGGTCTGCAGCAGGCCAGACTCCTGGGTCCTCCATTATCTCCTAGAGTTTGCTCAAATTCGTGCCCTTTGAGTTAGTTATGCCATCCTGCCATTTTACTCTGTATCATCCCCTTCTCCTCCTGCCATTAGTCTTTCCCACTATTAGGATCTTTCCATTGTTGGTTGTTTGCCTAGGGTGGACAAAGTATTGGAGCTTCAGCTTCAGCATCAGTCCTTCAGTGAATATTCAGAGTTGATTTCCTTTAGGATTGACTGGCTTGATCTCCTTGCTTAGAGACTATCATGCGTCTTCTCCAACATCACAATTTGAAAGCATCAATTCTCTGGAGCTCAACTTTTACATCTATATATGACTGCTGGAAAAGCCATAGCTTTGACTACATGGACCTTTGTTTGCAAAGTGATGTCTCTACTTTTTAATTAGCTGTCTAGGTTTGCCATAGCTTTCTTCCAAGGAGTGAAGTGATGTGAAAGTCACTCAGTCACGTCTGACTTTTTTCAACCCCATGGACTATACAGTCCATGAAATTCTCCAGGCCAGAATACTGGAGTGTGTAGTCTTTCCCTTCTTCAGGGGATCTTCCCAACCCAGGGATAGAACTCAGATCTCCCGCATTGCAGACAGATTCTTTACCAGCTGAGCCACACGGGAAGCCCAGGAATACTGGAGTGAGTAGCCTATCCCTTCTCCAGCGGATCTTCCTGACCCAGGAATTGAACCAGGGTTTCCTGCATTGCAGGCGGATTCTTTACCAACTGAACTATGAGGGAAGCCCAAGGAGTAAGCCTCCTTTAATTTCATGGCTGCAGTCACCATCCACAGTGATTCTGGAGCCCAAGAAAATAAAATCTGTCACTGTTTCCATGTCTTCCCCATCTATTTGTCATGAAGTGATGGGACCGGATGTCACGATCTCAGTTTTTTGAATGTTGAGTTTTAAGCCAGCTTTTTCACTCAGTCCTCTTTCATCCTCAGGCTTCCCTGGCGGCTCAAATGTGCCTGCAATAGGGAGACCTGGGTTGGATCCCTGGGTGGGGAAGATCCCCTGGAGAAGGGAAGAGCACCCCGCTCCAGTAACTTGTCTGGAGAATCCCAGGACAGAGGAGCCTGGTGGACTCTAGTCCATGGGGTTGAAGAGTCAGACATGTAGACACGCCTGAGTAACACTTTCACTTTCTTTCACCCAAGAGGCTTTTTTGTTCCTCTTCGCTTTCTGCCATCAGAGTGGCATCATCTGCGTATCTGAGGATATTAATATTTCTCCTGGCAATTTTGATTCCAGCTTATGCTTCATCCAGCCTGGCATTTTGCATGACATACTCTGCATATAAGTTAAATAAGCAGGGTGACAATATACAGCCTTGTCATACTCCTTTCCTAATTTTGAACCAGTCTTACTCCACGGACGGTTCTAACTTTTGCTTCTTGAACTGCATATAGATTTCGCAGGAGGCAGATAAGATAGTTTGGTATTCCCATCTCTTTAAGAATTTCCCACAGTTTGTTGTGATCCACACAGTCAAAGATTTTAGCTTTTAGCATAGTTGAAGCAGAAGTAGATGTTTTTCTGGAATTCCCTTGCTTTTTCTATGATTCAGGGGATGTTGGCAATTTGATCTCTGGTTCCTTTGCCTTTTTGAAATTCAGCTTGTACCTCTGGAAACTTTCAGTTCATGTATTGTTGAAGCCTAACGTGAAGGATTTTGAGTATTGCATTGCTAATATGTGAAATGAGCGCAATTGTGAGGTAGTTTGAACATTCTTTGGCATTGCCTTTCTTTGGAATTGGAATGAAACCGTACCTCTTCCAGTCCTGTGGCTACTGCTGTATTTTCCAAATTTGCTGGCATATTAACTGTAGCACTTTAACAGCATCATATTTTAGGATTTGAAATAGCTCAGCTGGAATTTCATCACTTCTGCTAACTTTGTTCTCAGTAATGCTTCATGATTATTTTATTACTATTTTTCATTTTCTTGGTTTGAGAACACATCATGCATTCTCATATTTAATTTTTTTAATAAGTAAATTCACAACTATAAATTTTCCTTGAGATGCCACTTTAATTTCATCTCATTGTTTGAGTAGGTTATTGTCATTCGGTTCTAACTAGTTCCCAGTTTTCATTTTTATTTCTCTGTGTGTGATGTTTTAAGCATATTTGTGCTTCTTCAAGAAAGTGCAGTGAAAGATGAGCCCAGCATGCATTTTTTTCATTTCCTTTTTTGGTTGTGCCAGGTGGCATGTGGGATCTTACCCCAGTCAGGAATCAAACCCGAACCTCCCGCATTGTGAGAGCAGAGTCTTAACGACTGGACCACCAGGGCAGTCATCCAGTGTGCATTTTGAAGTGTTCTTTAAAGTCTTGGAAAACATCTTGAAAATGTCTTTGGCAACAGTTTGAAACAATAACTGTCCTGTGATTTATGGAGCGTTAGATAATTTCGTGATACAAACATTAGGAAAGGATCCTAGGGGAGAGGGAATGGTGATTAATAAAGCAAAGAAGTCCTGACTTATCTGAGTTGGGGCACTTCTGTATTCCTTTTTCTAAAGTAGGATATAATTGACATATAGCATTATATTAGTTTTAGGTGTGAATAGCATAATGATTTAACACATGTATACATCCTGAAATGGTCACATTTCATCTGTCAACTCACGCAGGTAAGTTTCTTTTTCTTGTGATGAGAACTTTTAAGATATATTCTCTTAGCAACTTTCAAACGTACAATACAATGCTAATAACTGTAGACACAGTGCCGTATCTTATAGCACTATGACATTTATTTTATAACTGGAAATGTGTACCTTTTGATCACTTTCATCCATCTTGCCCATTTTGTTTTTACCCAAAACTTATTTAGAAGTTATTTTCCCCAGGGAACTAATTCCTGATTTCATTGTACTTTGATCAGTTAAGATAGCATCTACCATATCAATACTCTGGAATTTATTATGATCAGTAAACATGCCTATATCTTATCAGTGACTACAAACTTTGAGAGGGTACATATCTGAAAAATTCTATATTCTATATTCTGTAATATAGAATTTTTAATATAGAATTATAGAATGTTATAGAATGTAATATAGAATATTCTATATTCTGAAAAATTCTATATTCTGCTCTACATTCTGCTCTGACATTACTTTTGGGGCATAGAATTCTAACCCTAGCTATTCCTCTCAGAGATTTCTGGATAATTTTCATTGTCTTCTGATATTTGTTAATCATAGGATAATTCTTATCCTATCAGAATTATAATGCTGATTTATCTCTTTTATATTATTGTGTTTTATAATTTTTGTCTAGACATTGAAAGGATTCAGATTCTGAACTTCGTTTTCTGAAATCTCATTACATGTGTCTAGACATTAATTTTTTTTTCAAGGTAGTTCTCAGTAAACTCTGGGAGTCCTTTGAAAATTCTGTCTCATCTTCACTGCTGAGAGACCCTTCCCTGCTGAGAGTCCTGATTTTGCTGCTTCTCTACTCCTCGCATCCTGTCCTCTGAAAGTCCTCACGGACTGGAATCTTGTGTCCATTCAGTACATTCCTTATTTTCTCTTTCTTTCTCTAATTTTCTTTATCCTGTTGCATTACCATCTGGAAGAACTCCTCACCCTTGTCTTCTGGTTGATTAATTTGTGTTCTTTGACTGTGTGTATCACATTATTCAGAGGAACTGCTGAAATTTTTATTTGCAGGAACCAGTTTTTTGTTTTCATGCTCTTTTTATTCTTGCAAGATCCTCTTTTATCTCTAAAGGTTCAGCATGCCGCTTCCTTACAAGGTGCAATCTGATTGTTCCATTAACTGCTTTTCGTTGGGTAAACATCTTTCCCTTAGCTGGGGTTGCTAGCTCTCCATTTGCTAGGCAGTTTAGAATTTTGCTCTCACCTCTGTATATGAAAAACCCTGCTATTCCCAGTTATAGACTCCTCAGGGGTGGGAGGGGCCCTGGTGGGTCCTGTGGGCCCAGCTTCTCTGAAAGGGTGCCGAGGGCTCTGATGCTCTGGCTGCAGCATCTTGGCTGCCTGCCCTTCACCCCACCGTCCTGGGTCCCCCTAAACATGCAGGACACTGTCCAGTGCTTGGACCCAAGCTTCAGCGCCATCCAGATGGTCCCTTTGGCTGCCTGGCCAAGACGTTTGCCTGGTGTCTGAGCAGGGGAGAGGCCACCTGGATGTCCCTCCCTGCAGTGTTCAGTCACCTCCCTGTGTTCCTGGATCCCTCCTGCCTTCACACACACCTTCTCTAATCACAGCACATATCTGCCGCTTTTTTCAGTTTTATGAGTCTGGCATTGAGGTTTTCTATTTCAAACTGATTCATGCCTGCTTTACACATTTCAAAACATGTTTCAAAGCATTTAGAGACAATGGATGCTTTCTTGTTTGCCATCGTTGTTTCAGATTTTTAAAAATATTTTCAACCATGTTTAGAACTTTGGAGTCTGAGAAGCTCCACCTCGGTGTGGAGAATCCCCTATCTTTGTGTCTTTTAGAGGAAAGGGACTTTAACAAGTAAAAGAGCAAAGGGGCAAAGAAAATTTGAGGCACGCATGTTTCTCAGATGGCTCAGTAGTAAAGAACCGGTCTGCCAAGGCAGGGGACTTGGGAGACGTGGATTGGATCCCTGGGTCGGGAAGATCCCCTGGAGGAGGGCATGGCTACCCACTCCAGTATCCCTGCCTGGAGAATCCCATGGACAGAGGAGCCTGGAGGGCTACAGTCCATGGGGTCACAAAGAGTTAGACATGACTGAACATGCACGTACGTGCATATGGTTAGATATTTTGACTCTGGGCATACAAATATCACGTACATGAAAAGAAAGGTCTAGGACTGGCCAAAGAAGATTAAAACTTTGATATCTCAAATAATTAGAACACGTATGACAAAAAGAATATTCAGGAACAATGCAATTTCAGCTGCAAGTACAGAACCAGTGATGGTGTGAGGAAGAACCCAGCCTCATCTCCCACATCTGAGCTGACAACCCGTCAGCGCACATTTGCCAAATGTCCAAATGTGCATAGCATGCAGACTCAGCTGGACAAACAGGGAGTGAGCTGTGTGATGGTTTACACGTGTGGGAAGGCTTTATTCCCCTCTCTCTTTTCACGTATAATAATTACCCAATGCTGTCGTTTCTGGGCTACGGACATCACCTATGTAAATGCCGTTCATCAAGAACATAGGCTGACAGATGCTACTAGTTTCAACTCCTGGCCTCCAAGCTGTGGTGGTCATTTCCTTCTAGACCAGAGGTGGGAAAGAGCATGCGGGAGCTTAAAGGAGAGGTCCTAACGGTCTGGGACAAATGCGGTGCCCAGCACCTCTCCTGTTCCATCATCCAGAACTCAATCACACGGCCTTGATAAATGCCAGGGAGACGGAGAGATGGGAACTAGCTGCGTGATCAGATCAAGAGGTGGATCAGTGATGAGCCGCTGGCTCTCGGTGCGAGTTGACTCTGATGGCTCTCAAACATCACTCTGTACCTCCTTCTCATGGAAACTCAATTATCTCCCCCGTGGGGCACACCTCAGATTTCATTTAGTCACTGAATTCATATCAGACTGCAGGAACTCTGGTTTATGTTCATTCCTTTCCGACAGGCTGGGATATGACTTTCTTTTATACTACACTCTGACCTGGGCGTGGGAAGATGCTAGCAGACGCTAGCTTACATAGGCAGATGAAAGTGTTCATAGGCTGCTTCCTGCTGGTACAAATTTGGAGCCCTCTACACTGTCTTAGAGTCACTGGCTTTTTTTTTTTTTTTTTTTTGAGCCATACTAGAGATTTCCTGGGTTTTCCATGTGGTGCTGGTGGTATAGAACAGTCCTGCCAATGCAGAAAACGTAAGAGACGTGGATTCGATCCCTGGGTCAGGAGGATACCCTGGAGGAGGGCTTGGCATCCCACTCCAGGACTCTTGTCTGGAGAATCCCATGGACAGAGGAACCTTGTGGGCTACAGTCCATGGGTTTGCAGAGAGTTGAAAATAACTGAACGACTTGGCTCACAAACACACAGATGTTTCTTAGGCAACATAATTCTCCAAATAACAATAAAATTTTGATCTATTTACTTAACGTTCATGTCATGTGTCAATAAACACACACCACCCCAATTCTCCAAAGACATATTTTTTTTTATCTACATTGAAAAAATTCTCTCCTGCTCTCAGTGTCTGCTCCTTTCATAACATCTGAAACAAGTAAGCTCGGGGGGAAGATTATGCTTAATTTCTTGTTTGTATCTCTGTCTTTCAAAACCTTTTGCAGACTTATTCCTAGCCATTGAGGTTGAGAAGTCTCTATGAAGTTTCAAATTTCTAGACTCCAAGATGTTGCGTTTCTTCCTCCAAATCAACCCATTTTTTGCCTATTGCTTCTTTGTCCTTTTTGAAATAACTTGTGAACACAGCAAGTAACGATCTGCACACACTGACATTCCTGGCTTTTTCCCCACCTCTTGTCCCCAAGCTATTGGCCCAGCGAGTACTCTATCTATCAGGCTGTCATCTCCCACTGTTCTAGAAATCTTCTGCAGTGTGGTGGGCTCTTTAGCCCCACCCCCACCTCTGCCTCCCTATTTTTATTTCCTCATCATCAGCCACGTCGTTGAACCAAGGCTGTGCATTAAAAGTTTGCATTGCTGATGCGCCCCGCTTCAAGACAGCACTGTTGCTTTGCTGGCATGCTGCCAGATGCTCTAACACATGGTTTTCAATGTGCGTGATGCTCAATCATGATCAGTCTACTGGTCGCTGCGTGAGATCTGGAGCAGGTGCTGCTGGTCAGCAAGGCTGGCTCTTCCCTGGAGGTACATCGGGATCTCGGGTGACCAAGTGCTGCCGTAGTTCACACATAGCTTCTAAGCACGGTGTCAACGTCTCCGTCCCAATCAGCTAGAAAGGTAACAAGAGTGACCAGCCTGTGTGGGAGGCCGCGGTGGCCGGGCTGGAAATAGCAGGCGTCACTTCTGTTCCAACGTGGTTGGCTACAGCCGTGTTGTCAGCCCAAACACAACCGTGAGGAAGACTGGGACATGTAACTCCAGAGCAGAGAACAGCACCTGTTCTTTGAAGCACATAATGAGCTTGTCCTCAAGGATGAGCTGAGGCTTGTTCATGTCATGCAGAAGACAACGAATGGACCTAGGAGGAAGCACAAGTTGGCTCTCGCCTTTAATCTATCTCAAGTTCTCCAAAGAAATTCTCTCCGTGAAGTCCCTGGAACCTCAAGCAAGTTAAGATGATGAGGGTTGAACATGGGGGTCTGTATTAGTTTCCCATTGGTGCCGTTGGGCTTTCCAGGTGGCTCAGTGGTCAAGAATCCACCTACCAATGCAGAAGACACCAGAGAGGCAGGTTCAATCCCTGGGGAAGATCCCCTGGAGAAGTAAACAGGAACCCACTCCAGTATTCTCGCCTGGAGAATCCCATGGACAAAGGAGCCTGGCGGGCTACAGTTCATGGGGTTACAAAAGGTCAGTTATGATTGAAGAGACATAGCATGCACCCGCACCATAAGAATGTACCACACACTGAGTGGCTTAAACCTTCTAAACAAACCTAACCTATGACAATCTCATAGATAACCAATGAAAGCCTACTGCATAGCACAGAGAAGTCTGCTCAGTGCTCTGTGATGACCTACATGGGGAAGGAAAGCCAAGAAAGAGGGGATATAAGAAAACAGCCATCCACTGTAGTATTCCTGCCTGGGAAATTCCTCGGACAGAGGAACCTGGTGGCCTACAGCCTGTGGGGTTGCAAAAGAGTTGGACACGACTGAGCGACTAAGCCACAGTAGCTGATCCACTTGGCTATCCAGCAGAAACTCACACAACATTGAAAAGCAGCTATGGTCCAATGAAAGTGTTTCAAAAATCGATTCTACTGCTCAGCAAGGACCTACTGTATAGCACAGGGA
This sequence comes from Cervus elaphus, assembly GCF_910594005.1. Lineage (NCBI taxonomy): Eukaryota > Metazoa > Chordata > Mammalia > Artiodactyla > Cervidae > Cervus > Cervus elaphus. The sequence goes on from NC_057839.1 coordinate 66,030,201, forward strand.
ACTCTACTCAATATTCTCCAACAACCTAAAAGAGAAAAGAATTTGAAAAATAATAGATACCTGTATAGCTGAATCACTTTGCAGTACACAAGAAACTATAACACACAAACATTGTAAATCAAGTGTACACAAATATGCAACTTAAAAAAATTATTCTAAAAAAGTATTTTCCCACAGTTCTGGAGGCATAAAATCCCCAAATCAAGGTGTAGCAAGGGGTGGTTCCCTCTGGAGTCTCCTGGGAGGATCCTGCCTTCCTTGTTTCAGTTCTGGAAGCCCAGGCATTCCTTGGCCTGGGACAGCGTCATCACAGCGCCTCCAGCAGCTCTGGCCATCTTCCCACGGCTACCATCTCTCAGCGTCTGTGTGCTTGCATGGTGTTCTCCTGGGAGTGCGTGTCTGTGTGTGTGTGTGTTCAACTTTCTTCCTTCTCATAAGACAGTTGGATGTACCAGTTTGGAGTCCACTCTGATGGCCTTATCTTAACTTGATTATATCTGCAAAGATCCTATGTCTAAATCAGGTCATCTCCATAGGTACTGGAGATTGGAACTTCAACAGATCTTTTGGGGGCAAACAGGGCTTCCCAAGTGGTATTAGTGGTAAAGAACCCATCTGCCAATGCAGGAGATTTAAGAGACTGCGGTTCCATCCCTGAGTCGGAAAGATCCCCTGGAGGAAGGCATGCCAGCCTACTCAGTATTCTTGCCTGGAGAATCATATGGACAGAGAAGCCTGGTGGGCAACCATCCATGGGGTCACATCGTCAGACATGACTGAAGTGACTGAGCCGGCAGCCCATCCCCTGCAGAGGGCCAACAAAGGGACTTTTGTTTGCACCGAGCAGCACTGCAGGGAATGTACCTGAAGCCTTCCACCTTTCCTAGGCACCAACCTGAGACCTAGAATTTATGACCTGAGCAGAAACTGAAGCTGCCTCAGAGAAATGCCTCCATTGGCCGGCCGGGACTTGCTGTCTTAGTTCTGTCTCCAAGTTTGCCATCAGATAGACCTAATATTCTTTTAAGGTCCCACTAACTTACTATTCTATGTTATCAATAAATGTGATTTTACAGGGAGAATATACAAAGGACAATCTCCTTTTCCCCCAGGAACTTTCTTCTTCCATCACTCCCCTTCCTGCATCACTAGGAGACAGAAAAGGTCTTCAGCTTCTGATTGAGCCGTGACCGGTCAGTTCTCTTCTCTGCTACCCCAGCAACAGCAGCCTCCGTCTCAAACTCTGCCAAATCAAACACCAACTGCGGGGACGAACCGCCCTGGGTCCAGAGTTTATAGGCAGCCGCACTATCAGGAACCTGAGCCGAGGCCAAAAGAGGAGTTATCATGGCTCCAGGATTAATCTGCGGAGTATTTAGTTTTTCCAGTGGCTGTCAGTCTGTTTACCTTCTCAGCAGAGTGACACCTAATTTGTCAGGGAAGTGCTGCTTCTGATTTTGTTTTCTTTTTTTTCTTGTGGTTGAGAAGGTAGTAGCCACACGAGCTATGCAGATTCTGGCCTGCGGGCCCCAGCGATGGGCTGGAAAGGATTGTCCAGGAACCACGTTCATCCAGCTGCTTCTGTGCTGTGATGGAGAGACTGGTACTTGGCTGTATCTCTCGCAGGCTGGGGCATTCAAGAGAATTCAGTCGCTCTTTTACTTCTGTTTCCCTGATTTTTACATTTACTGTCTCGATATAACAAATGATATTGGCTTCCTGCTTTTGGTACTGATAAAATTTCTTTGGAATATATATTTATTAAAGCAAGAGAGGTAATTTAGAAAAAGCTGTGTGCGTTAGTCCCTCAGTCATGTCCAACTCTTTCCGACCCCATGGACTGTGGCCCACCAGGCTCCTCTGTCCATGGGATTCTCCAGGCAAGAACACTAGAGTCGGTTGCCATTTCCTTCTCCAGGGGATCTTCCCAACTCAGGGACTGAATCCACCCACGTCTCTTACGTCTCCTGCATCGGCAGGTGGGTTCTTATCCCTAGCATCACCTAGGAAGCCCTTAAAAAAAAAAAGAGGGACATAAATAAGAGACAGAGCCTGAGTGAACTAACTTTGGAAAATACTGTCCAAGACAATTATTAATTCAATGTTTGTATAGTGTATTCACATTCAGAAATCTTTCTGCAGTCAGTTTCAGGAGCTTGTGTCTTTCTAATAATTTATCCATTTCATCTTGTTAATCTGTTAGCCTTCAGTTTATCATAGTTTTATTTATTTATTTTTTTTGGTCAATCGAACTAAAAGCTTTTCAATTTGCTGATGCTTTTCAAATAACCAGATTTTTCTTTCACTAAGTTTGTTTTTACACTCTGTATTTCACTAATTTCCACTGTAATCTTTAATATTTCCTTCCTCTCCCTGGCTCTAGGTATAGTTTCTGCTCTTTTTCTAGTGTTAAAGCATGGAATATTTGTTATTGATTTGACATTGTTTTTTTAGATATAGGGATTTCTAGTTATAAATTTTTCCCTAAGCACCACTTCCATGGCACTTGATGTATTTTGGTATATTGTATCTTCATTTTCATTCATGTTGAAGTATTTTCTAATTCATCTTGTGGTTTCTTTTTTGCCTCACTGGTTGTTTGTGTGTTGTTTAAATTTTCGCATAACTGAATTTTCAGAATATTTTTGTTAATGATTTCTAACTTCATTTAATTGTGGTTGGATATTATATGCTGCTTGACTTTGGTCTTATACCTTCATTTAACTTGTTTTATGGCTTAAAAATGGTCTAGCCTAGAGAATTGTCCATATGATCTTCAAAGACTGTATTTTGCAGTGTTTAGGTGGAATGTTCCATACAAGTGTGTTGGATCCATTTGGTTTACAGTGTTCTATATCTTTGTGATATTCTGCTTACTTTTTTCCTACCCATCATTGAGAGTGAGATAGTAAAGTTTCTAACCATTATTGTTGAATTGCCTTATTTCTCTCCTCACTTTTGTCAGTCTTTGCTGAATGTGTTTTGGCAACTTTCCTGTTATGTACACATATGTTTATCATGACTATAGCATCCTCATGGATTTGACTCTTTTTATTACAAAATGTCTTTTATCCCTAGCAACATGTTTTGTTTTAATGTCTACTTTCTCTGATTCTTTAGCTTTCTTATGGTTGCTGTTTGCATGGTTGTTGTTTTTTTTTTTTTCTATCTTTTTGCTTCCAACCTACTTATATCTTTGAATTAAAGTATGTCTCCTATAGATGGCATATAGTTGGATATTACTTTTTAACTGAGTATTATATTAAGATCTCTTTTTTACTTTATTGTTTCATTCATTCACACCTAATGTTATTATTGATATTTGGTCAAATTATGTTTGTAATTTACTTTTTGTTTTCTATGTGTCAAGTACTTTCTTTGTTCTTCTGTCCCTCACTGTTTTCTTTGGAATTAAGTGAATGTTTTTAAGGCAGTAATTTAATTCTTTTAGTGATTTTTAAAATTATATCCTTTGAGTTATCTTATTAATTGCCCAAGGGTTTGCTTATCAGAGTATACTTCAGATTTATACAAACTTAGTTGCATGTAGATATTTCTGAAATTAAGTTTTGGAAAATCTGAAGTCTATTCTGATAAGTAAACCCTTGAGCCATCACTAAAATAACTCAAAGAATATAGTAAAAAGTCATTAAAAAATTAAATATACATGAGTACACATAAATGTTCTTTCCTCATTTTATGGGCTATTCAGTTCTGTTCAGTCCCTCAGTCATGTCCGATTCTTTGTAACCCCATGGATTGCCACACGCCAGGCCTCCCTGTCCATCACCAACTCCTGGAGCTTACTCAAACTCATATCCATCGAGTCAGTGATGCCATCCAATCGTCTCATCCTCTGTTGTCCCGTTATCCTCCTGCCCTCAATCTTTCCCAGTATCAGGGTCTTTTTCAATGAGTCAGCTCTTTGCATCAGGTGGCCAAAGTTTTGGAGCTTCAGCTTCAGCACCAGTCCTTCCAGTGAATATTCAGGACTGATTTCCTTTAGGATGAACTGTTTGGATTTCCTTGCAGTCCAAGGGACTCTCAAGAGTCTTCTCCAACACCACAGTTTAAAAGCATCAGTTCTTTAGTGCTTAGCTTTCTTTATGGTCCAACTCTCACATCCATACATGACTACTGGAAAAACCATAGCTTTGACTAGACGGATCTTTGTTGGCAAAGTCATGTCTCTGCTTTGTAATATGGGCTATTACTATTCTGTGTATTACTTCTACAGGTATTATAAACTTGACAATACATTTTTATGATTACTAATATATAATTTTCTGTCTTTTAAAGAAGTAGAGGTAAAAAAGAAAAATGACGTATCTATGGAGCTTGCTTTTAAATAAATGAACTAAAGAAGCCTCTATATTTTGGCCCTAAGTGGTTTAGGTCTTCATGGCAGACTGGGATAGTTAGCCCAAGAACACTTTGATGCTAAACTCAAAAAGTCACAGGGCAATACTAAAGTATTACTCATTAAATGTTGTTATTGGAATGTCCCTGGTGGAGCAGTGGTTAAGACTCTGCCTTCCAATGCACAGGCCATGAGTTCGATCCTGGGTTGGAGAACTAAGGTCCCACATACTGTGGGGTACAGCCAAAAAACATATGTGCTAAGATGGTATTTTGATGAATTTCAGGTATATTACTTTCTGACTCTCTAAACCAACGTAGAATAAAGACTAACACTCAAAGGGTACAGATATTTCAGAATTCTCCTAGATATCTGCTAACTGCTTAGTTATACTTTTCTGAGAAGTATTAAAATAAAAAAAAAGCTACAAAGTGCCCATTCAAAACTAAACACATTAGCACACCAAGAATGCGGATAAATTCTTGGTGGACACTCCAGGATTTTGCAGCATGAAGAGATAATTTTCTCTAGAAACTTCATGGTCAACTGTTACCAGTCACAGCCATTAGCTTCATAAATTATGGAAGTGCTTCTCATCATTCCAGTAAGTGCAAATCAGCTACGGGATGTGCAGAAGTGAAGTCTGTTGTATAAGTGCACATAACAGAGAATCATAACCTCATGGAACAGCCTGTCAGGCATAGTTTGTCTGAAGAATGAAATATAGGAGTTAAGTGAGCAACAAACCAAGCGCATGGGGACCTAAAATGTGCCTGACCGTCTGGAGGCAGAAACAAGTGACACATTTTGTTAGGAACTGAACAAGGACCTAGGTGGCAGAAACCCAGAGGGGAAGAAAGAGGATCTGATGCTGTGATACTGTAGACGCATGCAGACAGCAGACCACCAGGGCCTTGCAGGTCACACTGAGATTTATTTTTGTTATTGAAGCCTAGCTGATTTACAATATTGCATTAATTTCTGCTGTAACTGGTTCAGTGCGTATATATGTATATGCATTCTTTTAAATATTCTTTTCCAATATGGTTTACCATGGGATATCGAATATAGCTCCCTGTGCTATATGGTAGGACCTTGTTGTTAATCCATCCTATATATATAATAGCTTGCTTGTGCTAATCCCAAACTCCCAATCCTTCCCTTGCCACCTGCTTCCCCTCTGTATCCACAGGAAGTCTATTATCTATGTCTGTGAGTTTGTCTGAAATAAAACCATGTGAAGCAACATGGGTGGAACTCGAGATGATCTTACTAAGTGAATTTAAGTCAGAAAGACAAATACCATATGATATCACTTATATGTGGAATCTAAAATATGACATTTTTGGTTATCCGATGGGAACAGCGGATAAAATATCTGTTTGAGTCAAACAGAGAGATAACATCTTCTTATTTGCATTTGAAAATGGTTATTCTGGTTTTTGTGTGGAGAATTAAATTGGAAGGGAAGCAATAATAGTAAGTTATTAACTGCTCTAAAAGACAAGGAAAGAATAGCTTAAACCGGGTTTGTGTGATTATAGGATACAAACGCCATGCAGATGGAGAAAACGTTTTGGACGCTGAGAATGAAATGAGAAATGTGGCACAGATAAAAATCCAGAAAAACAAGCAGTAACCTAAAGTAAAATTTAAATCATTAGAGGTCTTGATTAGAATACCCCCACTTCTGGGAGCCAGACTACTTTAAGATAATCCGGTGATGGTGATATCCAATGGAGACTATAAATACTTAAACATTAAGTTCAAAGCCACAGAAATAAAATTTTGTTGAGTTTAAATCAGTGTTACATTGGAAGAATTTTAACTTTGGTTTTCTATCTCATTTCCCTCCCAGTGTTGAGCTGACTGGGGCAGAACACTGTCAAGCATACTCATTGGAGAGTTCTTCAAGAAGTGATTCTCTGTACCATTTCTTTAGATTCCAAATACATGTCTTAATATATGATATTTGTTTTTCTCTTTCTGACTTATTTCTTTCTGTATGACAATGTCTAGGTCCATTCATGTCTCTATAAATGACCCTATTTTGTTCCATTTTATGGCTAAGTAATAATCCATTGCTTATAGAGTATTTTCTTTATCCTTTCCTCTGTTGATGGACATTTGTGTTGCTTCTGTGTCCTGGCTATTGTAAATAGTAACACAATATACACTATTCATACTGTGTGTAAAACAGATAACTAATGAGAACCTACTGGATAACCCAGGGAGCTCAGTGCTCTGTGGTGACCTAAATGGAAAGGAAATCCAGAGAAGATGGGATGTATGTAAACATGTAGCTCATTTACTTTGCTGTACCGCAGAAACTTCACACACGTTGTAAAGCAACTATACTCACGTGTCACTAGTGGTAAAGAACCCGCCTGCCAACACAAGAGATGTAAGAGATGTGGGTTTCATCCCTGGGTGGGGAAGATTCCCCTGGAGGAGGAATGGTAGACTACTCCAGTATCCTTGCCTGGAGAATCCCATGGACACAGAAGCCTGGTGGGCTACAGTCCATAGGGTCTCAAAGAGTCGGATACCACTAAAACAGCTTAAGACACACAGACCACCCACCCCCCCCACACACACACACCCCACACTCCAATAAAACTTAACATTAAACAAAGGAAGGGGTTCTCTATCAGCTCCAATTTGGTAAGCAGCTTCTATGGGCTTATCTTTCTTTATTCCTGTAGGATTTATTTCTGTAAGGATTTCTGTAGATATCCACCCCTTTGCACCACCACTGTTAACTACCCCAACTCCCACTGGTGTGCATCAAGGTGGATTAAACTGGAGGGGGATTTCTGGTCACTGTAACTGCCTAAGGGCAGCGTGTGCCCTGTTCCATGCCACTGCAAGGAGACGAACAGCTCTCTCTAGATGTGGACAAGGGTATGAATGACTCTCTCTAGAAGTAAACAGGGTTTAATTCCACAACCTGTTGACATTCTGCAGAAAATCATTCTTCCTCGTACGCCTGTCCTATGTATGGTTGACGGTTAGCAGCTTCCCTGTTTCCTGCTCTTTAAAGCACTTCCCCTCCAGTTATGACCATCGAAAATGTCTCCAGTCATTGCCAAATGTCCTCTGGAAATCAGAATTGACTCTGGTGATGATCCACTGGTTTAGAGTTTTTATTTTTTATTCACTAAGTTTATTTATTTTTAAGGCAAATAATCCAATTTTATTTATTTGTTTATTTTTGGCCATATTGAGTGGTATGTGAGATCTTAGTTCCCTGGCCAGGGATCAAACCTATACCTTCTGCATTGGAAGTGTGGAGTCTTAACCACTGGACCACCAGGGAAGTCCCCTGGTTGAAATTTTTTAGTCAGTTTTTTTTATTGTTTTTTCTTAGCCTTTGTTATGGTTATTGTTGATCATTTTGACAAAGGAGACTGTTACTTCTATGCTCCATTATTTAAAAATATACTAGTAACTTTCTCTGATCAACAATCTTAGTTTGGGTACTTAAATAGAGAAATGTTTGATTCCATCACAGTCAACATGTCATGTTCTGAAATAAGAAACTGGTGAAACAAACATGTTATGCAAATCTGATGAGTTTCAAAACAGTCATGATAAATTTAAGGAAAAAACTTGTTGTCATGGGAAAATACTCTTGATAAATTGCAAAGTGAGAAAAAGCAGCTATAAAGTGATAAGTAGAATATGGCATTGAAAAAATATACATATGTATATATATTTATACACTCTGAAAATATATACACTATAATATCTGGGGATGGTGGCATTACATATGATTTCTGACATTTATATTTTCTTTGTGCCCCTCTATTTTCCAACTTTCTTCCATTAGCAACGCATTGCATTGGCAAAGAGAATAAACAAACCACAAATGTTGTTCTTTACAATTGTTACATTTACAGAACTTCTTATATCTTGTATTCAATAGCTGGTTACTTCAGAAATCACCATCTAAAGACATGCATAAACCTAATCACACCAATAATTCAAAAATAATAATTCAAAGTAAAGAGAACTTTTGAACTCTTAGCTTTCATATCATGGGACTGTCTTTTTTATATGTGATTAGGGAGAAGGAAATGGCAACCCACTCCAGTGTTTTTGCCTGGAGAATCCTAGGGACGGGGGAGCCTGGTGGGCTGCCGTCTATGGGGTCGCATAGAGTCGGACACGACTAAAGTGATTTAGCAGCAGCGGCAGCAGCAGGGGGAGAAGCACAGATACTAAATTAAGTAGGAGAAAACCCTGCTATTGCTCCCTGTCTGTAAAAGCAACAGATAATTACAAGGAAAGACACATTAAAATATGAAGAGAATTGGCCAAGTTTTAGCAGTACTATTTCCCGAAGATGATATTTTACAATGTATGTTATTTTTCTGCTTTGATAGTGTTGCTTAAATGTTCTGTTTACAAAAGAGGTTTGTCTAAGGAAGCTCAATAACAATGACATAATGGACTGTTTGCTTAGTAATGGAAAATACAGATGCAGTAATATCTCCAAGAACAATATACTATGAGCTTATTTGAAATATTTTCAGGCAGTTCTCACTTTATAGCATCCAAGTGGCATCAAAAAGATATACAACTTTTAATGACTCTATGCTATTATAACACACTACTAACATGCCAACCTGAGGGACCATGAAATTAATAATGAGCAGTATTTTGTTTCCTTCTCAGGATTTTGAAGTATATTTTAGAATGATGTGAACAGTGCTAAACTTAATATTATGTTCAAAGAAGTTTATTTTTGGTTTCATTCAGCACATTCTGGAATAGATAGAGAGGCACTTGGTATCATTCTGCTGACCTTAGAAAGTTTCTTAACATATCAGTAAAAATCCCTAAAGACTGGCATTTGAGAAGGATTATCCAATCTGGTATTGGGGTATTAGGGAAGTAAATAAGAGCCTACTTAAGATTTATAGACAAGATTAGGAAGTAGAACATTGTGGCTGACTGCTTCACTATGACTAAGTGAAAACACAAATATTGAAAATATCATATAGATATCTCTTAAAGACACTGATACAATTGGAATCTCAGAAAAAGAGAACAGGGAGAGTTGGGCAGAGGCAATATTTAAAGAGAGAAGGATGGGGATTATGCAAAACTGTTAAAGACATTTATCCATGTGTTCAGAGATCACAGAAAAAAGCCGGGAAAGTTGAATAAAAACAAAACCTCCCCATGGCACATACAGGCACAGAGATACAAAAAAAAAAAAAGAAAACCTTTCTGCTGCTGTTCAGTCGCTCAGTTGGGTCCAACTCTTTGTGACCCCATGGATTGTAGCCACCATCCTTCCCTTTCCTTTCCCATCTCCCGGAGTTTACTCAAACTCATGTCCGTTGAGTCGGTGATGCCATCCAACCATCTCATCTTGGGTCGTCCTCTTCTCCCCCTGCCTTCTATCTTGTCCAGCATCAAGGACAACCTTAAAGGAGCCAAAGAAAAAGCCATGTCATTCTCAGAGAAACAAGAATCAGAATGGTAGATGTATTCCAGCAGAAAGCATCTTTACAGTTTAAGAAAAAGGCATCTACACTCCTGTGCCTTGATCAAGTATCCTTAGACAAGAGGGCCAAAGAAAGACATTATCAGATAAATCAAAGCTGAGAGCCATTGTCGCCAGCAGGCTGACACTCTAAGAAATAAGGAAGGAGCTCCTACTTATCAGTTGAAAGGGGTGCCTTCTATAGAAGCACAGGCTCTCAGGAAGGAAGGAAGAGCCCTGGGAAATGTACAGATGTGTCTGCACAAAAGAAAAGGAGAGTTATTACAGGTACACCAATAACAGTATTTATTTGAGATTTAAAACATACATAGAAGTAAAGCATACGACAGCTTTTGTGAATAAATGCAGAAGAGGTGAATTGACTTACACCGCTCTAGGGTTTTTACATTCTCATCAAGAGGTAAAACTGATTCAAGGAAGAAAGGACAAGTTAGGGGTGACTATTGTCATCATAAATTATTCACTAAAATAACAACACAAAAGACAAAAGGAAACAGTGCAGGTACTTTATTAACTGGAAAGAGAAAATCAGAATAAAGAAGAGATGAGACAATTAGAAAACAAATAGCAGGATAGAGGACTGAAACTTAACCATACTAGGAATTAAGTTTAGTACAAGTGGAGTAAACAGTCCATTTATAAGACACTTCTTAGACTGGATTAAAAAAATGTAGATCAAGCTATGTGGTCTTCACAGGAGATATGCTTTATATGTAAGAACACAGGCTGAAAGTCACAGAAATGAAAGTACATGTTAATAGCATTAGATAGCTACTGAGTCTTTATTAATATCAGGCACACTTCAGGACAAGGAGTATAAAAGACCATTCCATAGTGAGAAAATAGTCAATTCAACTGGAAGACATAATAGTCTGAAACAAGCAGGTACCCAGTGCATAGCGTCAAGCACATGAGCTAATGGGAGAAGAAAGAAAGGATAGGAAAGTAAGCAGTCAAAGGTGACGAGTTTAACATACCACTACTTTTGTATATTTTTACTTTTGGGTGTGTATGCGTGCTAAGTCGCTTCAGTCATGTCCTACTCTTTGTGACCCCATGGACTGTAGCCCAGCAGGCTCCTCTGTCCATGGGATTCTCCAGGCAAGTATACTGGAGTGGGGTGCCATTTCCTTCTCCAGCGGATCTTCCCGACCCAGGGATTGACCAAGGTCTCTTATGTCTCTTGCATTGACAGGCAGGTTCTTTACCACTAGCACCACTTGAGAAGCCTGGGTGTGTATAACCTAGCCAAACAAAAATCAATAAAAACATAAGATTTTGAAAAACAACTTCAATGAAGCACAACTGACGTGCAAATAAATGAGTATTTAAAGTGTCTCTTTTCAATAAAACCTTTGAAACTATCACTGCAGTCAGTATAATGAACATATCCATGGCTCCAGGCTTCCTGGTCATTATATTCCTGGCCCCTTTGTATTATAATTTTCTTCCCCCTCTTCTTCCTCTTCAGTCTCCAACTGTGGACAAACAGAAAATTTGGGCCATGATAACAAAATACCAGAGTCTGGGGAGCTTATACAACAGAAACTTACTCCTCACAGTTCTGGAAGCTGAAGGTCTGAAGTCAGGAACCCAGCATCTCTCTGGGGGCTCTGTTATCAGAGCACTAATTGCATTCATGATCCAATCAATTCCTAAGGAACCTTGCTCCTTGGAAGAAAAGTTATGACCAACCAAGACATCATATTAAAAAGCAGTGACATTACTTTGCCAACAAAGGTCTGTCTAGTCAAGGCTATGGTTTTCCCAGTAGTCATGTATGGGTGTGAGAGTTGGGCTATAAAGAAAGCTGAGCGCCGAAGAATTGATGCTTCTGAACTGTGGTGTTGGAGAAGACCCTTGAGAGTCCCTTGGACTGCAAGGAGATCCAACCAGTCCATCCTAAAGGAGATCAGTCCTAGGTGTTCATTGGAAGGAATGATGCTGAAGTTGAAGCTCCAATACTCTGACCACCTGATGAGAAGAGCTGACTCATTGGGAAAGACCCTGATACTGGGAAAGACTGTGGGAAAGAGGAGAAGGGAGTGACAGAGGATGAGATGGTTGGATGGCATCACCGACTCAATGGACATGAGTTTGAGCAAATCCCAGGAGATAGTGGAAGATAGAGGAGCCTTGCATGCTTCAGTTCATGGGGTCACAAAGAGTTGGACATGACTTAGCAATTGAACAACAGCAAAATGTATCTATCACACATAGATGTGGATCTTTTTCTATACTTTGTTCTGTTTCATTGACCTATTCCTCAATACTTACACAAACACCTTCACCCCATGTCCGCCCTCATCAAGATGTGTTACTTCCTACTTGTATTTTCTCTGTTCTGTCCTTCTCCTTGATGGAAAAGATGGAACAGTAGAATCAGTTGCCAAGTAGTTATATTTCCTTCCCTGTCATCTGTTCAAATTAAATCATCTACGGCAAACTATGCTTTCATCTCCATTTTCCTCTTATTTTACCCCAAATACAGAGAGAAACGAGGCTTATTACTTTAATATGCTTCATAAAGCCTTTTATCATGTTGAGAATTAAGTCTCTTGTGGATGGGTTATGATCGTTTACCCATGTTCTTGGATCTATACAGCTTCTTTAATCTTCGCCATTTAGTCTACGAAAATTGGAGCTGAGTGAAATAATGGGTGCTTCTCAGAGGCAGTGACATGAAAATTAAGTACTGACAAGTCTGCTCAATAACATGGCAGATTCCAAAGAATATTTTGTTTTGTTTTTTTTACTCATCAAGCAGCTAACATTTTTAGAGGCAGAATATCACTGGCTTCATAGTCCTGTCTTTGACTTTATTATTACTGTTTAAAGTTCTATGCTCACTAGGTCATGCATTGTGATATAGTTCTAACCTATGCTAGAAGTCTGTCCTCAGTCTTGAAAAAACATGAATCATATCTGTTTGGTGAGAAGAACCTTGGACAGGCAAGGGCAGGTCTGTTGGTGCAGCTGCAGAAAGAGATCAAATTCTAAGCAGCAAAGTCATTTCAGGAGACTTTATTTTAAAAACTGAAGTCGGGAAAAAAAATTGCAAGAGCACAATCCTTTTCTGTGTTTAATAACCACAGAAATCCTGTTTTGCGTATAATTACTTCATGGAGTTCCTTGTCAAAGTCCAGTTTGGATATCTGGATTTGAGAACGTTTCAATGTAGCTCTCATAGAATTAGAGCATTTAATCTCTTAAAGCTTTTTATTGGAATTGATCACCATGGATTTGCTATTATTGTTTAATCCCTAAGTAGTGTTTGACGCTTTTGCGACCCCATGGACCATAGCCTGCAAGGCTCCGATCTATGGGGTTTCCCAGGTAAGAATACAGGAGTGGGTTGCCATTTCCTTCTCCAGGGGATCTTCCCAAGCAGGGATCCAACCTGTGTCTCCTGCATTGGGGCGGATTCGATACCATGAACAATATTCAAATGGATATCTTTAATTCTGAAAGTGGATCAAGAATCTACTTTTTGTTGTTGTTGTTAGACCTAAGGATATGAGACAATCATGTTTGTTCTCTCTTATCCTTTGAAGTAGCTAATCCAATGCCTCTGGTAGATTCCATCCTTTAAAACAATACGCACACAGAGTTCATTCTGTCCATTTTAGGCTTCCCTTAGAGGGCCAGAGCCCAGTGACAGAGGGGAGAGAGGGCTGATACTGTCACCCTAGGTCTGCTCACACAGAGCTCGCTCACACAGCCAGAGGCTCCACCAGGAGCCTGTTTCTGGAAAGTCTCTGAAAGTGAAAATAAAGTGAAGTCACTCAGTCGTGTCCAACTCTTTGTGACCCTATGGACTGTAGCCTACCAGGCTCCTCCATCCATGGGATTTTCCAGACAAGAATACTGGAGTGGGTCGCCATTTCCTTCTCCAGGAGATCTTCCTGACCCAGGGATTGAACCCAGGTCTCCCGCATTGTAGGCAGACGCTTTACCGTCTGAGCCACCAGGGAAGTCTGGAAAGTCTCTAGCCAGGGACAGAACTGGCCAGGTGTAGAAATAATGTGGGGGTCTGTGGAGCTGGAGTAAGGGAGTTAAGAAAAATGTAAGCATCCGTATTAATATTTTCTCTAAGTGTGGGATTCATCAGATTAAAAGCAATCTCAGTAGATTTTTTCCCTGTTCTTTCTGGTGCAAATAATTTCTCCTGGGTTTGAAAATCAAAGAGACATAAGTCCCTTTTTACTTGTGCAACCTGCAGAATAAACTGCCCAGCTTTGGGGGGTGGCGGGTGGGGAATGGTTTCTGGGTCACTGAGAAGCCTAAGAGGAGACTAAGGTTTTTAGGAGAAAAGCCATCACAATCTCAATTTCTATCCTTCTTCTTCTGACAACAGTTCCATCTCTTTCCATCTCCAGGGTCCCGCTGATAGGAGCACTTTGGCCCACTGGGAAATTCAATCCATTGATTCTACTCCCAGGCTTGTCGTCTTTTACCACTGACTGATAAGTGCTGCAAAGAGAAAAAAATGACCTAGATGTGTGAAGAAGGTAAGGACCCCACAGTTCCCCTCTTTTGATTTATTTTTGGTTTTCTTAATTCTGACAAATAAAAATATCGAATATCATAGGACTAAAGAATCATATCAAACAAAACACCAATTTAACCAGCCAGAGTTTTCTCTTAGTATATGGAGTCTCGTCATTTCCTTTGATCCCTTCACATGAACTGTTCTTTCTTTCCCATTTAAGAGATTTCACAAGACAACATCATTTTGGAAGATACCATTTTTCTTTAACATGGCATGCTCACATTTATTTTCAAATAATATCATTCCTTTAATAGCCAAAAAATTCATGTGTCTTTTTTTGAAATATAGTTGATTTACAAAGTTATATTAGTTTCAAGTGTACAACATAGTCATTCAATATTTTTATAACTTATGCTCCATTTAAATTTATTATAAATTATTAATTATAATCCCTGGGCTATACAATTTATCCTGTGTCTCATTTATTTTATGTCTAATAGTTTGTATCTCTTAATCCCCTGTCCCTATCTTGACCCTCCTGTCTTCCTTTTCCTCTCTGGTAAAGTTATGGTTTTTCCAGTAGTATGTATGGATGTGAGAGTTGGACTATAAGGAAGGCTGAGTGCCGAAGAATTGATGCTTTTGAACTGTGGTGTTGAAGAAGATTCTTGAGAGTCCCTAGACTGCAAGGAGATCCAACCAGTTCATCCTAAAGGAAATCAGTTCTGAATATTCTTGGAAGGACTGATGCTGAAGCTGAAACTCCAATACTCTGGCCACTTGATGTGAAGAACCGACTCACTGGAAAAGACCCGGATGCTGGGAAAGATTGAAGGCAGGAGGAGAAGGGGACGACAGAGGATGAGATGGCTGGATGGCATCACTGACTCAATGGACATGAGTTTGAGTAAGCTCCGGGAGTTGGTGATGGACAGGGGGGGCCTGGCGTGCTGCAGTCCACGGGGTCACAAGGAGTCGGACACGACTGAGTGGCTGATCTTCTCTGTATCTATGAGCTTGTTCCTGTTTTGTTATAGTCACTCATTTGTATTCTTTTTTAGATCCCACATGTAAGTGATAACATGTGGTGTTTGTCTGTCTCTGTCTGACTTACTTCACTGAGCATCGCGTCTTCCAGCTTCATCCAGGTTATTGTAATTGACAAAACTGTGGAAACCACTGGAGCACTGAAGAAGTGGTAGCATTGGGCTCTGCTCACTTTATTTTTTAATTAAAAATACAAAATCTTGTAACTTATATTGTAACCTATAGGGAGCCATCGTTAATAATGCCATACACTCATTTTTATATTTGATAAATACAAATTTAGAAAAATTCCCAAGATTTTTATTAAGAAAAATCACAAAATATTAAAAAAAAACTTTTAATTTTGTATCTTAAAAATGAAATTGGCTGCTGATTTTCCTCCTTCTTGTCTCCTTGGGCTCTTCTGTGAGTGAATCCCCAACAGTTGTGGTGTAAGATGGTTTCATTTCATTTAATTAACAGAGCTGGGTCTTCAGGGAATCTTCCCATTAAGTCTGAGCGGTTCTGTAAATGGAGAGGAGGCCAAAACAACCACCACTGACACGTTCACGGAAATAATGCCGTGTTGAAGCCAGAGCCCCAGGGTGATGTTAGCGCAGTTTTAATCATAACTTCTAATTACGAACAATAAGTCACTCCAACAATTTCTGTGTCTTAGATATAATAAAAGGAATGGTTAATAGTCAGCAATGATCCTCAAGCTGGTAAAGTTACATGGCCAAGGAGTCTGAATTGTGAACCTCAATAAAGTAAAATAGTTTATAGAGTGTCCCTCTACCCGGCTTATTATTAAGGGTCATTGACCAAAGAGCATGTCCTTCTAGAAGCACTCAGACGGTGACCACAGGGACTGCTGGGAGGTTATTAAGATGCGTGGACCATGTGGTAAGAAAACACACTCTTAGAAACAGACAGGAGCTGTCGGTGTAGGATTGCAACCCGAGTTATTGCGAACCACCCTGGGACCCCCCACCCCCACCCTCCATGCTTATGTATGTTTGAAGCAAGCTGTGCTCCTATCAGTGACCTTAATTTTCTTCTCCTTCCCTTTGTTATTTTCCAGATTCTGTACCATGGGTTCGTATTCCTTATATAATCAGAAAACAGTGTTCCCTCTGAAGAATGCTGCGAGGCCCTCCCCGCTCCCGTATCCTTCGAGCTGCAGTTCCTGACGATTTCCTCTCCTCCGGGATTTTTGGACCCGCCTGTTCTCTGGTCCCCAGGCTCTCGGCAGTCAGCCTTACGCCTGTCTCCCTACATCCTGACTTGACCTCCTTCACTCTTGCCTTCAACACTGGCAGACAAGTCTACGAAAAATGCAATATTTTACCGCTGCTGTAAAACCTCCTGTGACTTCATTTTGTTTCCAAAATACAAATAACTGAGCTCCCGGCCCATCAGCTTATTGATCAGGGCCTTGTTTCCTTCGCAGCTGCACCTTCTCCCCCAGAAGAACGAGACAATCCATCAGCATCAGACAGCAGATGGTTCCTCACACGTCCCAGGCCTGTGTCCGCTGAGTGTGTCTACCTATATCCCCTTTTTCTGAGCCCGCATTCACCTGGTTAACCTACTCATCCTTTAAGACTCTCGGCTCGGAAGATACAGCCTCCAGGAAACCTGCTCTCACTCTCCCAGCTTCTACCCCTGTGGCCACTTCTCAGCACTCCTCTGAATTATTTATACTTGTCACTGCTACGTCATCTCACTGTATTGATAACTGATGTGCTGTCACCCTGACCAGATACACAGGCTCCTTTAGGGCAGGAAATGTGCCTACCGTTTGCTTACTTTCACCAGGAGTCTTGATACACGTACGATTAAATGTCAGTAAGTGTTTGTTTAACGAATGAAATCGGATTATTGATGAGCCTGCAAGTGGTACTATAGATTTCTCCCTTGCAACAGTTTTTGGTGGTAAAAGTTACTCAAAGGAACTTCGTTTCTTTTTTTAAATCGTATATAAAGAAGCAAAGCAAAGCTATTGAAGATGGCTGTGAAATCTTACAAGATGACAAATAATTTGGATGTGGTACATCCCATAAAATAACATTGTCATATGATAACTCAGTGTGAGACTAAGAACTAATACCACATTGAAATATAGCAATATATTGAATACTGCAGTGTAAGAGCAGAGGGTAAAATCTGCAGGGTCAAGGTACAGTGTAAAGAAGGCTGAGCACCAAAGAATTGATGCTTTCGAGCTGTGGTCCTGGAGAAGACTCTTGAGAGGCCCTTGGACTGCAAGGACATCAAACCAGTCAATTCCAAAGGAAATCAACCCTGAATATTCACTAGAAGGACTGATGCTGAAGCTGAAGCTCCAATACTTTGGCCACCTGATGAGAAGAGCCGACTCATTGGAAAAGACCCCAATGCTGGGAAAGATTGAGGGCAAAAGGAGAAGACGGTGACAGAGGATGAGGTGGTTGGATAGCATCACTGACTTAAGGGACATGAGTTTGAGCAAACATGGAGAGATAGTGAAGGACAGAGGAGCCTGGTGTGCTGCAGCCCATGAGATTGCAAAGAGCCGGACATGACCGAGCAACTGAGCAACAAGCATTACTTATGATAAGACAGGCGATGCTGCAGTGACGACATCAGAGCTCTCCCTGAGCACTCTGCTGCTTCTGCTGTGGTCTGGCACAGGTCAGGCAGCCTCATCTCACAGTAACTCAGCCATCCGGATTGCTCTGCATCCAGCTTTGTCATCGCAGACTTCTTGACTTGCAGCTGTGCAAGTGGTGGACGAGAAAGAGGATTTCTGAGGCATAGATCTATGGTCACACCTAAAACTGGCTTACAACTGGTCCCATCCAGACTCTGTTGTCCTGAAGACAATCACGTGCCGCTCCAACAGAGCAGCAGGGAAGCTGGGGCTCCATGTGTCGGCCCCGGGTGGATGGGGAGGGAACAGGAGTGGAGATGGGAATGCACCGGACTCGGCTCTGCTGGACCAGAGCACCCATGAGTGTGGGTGGGTGCTACAGAGCAAGACCCTAGTAGCACTGCACAAGGCATGCCCCAGGGCCCGAGCTGATGCCAGATGCATTCCCAGCAGACTACATTGGGGAGGCCATCATTCCTCCTGGAAACTCAATGCCAGGAGTACTGAATAAGCAGCCCAACTTCATTCTTACTTCAGAACACAAGGGCATCTATGTGGAGCCCTGGAAGTAACTTTACAAGCTAACACTCATAGGTTGCATTAGATATTTTTTATTCCCATTATTTGAAATAGCATCCCTTCTCCGCCACTCTGCGGTAACTCAGTTTATCAGGAATTCATTTTTTTCTTTTTCTGTGGAGTAAAGATATGACAGTAGGTTAGTATTTGGGTCTTGACCCAGTAGAAATATTTGTCATGAATAATTTTAGCTTTTAAAAACAATTGTCAAGAGAATAAACTTGAAATGGAACCTCAAATTGAATTTGAATGCTATTAAGTCTCTGTGTGTGTGTGTGTTTGTATGTTAGTCATTCAGCTGCATCTGACTCTTTGCAACCCCATGAACTGTAGCCCACCAGGCTCCTCTGTCCATGGGATTCTCCAGACAAGAATACTGGAGTGGGTTGCTATTCCCTTCTCCAGAGGATCTTCCCGGCCCAGGGATTGAACCTGCGCCTCTTATGTCTCCTGAATTGGCAGGTGGGTTCTTTACTACTGGTGCCACCTGGGAAGCCCCAAGTCTGATGGCATAAAACGTTAAATGTTTGTGTAACTATTTCCAATACATAGGTTCACGATGCCTTATAAACTTGAATAGTCTGCAGGGTGAGGTGAGAAGTGGCAGACACAGCACAGTACCCGGGACTGCTGAGAGAGAAACAGCCGAGAGAGGACCGCATGGGGAGCAGGGCATCTCCTGACCAGCCTGAGTCTCGCTCAGACAGCTATTTGTAAGTTTCGCTGGGTCACATCTCCAAGAGGGCGTGTTCCCCCACCTCGGCACTTACCACTCACTGGATGGTTGCTCACATCTGTTGCCTCTGGCAGACTGGACACCTGTGTAGGGCAGAGAGCACCCGAGGTGCTGGTGTGTGTGTTAGCCCTCTGCCCATGGAATTCTCCAGGCAAGAATACTGGAGTGGGTTGCCATGCCCTCCTCCAGGGGATCTTCCTGACCCAGGGATTGAACCCGGGTCTCCCGCCTTGCAGATAGATTCTTTGCCGAGGGGCTGGTAGATGATCAATAGATGCTTGTTGACATCTAGGGCTCCAGGGTTTGCTCAGCTGGCAGCTGCCGTGGTCTATTCCTGCCAGGGATGCAGCTTTGAGCTCATTCCATGAGGCCAGGGTGAAGCCAAGCTTACTCCTAGATCTGGAAAGGACTTCCTGAATGCCACTAGTGGGAAAGAACCCTTCTGCCAATGCAGAAGACATAGGAGACAAAGGTTCAGTCCCTGGGTCAGGAAGATCCCCTGGAGGAGGACTTCATTTTGTAAAAAATAACAGATGATACATGTATACATGTAGCTGACTCACTTCGTGGTACAGCAGAAACTAACACAGTATATATCAAATGTCATGACATTTGATATACTTTATTATTTTATCAACTACTGTATTTAAAGGGATAGCCAAAACTTAGTTTCATTAAAATATATTGAAGTCCAGCATTGGTCAAGTTCTCATGTTTCTTCAGTGATTTGGAAGGTGAATAACTCTGCTCTTTTAAAATTGAGCCTCTATAAGATAGATTCCTCTTGACTATGTTTCTAAGTGCACTTTGTCAAATGCAGGTGCTGTGAGGTTGTAGGAAGAGGGCATGTATCCAGTGCTCAGAGCAACCATGACACGCATGCATTGCTAAGTTGCTCGTCATGGCCAACTGTCTGCGACTTACGGACTGTAGCCCGCCAGGCTCTTCTGTCCATATCTTAACTGATATGCAGGCCATTTCTTGTGTTGTCCTGACCCCAAACCACGCCTTTTCCAGGCTTTTCCACCTCAGCAAATGGCAGCTTCTGTGATGTACACCCCAAAATCACCCCTAGCATCTCAGGTACACGACTGAGAACTGCCGATTGCCCCCCACATGTGTCTTCAACACACCGCGATGCCTCTCCCCACCGCTTTGCCCCATCTTGCCCGGATTGCTCCAGCGTCCCCAGTGCCCGCTCCGTTCCTGCCCTCCCCCAGCCCATTGCACAAAACCAAGCAATAGACTTGTAGAAATACCCCCACCTGACTTCTAACAAGGGTGCCAGGATAGCCTTTTCGGTAGGAGGTTCTGGACAAGGGGCCATTGGTGTGTGCCGAGGACAAACCCAGTTGCCAGTCACAGCAGGGATCCGCCCACCGTCTGGACCACTTTCCTGTCTCTCCCTGTTTCACTTGTGTGCATCTCCACCCACCGCACCGCAGTGGGTAAGACCCGCAAAGGCTCCGTCTTGCTCACCGAAACCTGTCTGCATTTTCTTCCTCTGGTGACTCCTCCGTCTCGGCTGACTCTGAGGCGGGTGTGGCCTTAACCACCGGCAAGTTTTCTAGCCTTTGCTTCAGACACTTTCGGTTGCTTTCGCCGGGGCTCCCTTACAGTTGACGTGCTCTTCCTCCTGCCCCCAAGTCCCCCTACATCTTACGCAGGTTCAGATCTCACGTGCAAAGAGACCCGCCCCCCAGTCCCGTGTCCTTTTCTCTCCCTGGTCTCTGCTGCGCTGCCCGCTGTCTCACACCTGCATCTTCTCACTGACACTTTCAACTCCTCCACCTCCGCGTCCCGCCACCGCACTCGCAGCCCCCTAGAGAGCCTCAGCGGAGCCCTCTTCCTTAGGATTTCTGTCCCCGTGTACTGAGTCCTACTGGGCGCTGGACCTTGCTGCTGTTTCTTTTCTTCATCAGATACCCGGTTATTCTGGCATCGTTTGTTCAAAAGGCATTGCTTTTCTCTTTAAGTCACTTTGAAACCTTTATGAGAAATCAATTAATCATACAAATGAAAGCCTATCCCTGGACTTTTTATTCATTTCGTTGATCCTTCTTTTTTATGCTGACACCATACTCTCTTGGTAATTACAGCATTTGGCCGTTGTTGTTCAGCTGCTAAGTTGTGTCCAATTCCTTACAACCCCGTGGATTGCAGCCCGCAAGGCCCGCCTGTCCCTCACCATCTCCCAGATCGCCCTGGTTCACGTCCATTGAATCCATGCTGCTATCCAGCCGTCTCATCATTTTAGTAACTTTTAAGTCAGCAATTATACATCTTCCACCTTTGTTCTCTTTCAAGGTTATTTCAGCTGTTTTAAGTTGTGTTTCCATGTCTTGTCACTTTCCAAAGAAAATCCTCTGGCCACTGCAATGATGATTGCCTAGAATCTTTAATTAATTTGGGGAGAGTTGCCATCTTTGCCATACTGAGTTTTCTGGTCCGCTAACAAGGTTTATCTCTTTTTCTGCATCTTTGTTGTGTCACCCATCATTACCAGACTCTCAGCTTCCCCCCCGTCCTGTTTGGGGACTTTTTTGTTCCATCACTGTAATCAAATATCAATATTATGGCATGTTTGAAAGAATTGTTTCCTAGCTTTAATCTGAACGGTCCACCCTGGAAACTTCTCTTTCCATCTCTTCCTACAAATTTGCAGCCAGACACTTCCAAATAGGAGCGTCCAGTCTACCTCTCGGCTTAAATACCTGTCAGGCAATGGTGAATCAGAGTGGGCTTGCCAAGTGGCTCAGTGGTAAAGAACACACCTGTCAATGCAGGAGACGAGGGTTTGATCCCTAGGTCGGGAAGATGCCCTGATGAAGGAAGTGGCAACCGAGCACCATATTCTTGCTTGAGAAATCCCATGGACAGAAAGAACCTGGGGAGCTCCAGTCCATGGGGTCACAAAGGAGTCGGACACGACGGAGCCACTGAAAACAGCAATGCTGGCTCCATACCAAGGGGCTGACTTTGCCCTGGCCCAGTCCTCCTTTGGAATGAAAATGTGAGGAGAAAGTGGAGAAATCAGGAAAACATGGGTGATGTTAAAAACAGGCACACACAGCAGCACCCACAGGAAACCTTGCCATGGTCTTGTAAGAAAGAAGATGCTAGAAGCGGGCCACGGCTGCGACTTTATCAGTGCAACTGCAGAGCCTCCTGCTGCCTGGCCAGTCAGTGGGACCTCGTCAGCCCCGGGCCTGCAGGGCAGCACGTAGGGTTTGATTTCCAGTTTGATTTCCACACTCACAAGTAGTTTTTAAAGGAAATTTCAACTTTTTTTTTAAAATGTTGTTCTTTGGGGAAACTATCTTGATATTGAAAATGTAGGGTTATTAAGAGTTTGACAAGATGACAGTTTGCCAGAGTCCTTCTGCCTCTGAGAGCAGCAGATGAAGGCTTCCGTGTCCCGCACCGATCAAAAGTGATTAAGGAGCGTGCGGCTGTCATTGTGTACATCTGACAGCCAGTGAATAAAGCCTGTACCGCGGTGACTTTTAAGAATGTAGGGGGGTTGTAAAACCTTAATTAAAATAAAACCCAGTATTATGGAACACTCAAGACATCTAGTTTGTAAGTTTCTTTTTTTTTTCCTGATTATAAAAGTGAATCCTACTTCATTTGAAGAGTTTAGAATGATACAGCAAATAGGAGGGTGAAATTAAAAGTCTGTGTCATCCCATTGCCCAGAAGAAATTATTACTAACATTTTGGTGTTTTTCTAGCCAATCATTTCTAAAAACTCTTTTAAAAAGTGGATGCATCTCATATTCTTTCTGACTGGAGTATCGTTGCTTTACGATGTTGTGCTAGCTTCCGCTGTAGGGCAGAGAGAACCGGCTATAAGTACACATATATCTCCTCTTTTTAGGACTTCCTCCCCATTTAAGTCACCACAGATCACGGAGTAGAGATCCCTGTGCTATAGAGTAGCTTCTCATTAGTCATGCCGTTCACACTTTGAATCTTCTTTTTACCTTTGAACACTATAGCAAGTCAGTTGCCTAGATTCTAGGTATTTACAAGTGTCATGTGAGTTTTCACATGCTTTAATTTTATACTCCTCTAGGTGGACCCTGACTAGG
This sequence comes from Cervus elaphus, assembly GCF_910594005.1. Taxonomy (NCBI): domain Eukaryota; kingdom Metazoa; phylum Chordata; class Mammalia; order Artiodactyla; family Cervidae; genus Cervus; species Cervus elaphus. Next base: position 66,053,641 of record NC_057839.1, read on the forward strand.
TCATTTGTAATATTGAACTTTATATGCTACATTACTAAGACCACTCGTACCAAGAGACTGAGACATTTTCTAGCTGTAATTTTATATATTATATCTTCAGGAACTATAATGACTGGTTCAAAGAAAAAGCATTTTAGAGTTGAGAGTCTCCTGCCACATAGTTCCAAATAATTTTACAAAAACTAAGTAGCAATTCCTACTGCCACAATGGGAGCATCTCACTATAACCCTGTTGTTCTGAGCATCAGTAGTATTAATCTATGTTAGATGCTATCTAATCCTTATTTTCTTACCTTTAAAGAACATTTTCAAGTGTTTATGTTTTAATTTAAAACCAAAGCTTTACTGAGGTAGAGTTGACAAATAAAACTGTAAAATATTTAAAATGTCCATGGTGAGAGCTGACTCATTGGAAAAGACCCTGATGCTGGGAAAGATTGAAGGCAGAAGGAGGAAGAGGATATCAGAGGATGAGATGGTTGGATGGCATCACTGATGCAATGGACACGAACTCGGGCAAATTTTGGGGGATGGTGAGGGACAGAGAGGCCTGGCGTGCTGCCGTCCATGGGGTTGCAAAAGAATTGGACACTACTGGGAGACTGAACAACGACATTGTTTACACATCTGAACGGAAGCTGGAGGGGGCCGTTTCTGAGGCTGTGACGTGTGTCTCATGGGTCCGGGCGATGCTCAGGCATCAGAGTGCCGTGGTGGAGGGGCTGGGAAGATGACGGGGCAGAGGAGGGGCTGGTGACAGGGAGAAAGCCCGCTAGATGGCATGTCTGAGCGAGTGACCTAGCACCACCCCCACTGAGCTGAAATATTTTGAAGGTGTTCATTTTTTTTAAAGTTTTATCGAAGTAATGCACATATTTATGCTTTCTAAATAAGGCTTAATTTTCAAGAAGGGAATGTGGATACTCAGACCCCCTGGCAGTGTGGTGTGGCTGTGTGGCAGGGGAGCCGTCCCGAGCTGGCTCAGCCGTGGTCCTGGGTTGGTGTCTGGGTCAGGAAGGAGCAAGCATCCATGCCCCAAACAGTGACTGTCCAGGGGCTGCAAACCCAGATGAAGAGAGGCTGAGACATCCTGACCAGCAGGAGCAGGGAACAATTCAGGTCAGCCTTGCCTCGGGGAAAATATCTTCCAGGAGAAATTAAAACTCAGAATTTTGCCTGAGTCAGGAGTTCAAATTATTCTATGTATGAGGTGTGGGAAAATCTAATTAGAAGGATTAATATAAAATTGGTCCTAGGCCAGTAATATTGCTGAGCCATCTGGAATAATTAAGTGGGTAGTCAAAATTAAATGGAGGAATACTTCACCCGTTGAGGACTGACATGCAAAACGAGAGCCATTTCACAGTTTAAAGACAGAAGATCTCTATGAAAATCCTAAGGAAAACACAGCAAGTAGTGTATAGACTCGCATCAGAGGAACCTGAAATTATAAAATAGAAAATTGAAAAGTTGTAGAGTGAACAGACTTCAAATCAATAAGGATTAAAGGTAAGTTATATAAACTATTTTTTTTAAAAGGGAAAGAATTATGCTAAGAAAAATATTTAGTCCTAGGGAGCAAAAAATAAAATTAGATCTCATACAATAACAACAGTAACATTCTAGAGCCATAAAAGATGTAAGCGTGAGTATAAAACTTTACAGATTTGAGAGTCCTGGGTCTAGCTGGGGATGTAGACACCTGGAAAAAGTGTGGCTTACACGAATACAACAATAAAGTTCCCGATTCAGTTGTATCCAGCAGAGAGCTGAGGTCACAGAGTAGCCAAATAGCTCCAGATCTGGGAGAGGGAGCCAGTGACTACAGGAAGATGAGACCCTGGTGCTTACTGACCTGGGTCCCATGCAGCTGTAGCCCCCGGTGAGCTGAATTCTGCTTCAACGGTCAGTAAGTTGGTGAAGGCAAAGTGGAAGCTGGAGGGAGGATATGCAGCCCTGGGAGAAGCAGACGATGGTCATGGGTAGTGGTTGCACATTCCTGAATGTATCGTATCATACATCTCATCAGATGCTAGAAGGGAGACAGGAATCCCAAGAAAGCCACTGTGGAAGGGGCACAAAATTCCACCTAGATCCTGCTTATCCATCTTCTCTGCATAATAAAAGTCTAGTCCATTGGGGAAATGAAGGCAAAAAAAAACTGTCTCATACCTGCAGGAAAGGAACATAAAAAATGCCTTTAGTCCTGGGTTTGGGAAGTGGGAGCAGGAGTCCAAAGGGCCCAGAACCACAGCTGCAAGACAGACAGGAGCATTTGTGAAGTCCTCCCCTTGAAGACCAGGACGTGAGCCCATCTGTCTAAGACTCGGGGTTCATCTGAGCACCAGAGAAGTCCATCCACCCCATATCATGTGACAAACATTGACTAAAAGTACTTGTGAATCCTGCTGGGAAATACACCAGAGACAGACTCTCCCCGAAGACCAGGGGAAGGGAAGTTGAGGTGGAGAAGTTCTAAGGTTTCTCATTTTTAGAGGAGAAACTAGAAAACCAGCTTCCATACAACAACTTGATGTTGCTAGAAGAATCTGAAGCCTGTAGGACTTGAAGGTAATCAAAACAACAGCCTCACAAGCAGCTCAACTCCTAAGTAGATCAAGAGTCAACAAACCATGGCCCACAACCAGATCTGGCCCATTGCCTGCTTAGTGAATATAGTTTTATTGGAACACACCCACACCCACCTGTGTACATATTGCTGGAGATTACTTTGGCAGAGGGCTTATGACTCACAAGTCCTAAAATACTTCTTACTTGATCCTTTCCAAAAATATCTGTTGATCTTTTGACTAGATTAACATAAACTTCCCAGGAAGGGATGAGTAAAAGAAAAGATATGTCAAACATAAAACATTTTATTCAGTTTCTGCAGTACTATGGACATTTTTCAATAAAAAAAAAAATTCAAAGCATAAAAAAAGCAACCAACTCCAAAGAAAGAGAACACTAAATAAAACCAAACTCAGGTATGAAACAGATGCTGTAACTGTCTGAAGAGGAATTTAAAACAGCTATTAGTAATACATTTATGTTGAAGAGTCTGGTAGAAAAGGTGCATTACATGAAAGATCAGATGAAAAATTAGCAGGGAGATGGAAACTGTAGGAAAAAAATGTTAGAAATGAAAAACAGTATAACAGAGGCAGAATGGTTTCCACTCAGGAAAGAGCTGGTGTACTGGACAACAGGGCAATGAAAGGTACTGAACTGCAACACAGAAGGAAAAGACTGAAAAACAAAAGAGCATCCAATACTATGAAAAGGTATCGGGCTTTTGGACATGTGCATAATAAACATCCTGTAAGGAGAAAACTGCATAGCAACCTTATGAAATATGACAGAATTCTCCAAAATGACTTGCAGCCACCAAGCCACAGATCGATAAAGCTCAGAAATGTAAAAGACAAAGAGAAAAACATGAGGTTAGCCAGAAAATCATACATTCAATAAAGAGGAACAAAGATAAGAATTTCAGCAGAATTCTTATTGGAAACCATGCAAGTAAGAACATAAAGCATTGTCAACTTTAAAGTCCTGGAAGAAAATAAAATCTGCCAATTTAGCACTTAATACTCTGTGAAAATATCATTTGAAAATGCAAGATAATTAAATCTTTCTCAGACAAGCAAGGAAATTCATTGCTGACAGATCTACTCTATAAGAAATGTTAAAGTATGCTCTTCAAGGAGAAGGAATATAATATCAAACAGAAACATTACTCTATGAAATAAAAAAGAGGGCAGAAAATGTAATAAATAAAGGTAATAGGAAGCAGAGACATTACTTTGCCAACAAAGGTCTGTCTAGTCAAAGCTATGGTTTTTCCAGTAGTCATGTATGGATGTGAGATTTGGACTATAAAGAAAGCTGAGCTTGGAAGAACTGATGCTTTTGAACTGTGGTGTTGGAGAAGACTCTTGAGAGTCCCTTGGACTGCAAGGAGATCCAACCAGTCCATCCTAAAGGAGATCAGTCCTGGGTGTTCATTGGAAGGACTGATGCTGAAGCTGAAACTCCAATACTTAGGCCACCTGATGTGAAGAGCTGACTCATTGAAACAGATGCTGATGCTGGGAGAGATTGAAGGCGGGAGGAGAAGGGGATGACAGAGGATGAGATGGTTGGATGTCATCACCGACTCAATGGACATGAGTTTGAGTAAGCTCCAGGAGTTGGTGATGGACAGGGAAGCCTAGTATGCTGCAATCCATGGGGTCGCAAAGAGTCAGACACAACTGAGAGACTGAACTGAACCGAATAGAAAGTTCATTTTTCTTTTAATTGCTCTAAAGATAGTTGTGTAAAGCAAAAATTATAACATTGTATGGTGTGTTTATGGTGTATATAACAGTCAGCTGGCAATAACATCACAAATAAGAGAGAAGAATTTATGTGTAAGTTCACTTATATATGTTATAAGAATATATAGTTGTAAGGTTCTTATACCACATATAAAGAAGTATAATATTAACTGAATACAGATTATGATTAAGTAAAGATCTACATTTCAAACCCTAGGGCAATCATCAAAAAAAAATTTTAAGAGGTATAAATAATAACTCAATAATAAAAATAAAAATAGAATCACGTAAATTGCTCAAATAACCCAAGAGAAGATAAAAAATGATGAAAAATAAATAAGGAAAAATTTAAATGAGTAGAAAACTGCTAACCATGTGGTAATACATATCAATAATTACATTTGATGTAAGTGATCTGAATACACAATACAAAAATACCTTTAGATTTGGTAAAAACAAGACCCACCACTATGCCATATATGAGAAATTCACAGTGAATATAAAGGCATAGATAAGTGAAAACTAATAGCATGGGAAATGATATACGCAAATACTAAACAAGAGAAACTATAGTTCTGATATTTCATACAGTGTGTTTGAAGTCGATGTCAAAATAAGAAAAATTATCAGAGTTAAAGAAGGACATTACAAAATGATTTAAAAAAAGATCAGTTCTCTAAGAAAACTTAGTAATAAACACGTGCATACCTGACAATAGACTTCAAACCATATGAAGGGGAACTGATAGAACTGAAAGAAAGAACAGACAAATCTATAATTAGAATTGGAGTTTTTAACACTCCTCTCTCTGTACTGAAAAGTCAAATAGGCAGAAAGTCACTAAAGATATTGGAGACTTGAATGAACAACTTTACTAAATTGATGCTTTATTGGACAACGACAACAACAAAAACTTTTTAAAAGTGAGCTTGGACCATTCATTGAACAGCTCACACTCTGGGCCGTACATAAAGTTTAACAAATTTAAAGGAAAAAAAGGATAGTTAAGTGTTTTCTCAAGTCTTAAGATTAGAAATAGCAACAGAAAGATGTCTGGTAAATCTTTGCCAAATATTTGGAAATTAAACAGCACACTTTGTAATAACCCATGGGCCAAAGACTAAGCACACAGTAAAATTAAAAATATTTAAGCTGAATGATAATTATGAAAATACTACATTTCAAAATTTGTGGGATGAAGTTAAAGTAGTGCTTAGAGGGAAATCTACAGCAAAGTGGTTTACTCATATTAGGAAAGAAGCTCTCAAATCTGTAATCTGAGTGTCCACCTTAAGAAACTAGGGCGGAAAGAGAAAATGAAATACATCACTCCAGTTGGTAATTTGGTTTCTCACAAGGCTCATTGGTCAGCAATTCTGAAACAAACAAACAAAAATCAAATTAAAGGAAGTCTCTAAAAATAAAGTGGAAAAATTCTCTTCAAGTTCATCAAAGATAAGGAAAGAGTGAGAACCTGTCAATGATTGAAGCATAGTAAAGACATGTGACAACTAACTGCAATGTGTTTCTTGTCACTGCATCCTGAAATAGAAAAGAGATATAGATTTTAAAACAAAATTAAAAAAAAATTGAAATCCAGATGAAGTCCTTAGAGTCATCTCTGTTGACAAATATTGCTGCAGTTTCTTTCTTTCTATCTTTCTTTATTCTATTTGATATTCTATTATATGCATGTTACCAAGTGGCACAGATAAAAAGTTTAAAAAATATTGACTAGCTCAATGATATAATGCATGTATCTTTATATAGAATATAAATGTGTATATGTAATCAGAGACTTCCCAGGTGAGTCAGTGGTAAAGAATCCACTGGCCAATGGAGGTGACAGAGGTTTGATCGCTGGGTTGGAAAAATCTCCTGGAGAAGAAAATGGCATCCCACTCCAGTATTCTTACCTGGGAAATCCCAGGGTCAGGGGAGCCTGGTGGGCTACAGTCCATGGAGTTGCAAAAGAGTTGGATACAACTTAGCAACTAAATAACAATATATAATCACACATATATATTACAGATAAAATCACATTTATGTATAGTATCTAAACTATAAAAATTCACATGGAAATGAAATATCTCAACCTCAGGAGATTAATTATGTGTGTGAAGAAATAAGAATTTTAATGAATCTTTAAAGTTTTATTCCTTTTAAGAAAACTCATAGAAATCTAATACTAATTTTCCAAATTAGTGGGGAAAGAAAGACTTTGTTTTGGTCTTCTCTTTACATCATTAGAACTTGAAAGGTTTACCACTGTACTATCATTACGTCTTGTTGTGGAGACTTTATTTGAAGATAGAATATTTAAGTCTCTTTTTTTTTTTTTTTTAATCTTTTAGTTTATTTTTTTTTAATTTTTTTATTAGTTGGAGGCTAATTACTTCACAACATTTCAGTGGGTTTTGTCATACACTGATATGAATCAGCCATAGATATACACTTATTCCCCATCCAGATCCCCCATCCCACCTCCCTCTCCACCCGATTCCTCTGGGTCTTCCCAGTGCACCAGGCCCGAGCACTTGTCTCATGCATCCCACCTGGGCTGGTGATCTGTTTCACCATAGATAGTATACATGCTGTTCTTTTGAAACATCCCACCCTCACCTTCTCCCACAGAGTTCAAAAGTCTGTTCTGTATTTCTGTGTCTCTTTTTCCGTTTTGCATATAGGGTTATCGTTACCATCTTTCTAAATTCCATATATATGTGTTAGTATGCTGTAATGTTCTTTATCTTTCTGGCTTACTTCACTCTGTATAAGGGGCTCCAGTTTCATCCATCTCATTAGGACTGATTCAAATGAATTCTTTTTGACAGCTGAGTAATATTCCATGGTGTATATGTACCACAGCTTCCTTATCCATTCATCTGCTGATGGGCATCTAGGTTGCTTCCATGTCCTGGCTATTATAAACAGTGCTGCGATGAACATTGGGGTGCACGTGTCTCTTTCAGATCTGGTTTCCTCAGTGTGTATGCCCAGAAGTGGGATTGCTGGGTCATATGGCAGTTCTATTTCCAGTTTTTTAAGGAATCTCCACACTGTTTTCCATAGTGGCTGTACTAGTTTGCATTCCCACCAACAGTGTAAGAGGGTTCCCTTTTCTCCACACCCTCTCCAGCATTTATTGCTTGTAGACTTTTGGATAGCAGCCATCCCGACTGGCGTGTAATGGTACCTCATTGTGGTTTTGATTTGCATTTCTCTAATAATGAGTGATGTTGAGCACCTTTTCATGTGTTTGTTAGCCATCTGTATGTCTTCTTTGGAGAAATGTCTGTTTAGTTCTCTGGCCCATTTTTTGATTGGGTCATTTATTTTTCTGGAATTGAGCTGCAGGAGTTGTTTGTATATTTTTGAGATTAATCCTTTGTCTGTTTCTTCATTTGCTATTATTTTCTCCCAATCTGACGGCTGTCTTTTCACCTTACTTATAGTTTCCTTTGTAGTGCAAAAGCTTTTAAGTTTCATTAGATCCCATTTGTTTAGTTTTGCTTTTATTTCCAATATTCTGGGAGGTGGGTCATAGAGGATCTTGCTGTGATTTATGTCGGAGAGTGTTTTGCCTATGTTCTCCTCTAGGAGTTTTATAGTTTCTGGTCTTACATTTAGATCTTTAATCCATTTTGAGTTTATTTTTGTGTATGGTGTTAGAAAGTGTTCTAGTTTCATTCTTTTACAAGTGGTTGACCAGTTTTCCCAGCACCACTTGTTAAAGAGGTTGTCTTTTTTCCATTGTATATCCTTGCCTCCTTTGTCAAAGATAAGGTATCCATAGGTTCGTGGATTTATCTCTGGGCTTTCTATTCTGTTCCATTGGTCTATATTTCTTTGTGCCAGTACCACACTGTCTTGATGACTGTGGCTTTGTAGTAGAGTCTGAAGTCAGGCAGGTTGATTCCTCCAGTTCCATTCTTCTTTCTCAAGATTACTTTGGCTATTCGAGGTTTTTTGTATTTCCATACAAATTGTGAAATTCTTTGGTCTAGTTCTGTGAAAAATACCGTTGGTAGCTTGATAGGGATTGCATTGAATCTATAGATTGCTTTGGGTAGAATAGCCATTTGGACAATATTGATTCTTCCAGTCCATGAACACGGTATGTTTCTCCATCTGTTTGTGTCCTCTTTGATTTCTTTCATCAGTGTTTTATAGTTTTCTATGTATAGGTCTTTTGTTTCTTTAGGTAGATATACTCCTAAGTATTTTATTCTTTTTGTTGCAATGGTGAATGGTATTGTTTCCTTAATTTCTCTTTCTGTTTTTTCATTGTTAGTATATAGGAATGCAAGGGATTTCTGTGTGTTAATTTTATATCCTGCAACTTTACTATATTCCTTGATTAGTTCTAGTAATTTTCTGGTAGAGTCTTTAGGGTTTTCTATGTAGAGGATCATGTCATCTGCAAACAGTGAGAGTTTCACTTCTTCTTTTCCTATCTGGATTCCTTTTACTTCTTTTTCTGCTCTGATTGCTGTGGCCAAAACTTCCAACACTATGTTGAACAGTAGTGGTGAGAGTGGGCACCCTTGTCTTGTTCCTGATTTCAGGGGAAATGCTTTCAATTTTTCACCATTGAGGGTGATGCTTGCTGTGGGTTTGTCATATATAGCTTTTATTATGTTGAGGTATGTTCCTTCTATTCCTGCTTTTTGGAGAGTTTTAATCATAAATGAGTGTTGAATTTTGTCAAAGGCTTTCTCTGCATCTATTGAGATAATCATATGGTTTTTATCTTTCAATTTGTTAATGTGGTGTATTACATTGATTGATTTGTGGATATTGAAGAATCCTTGCATTCCTGGGATAAAGCCCACTTGATCGTGGTGTATGATTTTTTTAATATGTTGTTGGATTCTGTTTGCTAGAATTTTGTTAAGGATTTTTGCATCTATGTTCATCAGTGATATTGGCCTGTAGTTTTCTTTTTTTGTGGCATCTTTGTCTGGTTTTGGAATTAGGGTGATGGTGGCTTCATAGAATGAGTTTGGAAGTTTACCTTCTTCTGCAATTTTCTGGAAGAGTTTGAGTAAGGTAGGTGTTAGCTCTTCTCTAAATTTTTGGTAGAATTCAGCTGTGAAGCCATCTGGTCCTGGGCTTTTGTTTGCTGGAAGATTTTTGATTACACTTTCGATTTCCTTGCCTGTGATGGGTCTGTTAAGATCTTCTATTTCTTCCTGGTTCAGTTTTGGAAAGTTATACTTTTCTAAGAATTTGTCCATTTCATCCAAGTTGTCCATTTTATTGGCATAGAGCTGCTGGTAGTAGTCTCTTATGATCCTTTGTATTTCAGTGTTGTCTGTTGTGATCTCTCCATTTTCATTTCTAATTTTGTTAATTTGGTTCTTCTCTCTTTGTTTCTTAATGAGTCTTGCTAATGGTTTGTCAATTTTGTTTATTTTTTCAAAAAACCAGCTTTTAGCTTTGTTGATTTTTGCTATGGTCTCTTTAGTTTCTATTGCATTTATTTCTGCCCTGATTTTTAAGATTTCTTTCCTTCTGCTAACCCTGGGGTTCTTCATTTCTTCCTTCTCTAATTGCTTTAGGTGTAGAGTTAGGTTATTTATTTGGCTTTTTTCTTGTTTCTTGATGTAAGCCTGTAATGCTATGAACCTTCCCCTTAGCACTGCTTTTACAGTGTCCCATAGGTTTTGGGTTGTTGTGTTTTCATTTTCATTCATTTCTATACATATTTTGATTTCTTTTTTGATTTCTTCTATGATTTGTTGGTTATTTAGAAGCGTGTTATTTAGCCTCCATGTGTTTGAATTTTTAACAATTTTTTTCCTGTAATTGAGATCTAATCTTACTGCACTGTGGTCAGAAAAGATGACTGGAATGATTTCAATTTTTTTGAATTTTCCAAGACTAGATTTATGGCCCAGGATGTGATCTATTCTGGAGAAGATTCCATGTGCACTTGAGAAAAAGCTGAAGTTGATTGTTTTGGGGTGAAATGTCCTATAGATATCAATTAGGTCTAGCTGGTCCATTGTGTCATTTAAAGTTTGTGTTTCCTTGTTAATTTTCTGTTTAGTTGATCTCTCCATAGTTGTGAGTGGGGTATTAAAGTCTCCCACTATTATTGTGTTACTATTAATTTCCTCTTTCATACTCGTTAGTGTTTGCCGTACATATTGCGGTGCTCCTATGTTGGGTGCATATATATTTATAATTGTTATATCTTCTTCTTGGATTGATCCTTTGATCATTATGTAGTGTCCTTCTTTGTCTCTTTTCACAGCTTTTATTTGAAAGTCTATTTTATCTGATATGAGTATTGCGACTCCTGCTTTCTTTTGGTCTCCGTTTCCATGAAATATTTTTTTCCAGCCCTTCACTTTCAGTCTGTATGTGTCTCTTGTTTTGAGGTGGGTCTCTTGTAGACAGCATATATAGGGGTCTTGTTTTTGTATCCATTCAGCCAATCTTTGTCTTTTGGTTGGGGCATTCAACCCATTTACATTTAAGGTAATTATTGATAGGTATGGTCCCGTTGCCATTTACTTTGTTGTTTGGGGTTCACGTTTATACAACCTTTCTGCATTTCCTGTCTGGAGAAGATCCTTTAGCATTTGTTGAAGAGCTGGTTTGGTGGTGCTGAATTCTCTCAGCTTTTGCTTATCTGTAAAGCTTTTGAGTTCTCCTTCATATCTGAATGAGATCCTTGCTGGATACAGTAATCTAGGTTGTAGGTTATTCTCTTTCATTACTTTCAGGATGTCCTGCCATTCCCTTCTGGCCTGGAGGGTTTCTATTGATAGGTCAGCTGTTATCCTTATGGGAATCCCTTTGTGTGTTATTTGTTGTTTTTCCCTTGCTGCTTTTAATATTTGTTCTTTGTGTTTGATCTTTGTTAGTTTGATTAATATGTGTCTTGGAGTGTTTCGCCTTGGGTTTATCCTGTTTGGAACTCTCTGGGTTTCTTGGACTTGGGTGGCTATTTCCTTCCCCATTTTAGGGAAGTTTTCAGCTATTATCTCCTCGAGTATTTTCTCATGGCCTTTCTTTTTGTCTTCTTCTTCTGGGACTCCTATGATTCGAATATTGGGGCGTTTCACATTGTCCCAGAGGTCCCTGAGGTTGTCCTCATTTCTTTTGATCCTTTTTTCTTTTTTCCTCTCTGCTTCATTTATTTCCACCATTTTATCTTCTATCTCACTTATCCTATCTTCTGCCTCCGTTATTCTACTCTTGGTTCCCTCCAGAGTGTTTTTGATCTCATTCATTGCATTGTTCATTTTTAATTGACTCTTTTTTATTTCTTCTAGGTCTTTATTAAACAATTCTTGTATCTTTTCAATCTTTGTCTCCAGGCTATTTATCTGTAACTCCATTTTGTTTTCAAGATTTTGGATCATTTTTATTATCATTATTCTAAATTCTTTTTCAGGTAGATTCCCTATCTCCTCCTCTTTTATTTGACTTGGTGGGCATTTTTCATGTTCCTTTACCTGTTGGGTATTTCTTTGCCTTTTCATCTTGTTTAGATTGCTGTGTCTGGAGTGGACTTTCTGTATTCTGGAGGTCTGTGGTTCCTTTTTATTGTGGAGGATTTACCCAGTGGGTGGGGTTGGACGTTTGGCTTGTCAAGGTTTCCTGGTTAGGGAAGCTTGCGTCAGTGTTCTGGTGCGTGGAACTTGATTTCTTCTCTTTGGAGAGCAATGGAGTGCCCAGTAATGAGTTTTGAGATGGGTCTATGTGTTAGGTGTGACCTTGGGCAGCCTGTATGTTGACATTCAGGGCTATGTTCCTGTGTTGCTGGAGAATTTGCGTGGTATGTCTTGCTCTAAAACTTATTGGCTCTTGGGTGGTGGTTGGTTTCAGTGTAGGTATGGAGGCTTTTGGACGGTCACTTATTACTTAAAGTTCCATGTAGTCAGGAGTTTTCTGGTGTTCTCAGGTTTTGGGCTTAAGTTTCCTGCCTCTGGATTTCAGTTTTATTCTTCCTGTAGTCTCAGGACTTCTCCAACTATACAGCACTGATAATTAAACTTCTAGGTTAATGGCGAAAAGATTCTCCCCCGTTAGGGACACCCAGAGAGGTTCACAGAGTTACATGAACAGGAGAAAAGGGAGGAGGGAGATAGAGATGAGTAGGAGGAGAAAAAGGGGGACTCAAGAGGAGAGAGACAGATCTACGCAGCTGTCTGTTCCCAGAGTGTTCTCCGTATCTCAGACACCTACAAGGATTCACAGAATTGGATTGGGAAGAGAAGGGGAAAGGAGGAAATAGAGGTGTTCTGAGGTAGAAAACAGAGAGTCAAGATTGGGAGAGAATAATCTTCGGTTTAAAAATAGGGCTTCTCTTCTTTTTTTTTTTTTTTGTAAGGTTATAGTGTAGTGAAGATGAAAATGAAGAGTAGTAGAGGAGTACTAGAGGACTTTAAAGAAATAAGAGAAAAAGAAAAATAGAAAATAGAAGAGAAAAAGGAAAGAAAAAAAAAAGAAGAAAAAAGAGAAAAAAAAAGAAAAAGAAAAAAAAAAGAAAGAAAAAAAAATTTTTTTTCCCCCTAATTAAAAAAATCGTAAAAATCTATGAAAATGAAAGTTAAGGAGTAATGGGGGAGTAATAGGGAATTTTAAAGGGAAATAAAAGAGAAAAAATAAAAAAGAAAAAATATAAAAAGAAAAAAAAAATTTTTTTTTTCCTTACTTAGAAAAAATAAAAAAATAAAAAAAAAAAGTAAAAATATGTCTAGGAATTTCTCTGGAGCTGTTGCGGCCAGTGTGGGTTCGGCTCAGTTTCAGATAGCTCCTCGTTCCAGCTTACACTTCTCGATATCTACAGGGCCCTTCCGGTGAAGTCGGTGTTTTCTACAGGGATTTTAATCTGTTGCACCAGTCCCTTCTGAAGCGGTTCCCTTTGTTTATTTGGCTTCTGTTTGCCGGTCTCTTCAGAGCCTCATTTCCGCCCTGACACAGGCGGGCGGAGGTGGACTCTTATTCAGGTAGCTAGTTCCGTTGCGCTGCGGGGCGGGGCTGACGCTGCGGGGAGGGGCTGACGCTGCGGGGAGGGGCTGGCGCTGCGGGGCGGGGCTGACGCTGCGGGGAGGGGCTGGCCCTGCGGGGGTGGGCTGGCGCTGCGGGGAGGGGCTGGCGCTGCTTTCTCCGTCTGCGCTGCTCAGGCTCCCGGCTGTTCTATATGGAGCGCGCCCCGCGCTGCGCGAGGTTCCAGCCCTCGGGTGTTACACAAAAGCGCGGAAGGAAAAGCTGCACCTGCTCTCTGTGCCTTCCCCGTCAGAGCGGTCCAGGCAGCGAGGGGCTTGATGGGCGCACTATCCCCAGGTGTGGCGCACTCACTCCCTTCCGCGGACCCAGTCTCAGTTTCCGCTGGCGCCAGTCGGGTGCGCGCGCCTTCCGCCCTCTGCGTCCCCAGCCCCAGTCCCCGCCCGCGCCGGTCGGGTGCCTGCGCCCTGTGTCTCGCTGCGACCTTCCCCTCCCCCCTGCCTCCTGCCTCCGGCGGGGCTGGGCCGGTCCGCAGCCTGCGAGCTCTTCTCTGGACTTTCTCGGTCTCTTTGTTCTGCGAACGGCAGGCAGTGTGTTCCGGCCGGTTAATTTTCTCTCTCTCTTTTGGTCTCCCACAGTTCAAGTTGGCACCTCACAGAAGCTCCCTCCGATTGTCCTCAGGGCACTCAGGCCCGGACCCTAGCCCAAGCAAGGCCGCCTAAGACTCCCTTCCCGGGACGGGTCTCCGTCCTTAGCTCTTTTGTCTCACTTTTTATCTTTTACATTTTGTCCTACCTCCTTTCGAAGACAATGGTCTGCTTTTCTGGGCGCCTGATGACCTTAGCTAGCGATCAGAAGTTGTTTTGTGAAGTTTGCTCTGCATTCAGTTATTCTTTTGATGAATTTGTAGGAGAGAAAGTGGTCTCCCCGTCCTACTCCTCCGCCATCTTGGCTCCTCCTCCAGAATATTTAAGTCTCTTAAATGCAGAGGGATTTCTTGCTGAAGAGCTTCAGATAAACTCTCATTTATGAATAAAAGCAAATTAAAAGAAGTAAGCTAATGTATTTTACAGATACATGCAAATGCTAGTTAGTTTTTTTTGTTGTTGTTGTTGTTTTTTAAAGAATACCACAATGCCATAGCTTGTCTTTGAGAAGACTGATGCTGAAGCTGAAACTCCAATAATTTGGCCTCCTGATGCGAAAAGCTGACTCATTGGAAAGAGTCTGATGCTGGGAAAGATTGAGGGCAGGAGGAGAAGGGGGCCACAGAGGATGAGATAATTGGATGACATCACTGACAGAATGGACGTGAGCTTGAGCAAGCTCTGGGAGATAGTGAAGGACAAGGAAGCCTGGCATGCTGCAGTGCGTGGGGTCACAAAGAGTCAGACATGACTTAGTGACTCAACAACACGACATCATAGCTTATCTAATCAGAAGGATGGAACACAGATAAGCTTAAGAATGAAAGCGGATGCATCGTCTTTGGGGCTGAGGAGGGGTTCAATGTTAAGCAAATCATGAGATCATTGTCAGCATCTGCTTCATGTCTTGTCGGTGACCACCCACCCCTCCAGATGGTTGTTGATGATTGACCTAAACCAGTCCCATCTTATGCAATTAAAATAAATAGAAGGAAGTTCTGAATATTTTCCCATGAGTTAGTAGAAGAGGGGAACATGAGGCTTGAAACCACGTTTCAATGGGTACACTTCCTGGTACCCTGCGGTTACTCTCTGAGTGGAGATTTCTGTAGAGACAATCCCTATGCCCACAGCGAGGCTCTCAGTGCTGTGTGAGGCTCTCAGACTTAATTGTGTGCTCCCCACCCCGGCTTCCTGTGTTGACATCCTAACTCCCAGGGTGACTGTATTTGGAGAGAGCCCTCCAGGCTCCTCTGTCCACGGAGTTGTCCAGGCAAGAATACTGGAGTGGGTTGCCATTCCCTTCTCCAGGGGATCTTCCCAACACAGGGATTGAACCCGGGTCTCCTGCAGGCAGATTCTTTACCCTCTGAGCCAGCAGGGAAGCTCTTTTAAAGAACTACTTAAGGTTAAATTAGGTTATAAATGTGGACTCCAAATCCAGTAGGTCTTCTGTCCTTACAAGAAGAGGGAGAAACACCAGGGGTTCCAGTGAGAAAGAGGCCAGCTGTAAGCCAATGAGAGAGGCCTTGGGAGAAACCAACTCTGTTGGCACCGTGGTCTTGAGACCTCCAGCCTGCAGACTGTAAGATATAAATTTCTACTGGTGAAACCACCCACTCTGTGGTGTTTTGTTTATGGCAGACTGAGCAGCCAATGGGTGCTCTACTTCAAATACCTTAAACTTGGAACAAAACTGTGCTACTTGGGACACTGCCTTCTCCTTTCCCAGCTGAGACTAAGAAGCAGAATGGAGAAGAGGGAATGCAGAGAGGGAATCCGTGTTCTCCTCTGTGGGTTCCTTGCATCTCTATTTAACCCAGGTTGACGCTGAGGCCACCTTCATGCCAGCATCTGCTTTTTTGCTCCTGTATGATTTTTTTCCAGTTTACAAGCCATCCTGCTGCACATTCCCTGCAACAGGAGATGTATTTGATTCGCCTTCTTCCAGCAACCCTTTTCTGGTCCCCTGGTCTCCTACCAGAGGTCCTCTTGGTGGAGTCCTGGAAAGACAGTCCAAGCCAGTCCAAGTCCCACTGGGGCTGCTTGATCCAAGGGAAGCTCAGTCAGCTCTGTGTCATGAAAGAGTGGAAGGGTAGCTTACTCCACTGCTATCACCTCCCTGCCCTGCTATCTCCCTCCAATCCTGTGCCTGCCCCTGGGAAAAAAGTGGCAGGTCTAACTGCAGATGGGGAGGGAAAGAGCCATCAACCTCCTTTCCTGGATTCACCCTCAGTATTTATAAGCTAAGTCTGCTGATAAGCTCTTCGCTAAGTTTGAACAGGTCTTGCCAAGGGCTACGAAAGAAAGCCCTCTCCAGCAGTCCCATGAGATTTGACTCGGTAGTCCTCACTGTCCACTCACCATCATGTTACCTCCTCACCTGGGCTGAGATGGTGGTCCTGGGTGGCAGAGGTTGCTCAATATCTTTCTAATAAGGGTTCACAGAAGTCTCTGGTTCTTTCCACTGGGGCCACTTATATTACGCTTTACATCTCTCATCAAAAAGAGATCAATGAATCCAGGTTGAAAAATTTAGTTCAGAGGGAAAAATACTGAAATCAATTTTGCAATATGTTTTTCTACATGCAGGATATCCAGAGTGAGTATCCTATTGGCAAGTGAAAATGTGAAGAGGCTGGAAACATACACGTGGAATTCTTAAGATCAATGCAATTGCAGAGGGAAAGACTAAAAAGAAAGAGGATAATCAAAGTCCAAAATGACCTTGGTAAATGATCACCATGCAGATAATGCTAGAGGTGCTGGTGGAGGAGCTTAAAATAAGCAGTCAGAAAGGTAGGAATTGTATTGTAGAGTAGAAGAAAGAAGGGTGAGATTCCTTGAACAAAATACCACCTTTTGAATTAGGAAGTTTGACAAAGGCTAGGTGTGAAAAGATGATAATGGTGGTGGTGATGGTGACAGTAATGATGATGGTGGTGGTGATGATGGTCTTGGTGGTATCTCCCTGCACACATGTACTTCCCACGGATTGCTTAGTCTGCTAATGGTAGAGTTGGACAATTAGGTCTTTGAAACCAATCCACGTCTAAATCTTGGGGGTAAATGATCCACTTCATTGGATGGCAGATGTGATGTTCTGCTGCTTTATGATTTGGCACTACTGGTACCTGGGCCAGAGCAAGATCCAATCAATGCCTCTGAATGAATGAATTAAATGACCTACAGACAGGCTAGGTTTCTGACAGTACGGAACTGATTCACGGCTACACAATAATGATCATTAAATAATCCAAATGATTTTTAGAAATCTTTTCTATCCAAGTATATCTTGGAAACTGGGGCTGCTAACTGACATTTAAGAGAGCAAGAAACTTCATCAAAATGCCTAAAGGGTAAAAAGAGTTCTGAGACAATGACACCAATTAGAAGGAGTCTCCAAAAACCCCACCTACAGATTTGGTATTGGTGTGGAGGAAGGAAGTTGGATACTAACGTGGTTCTGCAACTAATTAGCTCTGTAACCTTGTGAAAGCCACCACTTAATCCTCTAGGACATCAGGTTTTTCAGTGGTAAACTGAGAGGATTGAAGTCAATGTCCTTAAGATATGTTTGCTCTTAATATGATCAGACTAAGTGAAGTCAGTCAGACAGAGAAAGACAAATACCATAGATATTGCTTATGTGTAGAATTAAAAAATGATACAAATAAACTTAATTATAAAACAGAAACAGACTCACTGTTTTAGAGAATGAACTTACAATTACCAGTGGCGGAAGGGTAGGGGGGAAGGATAGATTGGGAGTTTGGGATTGACATGTACACACTGCTCTATTTAAAAGAAAATGCCTTTCCCTGAAAAAAAAAAAAAAAAAGATTCTATGATTCTCATATTAAAAGTGTTTTATCAAGAATTTAAAAAGTTTTCTAAAGACACTGATGAGTCCAAAATCTTGCTTAGTTATTGAAACAGTGGCTTAGCAGCTAAATTTTTTTAGAAGTCTGATTCTTGAGGAGTACCATCCAATATAGTAGAACGGGAAAGACAAATTTTGATTTTTTGTTCCTAGCACAGTTTGAACACAAGGTATCTTTTGAGAGTGGTGGTAGCCTATCACAGATCATGGGATTTGAATTGTCTCAAAACCTCCCTTCAGATTTGTAACCTGATAATGACATCCACACTTGATAGAAGCCAGTCCAGCAAGGCAGATGGACTGCAGAGAGGTGAGAAAACAGCCTCTGTACCATTAAAAAGTCACAGTAGGTCATCACACTTTAATAATGATGAAAATGTCAAATTGTGTTATTCTTAAGTTAGAAAAAAAATCAATAAGGGTTTTAGTGTGTGTGTGCTCAGTTGTGTCCAATTCTTTGCAACCCCATGGACTGTAGCCCGCTCAGCTCCTCTGTCCATGGATTTTCCAGGCAAGAATACTGAAGTGGGTTGTCATTCCTTCTCCAGGGGATCTTCCTGACCCAGGGATTGAACCCAGGTCTCCTGTGTCTCCTGCAGTGGTAGACAGATTCTTTACCAATGTGCCACTTGAGAAGCCAACCCCTAAGCATTTCAGTAGATATTTGTAAAATATACATATGTTGGGAATGATGGAGTGATTTTAAGGAAGGTTAAAGTCTGAGCTGTCCAGAAAAAAAAAAAATCCACAGAAATGTACAGTGCTGAAGTGTTTGTACAGTGTTGCTCCAAAATTCATGCCCAGCTGAAACCTCAGGTTGTACCTTATTTGGAGCTGGGGTCTTTGCAGACATAAGTAATGAATTCAGATGAGGTTGTACTGCATTACGTTGGGCCCCAAATCCAATGACTCATGTTCCTTTAAGAAGAGGAGGGGACACATAAATCCACACAAGGAAGGGGGCCAAGTGAAGACGAGGCAGAGACTGAAGTGATGCGGCTACAAGCCAAGTCCTGCTGGCAACACCAGAAGCTGGAAGAGGCAAGGAGTGGTTCTACTCTGGAGTCTGCAAAGAGAGCATGGCTCTGCCAACTCCTTGATTCTGTGTTTTCAGCCTCCAGCACTGTGAGAGAATAAATGTCTGCTGTTTCAGGCCACCAGATTTGTGGCAGTTTGTTCTGGCAGCCATAGGAACTAATGCAGGTGTTCAGTTGGATTATGGAATAAAAAATAAGGAAGGGGGATGACATACGCTTAAGTCCTGCCATGACTGTGCACCTTATCCAACTCATTTTATCCCGTTTAATTCTTACAATTACACTAGGAGGTAGCTATTATTATGTCCATTTTACAAAACGAGTAACTGAGTTTCAGGGACATTGAGAGGCTTGTTCACCATCATACATATGGTTAACTGGTGGAAAAGGTTGGACACAAGATGAAAAAAGAAAAAAAAAAGTTCTTGTGCTTTTCCTAAGGCTGCCATTAAGGGGAAGTGAGGGGTCCACCAAACATGTTAAGATGCGGCTACAGGAGGAGGCAACTCAGCTTCCATTGTCAAGAGGGACAAAGAGGGGGATGTGGGCAGTCATTGAAGGAAGAGGGTGGTAGATAGGAGTCCCCTTCTTTCCAGGCAGGAGATGGGGACTCAGCAGAGGAGTCCCACCAGCCTCACCGGAACCTGAAGCTTGTTTCTGCAGATGAGCTGGAGCGGCAGGGGATGATCTGAAGGCAGCCAGAGCCCTACTGTTCTCCGAGGAAGTTCCAGACATTTTCTCTGCAGGGACCGGCCCACCTGTGTGAGGTGGGCACTTGTGGAAAAGGAAACTGCAGTGATACGTTAACAGAGGCTGACGAGTTAGTCCTAGAATATGCCTATTTTGAACTGAACTATTTTCAACTTTTTATTCTATATTGGAGTAGAGTTGATTAACGATGTTTTGCTAGCTTCAGGTGTATAGCAAGGTGATTCAGTTACACATATGCTGTTGTGTTATCGCTCAGTCGTGTCTTGATTCTTTGCGACCCTGTGGACTGTAGTCCACCAGGCCCTTCTGTCTATGGAATTCCCCAGATAAGGATACTGGAATGGATTGCCATTTCCTTCTCCAGGGGGTCTTCCCAACCCAGGTCTCCTGCATTGCAGGCAGATTCTCTACCATCTGAGCCACCAGGGAAGCCCCATTAAGCACATCCATGTATCTATTCTTTTTCAATTTTTTTTCCCACTTAGGCTGTTACATAATATCGAGCAGAGTTCCCTACCAGAGCTTTTATTATATCCCTCCTCTAGTGGCCTGGCACTTCAGGGACCACAAAAATGACCACAGTCTTCCTTTCAACTTTGTAGTGTAATGTGGGGGAGAAGTCACATGTAGTCACCGACAACTCAGTTATTACCACCCTTCCCACGGCACAGAAAAATTTTAGGGTTGTCACCTCATCCACTGATTTCAAATGGACAAGCTTCCTTGGTGGCTCAGTGCCAGAGAACCCACCTGCCAATGCAGGAGACGCGAGTTCGATCCCTGGGTCGGGAAGATTCCCTGGAGAAAGAAATGGAGACCTGTTGGCAGGCGGATTCTCTACCCTTGGGCCATCAGGGGAGCCCCAAGTGGCCCACAATAGCCTTTATCCTATTACACTGGGTTCCCAAAGCAGGGGAAAAAGAGGAAGCACTGCTTGGTTCCAGCCTACTGGTCAAAGCCAATTTGAAGTGATTTATTTTGTCTAAGAAATGGCAGTTCCTTGAGACAAGTGGAGATCAAATAACTCTGTGGCTGTCAAGGAAAGGACACTTAGTCCCAGAAATCCTGTCTGGACCAGGAAGCCAACAGGCCCCTCGGAGACTTGTCAGCGATTGTCAGACCCAGGCGCAGTCCATGGAGCAGGGAGTGGGTGCCAGCAAGGGGGCAAGGGGCACCCGGATGTGGGCTCCTTAATCAGTAACTAAAGTCTAAAATTAGGACGGAGCTAGGAACCTAGCCACCGCCGTTTTGGTTTTTGTTCTCCTTCCCCGCCCCCTCCTGCCATTCAGGCATTTACTCCTGTAAATCTCTCTGTTTTCCTCTAAAAAGTGTGCTTCCTCTGCTCCTTGATGAGTAGCACTCTTCATAGATGGGCTGGGTCCCTGTGGGACCCCCCTCTTCTCAGGGTTGAAGATGTGTGGTGTGGTGAGGTTGCACAGGGACCCGGGGGGCGGGGCACATGCAAGGACCCCACCCCAGAGGTGTGGCAGGAGGACAAGTAAGCCTGACTGCCTGTCCCGGGCTGGTCCCCTCCCTGCATCTGCATCTGTGGGATGAGTGACACAGCTTGCCTGGAATGAGCGAGTCAGCCTGGCCTTGGATGCCGCAACGTGAGCTGAGTCTCACCGAGGCTAGAGAGTGTGGCCAGGAAGGCATGTGAGTTGCTGTGAGTGTATAAACAAATGTTCATGCTCTATCTGGGGCCAGAGTGACCTGAGCTAAAATACCTGCCCTTAAGGAGAAATAGAAGCTTCCCAGGTGGTGCTAGTCGTAAAGAATCCACCTGCCATAAGAGATGCAGATTTGATTCCTGGGTCGGGAAGATCCCCTGGAGAAGGGAATGGCAACCCACTCCAGTATTCTCACCTGGAGAATCCCATGGACAGAGGAGCCTGGCGGGCCATAGTCCATGGGGTCGCAAAGAGTCAGACACACCTGAAGTGACTGGGCACAAATAAATTGGTTGGATGAAAGCCAAACATCCAGAAGTGGGTATGAAGATGTGAGTTTCTCCTGAGCATAACTACCTAATAGTATTGCACACAAAAAGGAAGGTGTCATCCACATAGAACATAAACCCTGACAATTGTCTGATGACGATATGCAATTGAAGAGTAGGAAAAAAGCAAAAGAAAAAAAATCTATGGCAAACATATATTACAAAAATCTGACTATTTATTGCCCCTGTAGTTTTAGAGGATAAATAATTCTTTCTTGACTCATATATCTCACTGTCTTCTCCTCCACTAAATTCTAAGTTGGAATTTGATAGGCACTAAGGTGAGGGTTTAAATGTGGCCTCCATGGAGTCACAGAATTTGAAGTGTTCCTTATTCTTGACTTTGATGCAGCACACAGTGGGCGGGGCTACCCGGAGCACTCCAGGCTCTTGGCGATCCTCTCCCCTACAGCACACCCCATCCCGTTTCCAGAAAGGATGCCGCCGCTCCCAGGTTGTCACTCCCTGCCCACCAGCGCAAACCATCTAAGACGGGAGTCCCTAAGAGGACTGATTGCCTGTCATGGACTATCAGACCGTTCACTGGGAGTCATTGCTCAACCATACACCATCTTCCCCGCCTCAGTGGAGACTTCAGTCATCCGTCAGCACCTCCCCAGCTGTCATCCTCATATGACTTTGGACAGAATTTCAGAAAAACATCCACTTCTGCTTCATTGACTATGCCAAAGCCTTTGACTGTGTCAATCACAACAAACTGTGGAAAATTCTTCAAGAGATGGGAATACCAGACCACCTGACCTGCCTCCAGAGAAATCTGTAAGCAGGTCAGGAATCAACAGTTAGAACTGGACATGGAACAATGGACTGTTTCCAAATTGGGAAAGGAGTACGTTAAGGATGTATATTGTCACCCTGCTTATTTAACTTGTAAGCAGAGTACCTCATGCAAAAGGCCGGGCTGGATGAGGCACAAGCTGGAATCAAGATTGCAAGGAGAAATATCAACAACCTCAGATATGCAGATGACACCACCCTTATGGCAGAAAGTAAAAAGAAATTAAAGAGTTTCTTGATAAAGGTGAAAGAGGAGAGTGAAAAAACTGGCTTAAAACTCAATACCCACGGCCTCTGGTCCCATCACTTCATGGCCAATAGATGGGGAAACAATGGAAACAGTGACAGACTTTATTTTCTTGGGCTCCAAAATCACTGTGGATGGTGACTGCAGTCATGAAATTAAAAGACACTTGCTCCTTGGAAGAAAAACAATGACAAACCTAGACAGCATATTAAAAAGCAGAGATATTACTTTGCCTACAAAGGTCTGGCTTGTCAAAGCTATGGTCTTTCCAGTAGCCATGTATGGATGTGAGAGCCAGACAACAAAAAAGGCTGAGAGCTGAAGAACTAACGCCTTGGAACAGTGGTGTCGGAGAAGACTCTTGAGAGTCCCTCGGACAGCAAGGAGATGAAACCAATCAATCCTAAAGGAAATCAACCCTGAATATTTACTGGAAGAACTGATGCTAAAGCTGAAGCTTCAATACTTTGACCACCTGATGCGAAGAGTCAACTCATTGGAAAACACCCTGAAGCTGGGAAAGATTGAAGGCAGGAGGAGAAGGAGGCAACAGAGGATGAGATGGTTGGATGGCCTCACCGACTCAACGGACATGAGTTTGAGCAAACTCTGGGAGGTGGTGAAGGACAGGGCAGCCTGGCGTGCTGCAGTCCATGGGGTCACAAAGAGTCAGACATGAGTGAGTGATTGAACAGCAAGAGTTTCCCACTCTTCCTGGTTCACCACCCCACCCCCAACTCTACCGTGCACCGTCATGAATGTCAATTGCAAAGTTTCCGTATCTTTAAAGACTTCTCACAAGTCCAACTTCATGGTTAGCTGAAACCCCCCTTTTCCTTAAGGACCCCATTTCCCCTGCAACCCTCTCAAACAGTGCCCTCATTTCTGGTCCTCTAACCCCAGGTATGTCTGGATGGTGGGTAGGTATGCCCTTTGTTCCTCACTGCTTCTGGCCAACATGTCTCCCTGTCTCAAAAAAACTGGTTCCACTGAATATAGACCATCAGACTACAGCATTGGCCGCCCCTCTTTGGAAGCTATTCCTCCTCGTTGCTGTTGTTCAGAAGGTGCCCAGGCTTTCCCTGTCATTTGCCAGAGATTTCAGCACCTGACTCACTGGTTCTCCATCACTATTTCTGTATTCTTTCTTCACAGATTTCACATCCATTAAGATGATCTATTTGCAGACTTGAGCTTTGAGTTCCTTGGCCTCTCATCACAGTCCTCGTGAGCCTCTGTTCCCGTGACTAATGTCATTCCCTGCACTTTTCCTATCACCAGTGACCTAGATCGCCGTGAAGCCTTCAGTTCTCAGACAATGACATCCACTTCCCATCCACTTTCTCTTGAGCTGGGGTCTCCAGATCAAATTACAGGCTGCCCAGTTAAATGTGAATTTCAGATAAACAGTTTCATGTATTTCTGAATGATGATGGCCACATGATATTTGTGCAGGGACACTTTTAACTAAAATGCTACTTGTTTTTATTCCGAAATTCAAATCAAGTGGATACCTTTGGTTATCATTTGCCAGATCTGGCAACCTCACCCTGGACCCTGATTCTAAGTGTCTCTGACTGTCCTGGACTCTTTAGGCCTTTTGGCCTGATTGTTTCATGGGGCCTACATGTCCGTGTCCTCTCCTTAGGACTTTGATTCTTCGGTGCCTCTGTGACATCACTTCCGTATTTCCCTGGCAGAACCCCAACAGCATTTAAATCCAACCCACTCTGTATTTTGTGCCTGCCTCTGAAGAACTTAATGCAGATTGAGAAAAATAAGTCATTATGCTGGCAGGCTTTTTTTTTTTTTTTTTTTTTGGTCACTTAGGGCCATAAATATTAAGCAGATCCTTAGCACTGCCCAACAATTCTACTACATCTCTTTTTTTAAATAAATTTTTATTGGAGTATACTTTAACACTATGTTAGTCCCTACCACACAGCAAAGGGAATCAGTTATGTGTGTCCACGTATCCCGTCCCTTCCGGACTTCCTTTCCATTCAGGGCACCACAGTGCATTAAATGAAGTTCTCTGTGCTGTACATCAGGTCCTCATTAGTTATCTATTTCATGCTTGGTATCAATAGCTTATACGTGTCAATCTCGCAGTTCCTCCCACCTTCCCTTTCCCCCTTGGTGCCCGGATATCTGTTCTCTACATCCGTGTCTCTACTTCTGCTTTGCAAATAGGTTCATCTATACCAGTTTTCTAGATTCCACATACATGCATTAATATACAATACTCATTTTACTCTTTCTGACTTCCTTCACGCTGTATGGCAGTCTCTGTGTCCATCCACTGTATTTCTTTTGCAAACTGTTTTCCTTTCATTTTCTCCCAGAGAAAATGGTTCACTCCTTCTGATTTTTTTTCTTAACCCTTAACACCAACTCTCTTGTTTACTCCCTGCTGGTAGACATGCTTTTTATTTCTCTGGGAAAACAGAGAAAACAGAGCAGCTTCGCTCCCATCACTAAATGAGCCAAACTTCCTGCAACGAGTCCCTCTGCTCTAGCTTCCTTCCTGCTTCTATGTGAGGCCACACCTCACCTGTACACTGGATCCCCCCCGCCTTTTTTTTTTTTTGGCCTACGTTACTTCACTGCTTTTGCAATTATTAATACTTCTTCATCCTTAAATGTTAGATCACTGCAAGCAACATGTTAGGCCATATCTTTGCTAAAAAAAAAAAAAATTCTTATCCCATATCGCTTCTCCTTTGCTATAGTGGAGCATAATTCTGTTCCTTGACTCACCTGTGCAGCCAAATACCTCAACAGAGTTGCTGAACCAGTGCTTCTCAAACTTGCATAGGGATGAGCTTGTCATAATACAGTTCCAACTCAGTAAGTCTGGGGTACAGCCAAGAAATTCTGAATATTTAACAAGCTCAGGGGTGATGCTAATGATTCAAGTCCAGAGACCATGCTTTGAGGAGCAAGAATCTGTGTAGACACTTTCTATTATATTTGTGAACCTCTCCAACCAAGCTTCAGGGTCCATCATTGCCCTCTCAGGGTAGCTGCGGAGTGCGATCTGTCAAGTTTAAGGTCACTCCTGGGTACCCCCCTCCCTCCTGTCCCACCCACCCCCGAATCCCTCCACCCCACTCCACCCCACCCCCGCTCTAGAACAGTTCCCCACTCCCCCTCAGCCCGGCTTCCTCCTTCTCACTGATTTTTCCTTTTTGCCTTCTTTGATGGCTCCTCCTCGCTTTTCCAAAGTCTCCACGATGGAAGCTCCAGATTGAAGAGCTTCTCTTCTCTATGTCATCTACGCTCTCCAGTTCTCTGATTATATCCAGCCTGCGGCTTTGAATCTCTCTGAAGGCTGACAACTCCCACATGGTATCTCC
Organism: Cervus elaphus; assembly: GCF_910594005.1. NCBI lineage: Eukaryota > Metazoa > Chordata > Mammalia > Artiodactyla > Cervidae > Cervus > Cervus elaphus. The sequence continues at coordinate 66,079,611 of NC_057839.1, forward strand.
ATCTCTGAAATCTCCCCTGAGATACAGTGCAGATTTGTGACCTTGATGTTTCTACCTGGATATCTTAGGAGTCTCAAATGTATTATGTATGAAACCAAAGTTTGAATTCTACCACCACCACCAACTTCCCCCATCTCAGAAAATGATACCATAATTCATCTAATTTCCCAGGGTTATGTTTGCCTCCTCTCTGTTCACATCCTCTTCATTCAGCCCATTGGCAAAGTCTATCAATTCAACTCAGAATATTCCACATTCTGAGACCACTGTCTGAGATAACACAGTTCAGTTCAGTTCAGTTCAGTCGCTCAGTCGTGTCTGACTCTTTGTGACCCCATGAATCACAGCACGCCAGGCCTACAAGCCTTGGCCAAATCCTTATCCTCTGCCCCTGGGATAACCGCACTAACCTCCTAACAAAGGCTTCCTGCTTTCACTCTGGTGAGAATTGTGTTCCCCATATAAAATGACCTTCAAGTAGATCTTAGACATATAGGGGCTGAAATGACTTAAATTCTCCTTAACAAATTTTTCGAATGATATTGGTAAATATTCAGTATGCCCACCATCAAGCCATTTATATGTTCATTGTATCTACTTGTTTCAGATGTTAGAATCATACATAATATTCCAAAAATGAGCTTCAGGGACATCTTTATGAGAAGAAAAATCATGATACTTTTCTTCTTTCCCCTAATTCAAAATACTGTGCCTTCATTTCTTTTTTCCCTTCTTCTGTTAAAATTTATTTTTAACTGGAGGATAGTTGTTTTACATATGCCTTCATTTCTAAAATGTTTTTAAGAACAAGGTAATTATTTTTATTTCTAAGTGTTTTTGGACACTAGGGTCTCATAAACTGTTAAGCACAGGAGATTATGAAAGCAGGACTTGACTTGAGAACCTAACATTCTCAGTATTTCTCAGTCCACTTTATGAATATTACTTGAAACCATCAAGTTGGGGAAAACCAAATTTTACCCTAAAACCCTTGAGGCTGACTGACCTATTATACATCCCAGGCTTTACAAGCTCTTAAGTTGTGAAGAATAAGAGTCAGATTCTAGGTATTTGCAATATTAAATTCACTCATAGCTAAGTGGCTTTCTTGTTCTTTTTGTTTCTTTCTCTTAAGAGAAGATGCATTTCCCGTAACACACTGAAGCCTTTAACGCAGGGGTCAGCAAACTGTAGCCCATGGGGCAAGACTGGTCCACTGCTTGCTTTTGTACAGACCACAAACCAAGACTGGCTTTCACATTTTTGAAAGGTACCGTTGTAAGTGGTAATGTATCTGCGTCACATCCTTGATTTTACCTCTCGGTCCACAAAGCCTAAAATTTTACTATCTGGTCCTTTAAGAAAAAGTTTGCTGAATCATGTATGTAAAGCTCCCCTGAGATTATTTCTGGAGCTCAAATTTCAATAATCAGAAGAGAAATGGAAAATCTAGTAAGCTTTATGTGTATTTCAGCTCTCCCTTCTCCCAAAAGATTGCTTTTGTTTTTTGGTTTAGATTTTAGTTTTCTTCCCTGATTTATTTCCCAGGAGAAATTGAAATCAGTTGCTTATCTCCCCCAATGCTTTGTCTACAGATTCCAGTCTGGCTTCGGCCATAGCTGCCCATCTCCTCCTTAGCATTTCAAGTGTCCTCTCCCTGTGATCTCCCAGGAAGGGAGGGCATTGACTGTGTGAATTTAAGGGATGTTTACTGGATTACGGCACCCAGAGGTGGGGACTATGCCATGGGCGTTGGAGAGGGAGTCGCCCTGGTCTCCTGTAGCAGAGGTAATTAGGAAAGTGTGTTTTTGTTCTCCGTTTATCATTTCTTTGGGGAACATCCAGAGGTATGTGGAGTGTTGAGATAAAGGAAACTTCAGAGATGGAGATATGGGTTCTCAGCAAAATGGTCTCAAAGTCACAAGTCACAAAACCTCACTGCCTAGTTGTGAGTCTGTCTAAGCTGCTCTGCCATATCCTTCCCTTTGGGGTGTGTGGTAGTTAATTCTTCCCTTCTGGAGGTGATGGTTAGCACTTTTTGCCTTCTAAGGCTGACTGATGCTATGGCCCAATCAGACTGATTTTTTCACTATCAAAGATGTCAGGTGATAATTTCCAGTCTTTGTTCTCAAATGCTCTATTGATGCCTACTGTCTGCATATAAATATTTTGCAGGGACTAAAGATATACCCTTGGGGTAGAGGTCATTTGCTGCTCACTTCAGGTTGCTAAACATTAGATGATACCAAGAGCAAAAGACCCTGATACTGGGAAAGATTGAGGGCAGGAGGAGAAAGGGGCAACAGAGGATGAGATGGCTGGATGGCATCACTGACTCAACAGACATAAACTTGAGCAAACTCTAGAAGATACTGAAAAACAGGGAAGCCTGGCGTGCTGCAGTCCCCAGAGTCACAAAGTGCTGGGCACAGCTTAGTGACTGAACAACAACTGAGAGCTCTGAAGGCAAACATCTTTGGTGAGGCTTCAAATGGCAGGTGACATACCCAATAGAAAGCCTAGTTCTTATGGTAATGGGCAATGGCTGAAATTCAGAGACAATCACAAAACATTATAGTTTAAAAAGTGTAATTTTATTTCCTTATAAGTTATATGCTTTTTCATCAGTGTGCATCCTTTTGAAATAAATATGCTATGTTCCTAGTCCTATGGGTCAAGAACCATGGCATCAGCAGGGACTTCTACTGTAGACAAATATACCAAAAAGAGGTTCTCAAACGGGCAGCAGTAACTCTCTCAAATCTGTTTAGCCTAACTGATTAATGATGCAGTATTGAGTAAAGACCTATTGTTGGCAACTCAGCACTTTTTTTTATAAAGAGCTTTCATTTAAGAGGGCCAAGGGAAAAAAGGGAGTAGCGATGGTGATTCTTTATTTTATTTTTTATCTTAAAATGCCCAAACTTCCAAGAAAAAAAAAAACCCTCTGCTCTTTCACAGTCTTTCCCAGTCCAAAAGTTTATCAAAGTCTATCAAAGTCATGAAGTCAGTGGCTTAAGTTTTATGAAAAATAGCAATGATACTATTGTTGGATTTAGACTGACATGGGATAAAACTGTGATCAAAACTAGGAGTAGAGGGAATCTTGAGAATCTGGGTACACTGGCATCCACAGATATTTTGGAGAGAGGCATGGACTACTCAGGCAATGGAAGTGAGGGTAATCAACTAAGCTTTACTTGTTTGTTGACATATCTCACACTTGTCTGTTACATCATCCCAGCATCCTCAGGGGGGCTTTTCTGTGGGATAAGGTATTGTGAATGATGTAGGGTAGATTAAAATTTTTAAAAAACAAAAGAGTAAGTCTATATTCTTTAGAAAGTAAACCCAGATTCAGCCTTAAACCCAGAATTGTAAAACCTTAAGCACAACTTTTTCTCTTCCTCATAATAAGGATAATAGTTGACAAAATAAATAAATAACTCTTAAAAAAGAACACCAGGGTTGGTTGTAGAGTCACTAAGGAAGCAATCTTGAACTCCAACTATCATCCAGAAAGTATAGATGGATGTGGTGTTTAACATAATATTATAGGAAGATCAGGGTGGTACTTCGTGCGAAGGTACTAGAGCTTGGTACTTCTTGGCAGTGGATAAAAAGAAGCCATTTTGAAATTTATGGAGTGACTGTGGCACTGAATCTCTCTTCTGAATCTCAAGAGAGCAAACTTTCTTCTTGTGTTGACACCAGAGTTTTAACGTGCCCGAGCATTAAACAAAGAGCATCTTGTTTTGTGAAGTTTATTACAAACAATTGCTCTGGCTGTTAAAATTTGCTTGATGTTTCCGAGAATGCTTAGCCCCATGATGGAAACATGGATATTTAGAGGCTAGATATATCACAGCTCATGCTTCAAAGTGTGCAAAACAGCTTTCAGAGTTGAGTGGGTGGGGGTTGCCTTTACTCAATCAACCCAGATTCAAAGCCCATCAATTCAGTGTTTTGATGGTGGTAAGAATTACAACCACTTGTATTTTGTATAAGACTACGCAGCCAACTCCATAATATTTGTCAAACCTAGTGGAATGCAGACACCCGCCAACATTTTATCCTACGCAAGCAGGAAATGGCAAATACGATTTTCTGTATAACAAGCAGATGTGGGTAGGATTGCAGTCTCAGACATGAAGGATTTTGATTCTTCAAAGCCTTGGGCTGACCTGCCAGGCATCTGATCATCTTACATCAGACTTTAAAATGGCTCAGAGAAGAGACACTCAGCTTATCATGAAACACTAAAAGAAGTTTTGTTTTTCTTTCATGAAAACTGAAGATGGCAAAATGTCAAAACTTTGTTTACAGAGAGCTCTCCAGGGAATGGGATGGGACACGTGCGTTCTGTATGAGGCAGATCCGTTAGAGCTTTGACTAGAAACGGACCTGAGGGAAACTCTGGGGCCACTTTCATCTAACTCTCTGGCTCCTTTAACTCAGAACAGGGGTGGAGTATTTATCTCTGAGCTCTGAGATTTCCCAAGGAGCATCCCTTTACCCTCAGCTTATTCCCTTGGATCAGGGAAGCAAGGAATGTTGCTGTGAAAGAAAAGCAGCTCTCAGTTTCTCCTGTTCCTGGCTGTGTGATCTTGGATGTGTCATGTCTCATAACCTCCATATTCTCATCTTAAAAGGTAATAATAATGGGACTTCCCAGATAGTCCAGGGGTTAAGACTTTACTTTTCAATGCAGAGGGTGTGGGTTCAGTTCCTGGTTGGGAAGCTAAAATCACACATGCCACATGGCCAAAAAACAAAAACAGAAAACCAAAACAATATCGTAACAAATTCAATAGAGACTTTAAAAATGGTCCACATTAAAAAAAATCTAAAATGGGAATAATGACAGTGACATGATTTTCATGAGGATTAAACAAAACCATGCTTAGAAAGTACCCAGGCCAAGTACACATTCTGCAATTGGTTACCTTATCTTCATTATATATTATTATTGTTATCATTATTGTCATTTCAGTTGTCTCTTTGCCCTTTAAGCTCAACTCAACAAACATTTATTGAAAGCCAGCTTTCTATCATTTAGCAGGGTAGCCAAGTTTCATTTTCATATGTGACACCTGTCCACTTAATTCCTTCCTTGAGTTCTAGTCATTAATCCATGGAGTTCTACAAACTCTCAGGATAAGGATATCAACTTTATTACCACATTCTCTTAACATTTATATCAGCTCTATCTTCACCAGCACTCACCTTTGGAGATTTTGAATCCAAAATGCAATTGCTGGTGCTTAGAAATTATGAGCAGCCTAAGATTGGGAAATGCTGAGCATTAGAAGAGTTCTCTCACTCAGTAATTACCCATTAAAGTTCAATAGCATTAAATACAGGCTATAAAAAAAAGGAGATGGAAATAAAAGGTCTTAAAAGCCCAGGTGTATTTTTGAATTGATAACAGCTATGAGATATTAATTTATGTTTATTTCTGTTCATGTGCCATTGCCCTAATTTATTTGAAAGGAAATGGTTCGGGACAGCTGAAGTTTGCTCAGGCTTTATCTGAAATATGTCACTACTGATCCAAACCACAAGAGTCCCTAGGACATCTTTGTCTCTCTTTCATGTGCTGTGTGGGTCCCTCAAAGAGTTCATGTAACCTCCAAAGGCGATCTTAGCATGAGCTTTGGGGAAAATCAGAATGGTTTGTCTCACTGTTCAGTTCAGTCCTTATGTTTCATTGATGAAAGTGCTATGTGGAAAACATTGACAAAATACACAGACGTAGAGGACACACATACAGACAGACACCAAGGGGAAAAGGGGTGAGAGCAACTGGGAGATGGAGATGGACGTATATATACTACTATGTGGCTCAGATGGTAAAGAATCCGCCTGTAATGCAGGAGACCGGATTCAATCCCCAGGTCGGGAAGATCCCCTGGAGAAGGGAATAGGAACCTACTCCAGTATTCTTGCCTGGAGAATCCCGTGGACAGAGGAGCCTGGTGGGCTATGGTCCGCGGGGCCGCAGGGAGTCAGATAGAACTGAGTGACCAACACTGCTACTATTACTATGAATAAAATAGATAACTAACGAGAACCTGCCATACAGCTCAGAGAACTCTACTCAATGCCCTGTGCTGACCTGAATGGAAAGGAAACCCAAAAGGGAGAGGATGTATGTGAACGTACAGCTGGTTCACTTTGTGTAGAGTGGAAACTGACACATTATAAAGCACCTATATTGTTGTTTAGTCACTGAGTCATGTCCTACTCTTCTGTGACCCTATGGGCTGTGTCCCACCAGGCTCCTCTGTCCATGGGATTCTCCAGGCAAGCATACTGGAGTGGGTTGCCATTTCCTTCTCCAGGGGGTCTTCTTGACCCAGGGATCGAACCTGCATCTCCAAGATTGGCAGGCAGGTTCTTTACCACTGAGCCACCAAGGAAACCCAAAGCAACTATACTCCAACAAAAATAAATTATAGGAGATCTATAAAAAGAAAACATCAGGCAAATTACAAATTGAGGAGCAATTTATAAAATACTTAATGAGTACTATTAAGGTCATAAAATTATGGAAAATCTGAGAAATTGTCATGACCAAGAGGAGGCTGAGGAGCCATGATGACTAAGTGTAATATACTGTGCTGGATGAGATCCCAGGACATAAAAAGAACATCAGATAAACACGAAGAAAATCTGAATCATGTGGACTTGTTAACAGCAATGTATCCATGCTGGTTCTTTAATTGTGACATATGTGTCTCACAAAGGTGAGAAGTTAACAGTAGGGGGAACCGAGCAGAGTGTAGAGGAGAATTCTCTGTACTAGCTCTATTAAATTTCTTATAAATATAAAATTCTTCTGAAATAAAAGCTTATTTAAAAAAAAAGGCACATGATTAAATTTAAACAAGTCATTAACTGATGGAATTAAAGAAAAACAGATTTGTGAAAGCTCATGTTTTCATGCCAGGGGTTCTCATGGGCTTTAATGACAGACTGTGGTCTGGGCTGCTGGAAAGAGTGTGGAAAGGGAACTATTGTCGTAGTTCAGACTACCCTTTTCTCTATCTTACCATGTTTGGCTGTCCAACTGTGCCAATCATTTCTACTTTATAGGTTGTCTGTGAGGATTTAACTTCACCTTGTGAACCTCCACACAGTATCTGACACAGTAGATGCTCAGTATGAATTTCCTTCTTATTCCCCTTAACCTTCTTCCCCAAGCAGGATTAGTCATGCTCTATTTTTTCTTCAGATGATAAGTACTTGACCAACCACTACAAACAGTTTTGGCCATGCCAAGCATGATTGCCTCATGAGAGATAAATTTTCTAGTGTTTAGTATCCACTGACTTTTAATCATCTGTGAATTGTCTGCACACAAAGACAGAAGCTCTAAAAACAAAATAAAGATGTAAAATAACCTGGTTGAATTGTTGCTTTGGTTCCAAGTTTTTGAGAAAACTAAATCAGGTAGAATTTGAAGCAACTTTTAAAAAAATAAAAATAAACTATTCCATAAAAATGAGTTAATCTACCTGAATTATCCTTTTTTCCCTGCAGAATGAAAAATAGGTATAGAATAGAAAGAAACAAGACTAGTCCAAAAATCTATGGCTCCTTGTTAAGGGGCCCAGATGATTCAAATGGAGGTTTACACACTCACTCGAGCAGTTGACTTTCAAGAACCCACTAGGTGTGAATTTCTGGGCTTCCCAGGTGGCGCTAGTAATAAAGAATCTGCCTGCCAATGCAGGAGACATGTGGGTTCAATCCCTGGGTTGGGAAGATTCCCTGCAGGAGGGCATGGCAGCCCACTCCAGTGTTCTTGCCTGAAAGAATCCCATGGACAGAGGAGCCTGGCAGGCTATGGTCCATAGGGTCACAAAGAGTCAGACACGACTAAAGAGACTTAGCACACAGCATGCAGACATCAATTTCTCTACTTGATGCTGGAGATGGAGGCAAAGGATAGCCTTCATTCTTAGGCTGTTTATAATCTTGTCGAACTGATTCCACAGGGTAAGACTTGACCCATAGCCACGTCAAGTGAGTGTCCCAGAGCATGTATTCTGCTGAGCTTTAAAGACTGCCTGGAGGAAAATGAGACAATGGAGGTGAATGCAGGGCTAATCTGAAAGCCCTTGCCTCACACTGCCATAAACTGCAGACTCTGCAAAGACAAAAGGATGGGATTAAAAGGCAGACTAGTAGATGAGGCCAAAAGGCCAGGTAGTTGCCAGCTCCTCTGGTCAGACCTGTCCAGCTCAGGAGCTTAGTTTTCTAGGCTTCCACTGTACTCAGAACTCTGTGGTTGCAGGGCAGAGAGTAAACTGAAGTGGAATGAGATGGGAAGCAGAGTTTGAAGACTCTGGATAACATTCGTGCAAGAAGTGATGAGAAATTAAATAAAGTAGTGGTCAAAAGAACGAAAGACAAGCCGTGTTATGACTGGCATTGATGAGCTGGTGACCAAGTAACTATGGGAAATCAAGTCCTGGGTGGCTCCCAGGTTGCGGGCTCCGCTCCCCAAAATGGTCACAGTGTCCCCGTCAAAATGATCTGCAGAGGAGAGGGAACAAGGGTGAAGGGAGTCTAAAGAGGTTAGCTTCAAACAGGAAAATGCTGGACTTGGAAAACCAATGGGATGCCCAAGACACAATTGAACATAAGACCCAGAAGAAATCAGTACTTCTTTTTTCTCTTTTTTTGTAAATTTTATTTTATTGAAGTATAGTTGATTTGTGGGCTTCCCTAGTGGCTCAGATGGGAAAGAATCTGCCTGTCAATGCTGGAGATGCAGGTTCGATCCCTGGATCAAGAACTCCTGGGCTAAGAATGAGAAAAGAGAAAGAGAAATTAAGGAAACAATACCATTCACCATTGCAACAAAAAGAATAAAATACTTAGGAGTATATCTACCTAAAGAAACAAAAGACCTATACATAGAAAACTATAAAACACTGATGAAAGAAACCAAAGAGGACACAAACAGATGGAGAACTCTACCATGTTCATGGATTGGAAGAATTAATATTGTGAAAATGGCTATACTACTCAAAGCAATCTATAGATTCAATGCAATCCCTATCAAGCTACCAACGGTATTTTTCACAGAACTAGAACAAATAATTTCACAATTTGTATGGAAATACAAAAAAACTGGAATAGCCAAAGAAATCTTGAGAAAGAAGAATGGAACTGAAGGAATCAACCTGCTTGACTTCAGGCTCTACTACAAAGCCACAGTCATCAAGGCAGTATGGTACTGGCACAAAGAAAGAAATATCGATCAATGGAACAGAATAGAAAGCCCAGAGATGAATCCATGTACCTATGGACACCTTATCTTCGACAAAGGAGGCAAGGATATACAATAGAAAAAAAGACAACCTCTTTAACAAATGGTGCTGGGAAAACTGGTCAACCACTTGTAAAAGAATGAAACTAGAACACCTTCTAACACCATACACAAAAATAAACTCAAAATGGATTAAAGATCTAAATGTAAGACCAGAAACTATAAAACTCCTAGAGGAGAACATAGGCAAAACACTCTCTGACATAAATCACAGCAGGATCCTCAATGACCCACCTCCCAGAATATTGGAAATAAAAGCAAAAATAAACAAATGGGACCTAATTAACTTAAAAGCTTTTGCACTACAAAGGAAACTATAAGTAAGGTGAAAAGACAGCCCTCAGAATGGGAGAAAATAATAGCAAATGAAGCAACAGACAAAGGATTAATCTCAAAAATATACAAGCAACTCCTGCAGCTCAATTCCAGAAAAATAAATGACCCAATCAAAAAATGGGCCAAAGAACTAAACAGACATTTCTCCAAAGAACACATACAGATGGCTAACAAACACATGAAAAGATGCTCAACATCACTCGTTATCAGAGAAATGCAAATCAAAACCACAATGAGGTACCACTACACGCCAGTCAGAATGGCTGCTATCCAAAAGTCTACAAGCAATAAATGCTGGAGAGGGTGTGGAGAAAAGGGAACCCTCTTACACTGTTGGTGGGAATGCAAGCTAGTACAGCCACTATGGAGAACAGTGTGGAGATTCTTTAAAAAACTGGAATTAGAACTGCCATATGACCCAGCAATCCCACTCCTGGGCATACACACTGAGGAAACCAGGTCTGAAAGAGACACGTGCACCCCAATGTTCATCGCAGCACTGTTTATAATAGCCAGGACATGGAAGCAACCTAGATGCCCATCAGCAGATGAATGGATAAGGAAGCTGTGGTACATATACACCATGGAATATTACTCAGCCAGTAAAAAGAATTCATTTGAATCAGTTCTAATGAGATGGATGAAACTGGAGCCCATTATACAGAGTGAAGTAAGCCAGAAAGATAAAGACCAATACAGTATACTAACGCATATATATGGAATTTAAAAAGATGGTAATGATAACCCTATATGCAAAACAGAAAAAGAGACACAGATGGACAGAACAGACTTTGGGACTCTGTGGGAGAAGGCGAGGGTGGGATGATCTGTGAGAATAGCATGAAATAAGTGTACTATCAAGGGTGAAACAGATCACCAGCCCAGGTGGGATGCATGAGACAAGTGCTCAGGGCTGGTGCACTGGGAAGACCTAGAGGGATCGGATGGGGAGGGAGGCGGGAGGGGGGATCGGGATGGGAAACACATGTAAATCCATGGCTGATTCATGTCAATGCATGGCAAAAGCCACTACAGTATTGTAAAGTAATTAGCCTTCAACTAATACAAAGAAATAAAAAAGACAAAAAAAAAAAAAAGAACTCCTGGAGAGTGGCCACCCACTCCAGTATTCTTGCCTGGAAAATTCCATGGATAGAGGAACCTGATGGGCTGCAGTTAATGGGGTCACAGAAGAGTAGGACATGACTTAGTGACTAAGCAATAACAAATAGTTGCTTTACAGTGTAGGGTTAATTTCTGCTTACAGCAAAATGATTCAGTTATACATCTATATGTGTGTGGGTGTGTATGCGTGTGTGTGTTTAGATTCTTTTCCATTGTGGTTTATCACAGGATATTGAATATAGTTCCCTGTGGTCTATAGCAGAACCTTCTTGCTTATCCATCTACATATAATAGTTTGCATCTGTTTATCTCAAACCTCCACTCCAAACCTCTCCCACTCCACTCCCCCTAGGCAACCACAAGCCTGTTCTCTATGCCTGTGAATCTGTTTTCTGTTTTGCAGATAAGTTCATTTGTGTCATACTTTAGATTCCACTTATAAGGGATATCATATGGTATTTTTCAGAGAGCACTAATTCTTAATAAGAAAGAGACAGTGATGGCAAGAAATTCCATCAGAACTGGTGAAAAAAATTATTGTGAAAGGTGCTGATAGGTAAAAGCTTATTTATTAAGGACATTTTTCTTTAATAAAAAAGAAATGCAATGAATTTTGTTAAAGTATTGACTTAAAGAATTAACACAAAGTGGATCAAGAAAGCATTGTTTAAGAAAAGATCAAAGAGCAAAAGACTGAGATCCCCAGGTTAGAGTTTATATTTGAAAACGTCGGTAGGAATTAATCTGCTCACAGAAAGTACACCAGGTTAATGGAAAAGTAAGTACTCAGGGATTGGCCTAATGCTTTGCCACACCTCTGAAACTATACAGGTCTTCTTTTATTTATTAATTTTTTTTTTTTTGAGGATTTGCTTCAAACCAGAGAATAGAGCTATGATGCAGAAACCTGACTGAAAAGATGCTGAGACAGCAAGACTCTTCTTTTATCTTCATTAATCCCCTCCCTACAAGCTCCACATACTGACCATTGATGACAGACAGCAAGAAACGTGGTGTGCAGCTGCTTCTTCCGGAACTCTCTACCACAACACACAGTTGAGCAACTGGGTTTCTTAAAATACATCAACGTTGATTACAAGCCAGAGCAACACATCATACCGTCCATTTTCAGGAAACACAAAACTAAGACTCTCTCAATAAAATAACATGTTGTGTTAAGCCAATGGTTAGGTAAGTTTATACATGTCTGCTGGAAAGATATATTTATTTCTTTATCACTAATAACTCTGTATGACAGTTCATCTCTATCCCTCTGGATTAGTTTTGACTGTGAGTGACAGAAAACCCCAAATAGCAGTGGCTTATTGGGGCTTACCTGATGATTCAGAGATAAAGAATCTACCTATCAATGCAAGAGATAAAAGAGAGCCAGGTTTGACCCCTGATCTGAGAAGATCCCCTGGAGTAGGGCATGGCAACCCACTCTGGTATCCTTGCCTGGAGAATCCCAAGGACAGAGGAGCCTGGCAGGCTCGATTCCATGGGGTTGCAAAGAGTTGGACACAGCTGAGTGACTGAACAACATGAACAACGTGTGAGATTGAGGTTTATTTACCTCTAGTGTAAAAGTCGTCTGGTACTAGCTCTGTGGTTGTCAGGGTTCCCAACCACACCCATGGAGTTGCTTCTCCATCCTCAACAGATGACTCCTGCATCATGGTCTCTGGCATCCCAGTCATCACACACACAGCCCAGCCAGCAGAAAGGAGGTGAGTACACTTGAACTTGGACAAGAATTTCTCTTACTCATCAGAACCCAGCCGCATGGCCGCGTCTACCTGCCAGGGAGGGGGAGGAATTCAGTCTCTGTTCTAAACAGCCATTTGCCCAGATAGAAATGAAGGATCTTCTACAGGGGAATGGGGGCAATGACAAGTCTCTTCTGTGCCAGGCCCCTTAAGATTAGGGTGGTCTTATTTGAGAAAGAGTTTATTTTTAAATATATAGGGTTACTCCATCCAAATAGTACCTATTCAGCCCTTATGATGTATCAGGCACATTAAAAAATACTGTAGTACAAAGTGTTACTTGCATGGTCATATCTGACTCTGCGACCCCATGGACTGTAGCCCTCCAGGATCCTCCGTCCATGGACGATCATGGACTGGAGTAGGTGGCCATTCCCTTCTCCAGGAGATCTTCCTGACCCAAGGATAGAATCCAGGTCTTCTGCATTGTGTGCAGATTCTTTACCATCTGAGCCAGCAGGAAGTACAGTTGATTTACAGTGCTGTGTTTAATTTCTGCTGTATGGCAAAGTGACTCAGATATGTACATATTTGGTTTTCCATATTCTTTTGCTTTATGATTCATCATAGGATATTGACTATAGTTGCCTGTGCTATGCAGTAGGACCTTGTTGTTCATCCATCCTGTCTGTAATAGTTTACATCTGCTGATCCTCACCTCCTGAAACTCAGGCTCATTCATAAGCAACAAGGAAACAGCAGTGAACAAAGCAGGAAAAAAAAAAATCCCTGTCCTCATAGAGCTTAAATTCTCATAAGAGATTGCCATGTCTTTACCCTGTGTCAGAAAACTATCTTTACAAAGAGCACACCAGCTGTGTCCTTTTGTAACTGAACTAGGGAATGGATGCACTGCGCTTTGGCTTAATAACCCCAGGGCCAATTAGAATATCTTGCCCTTTGACACATGCAGCTTCAAGGGCAGGAGAAAAATATTCAAACAAACAAACAAAAAAAAAATTAAAGATGATCCTCTCTGATCCCAGCATTAAATGTCCTCCAAATTCTCTATCTGTTCAACATTCAGCAACAAAATGAGGAGATGGTGAGGTTAAGAGTCTCCTGTGTCCTCCTCTACAATGACACGGGAGATTGCATGCTCTTCTCTGACATTCCTGGGTTTTTCGTGCCATGACACTGTCCAGAGCAGGGATAGCACCCTTGGGCTCTCAGTGTCGCTTGGGGCTCATCATTTGGTGCCACTAATCAGCTCCGGATGAAGGTATGCTGTTACCAACCAGGGTTCTTGGCCTCCTTATCAATAGAAATTGATCAGAGGCCAGACAAGGAATTTAGGCAGGGCTGTATGGGGGCCTGGCTGCTGCAGGGGTAAGTGAGAACTAGTAACGGGTTCCCTTGTTCCCTCACTTCTTGTGGGGGATGAGCTGGGTCCTTACACGGGGTGAGGGTAGGGGGGTGTCCAGGGTTGGGCCGGAGGGGTGGCCTGAGTGCTTTGCCCACTCCTTCGGTGGTGTTGAGCACAGGGGGCATGCACGGTGCCCTGCTTTTGCTCAGGGCTCTTCAGAAGTGGCAGTTGAATTTTTGGTCTTTCTTCTACCTTCTTCTCTATAATTTGCCCCAACTGTAAATATATGTGGTTATTTCTAGCCCTTTATCGTTTCTTAGTATGCTGTTGCTGGGGGAGACATCTGTCCACGTGCAAGCACTGCAGCCAAGGGTCCCAGGACTTGGTCTGTCTCCATGCTGTACTGCTCTGGAAAGAAAGGGAGGGATCGGGATTCAGGCACAGTATCAGGAGCCCGTATGTTCCTCTCGTGTTCATCACTAATTACCAGTTCATGAACTACCAGAATTCAGAGGAGGTGACGAGGTGATGGGAGGTGATGAGTCTTAATGGAAACTTTGGTTACTACTTTGGTTCTATGTTTGTGAGTCCAAGTATGTACATTCTTTGAACTACAATTTTCTCATCTACAATAAAACAAGAAAAAGAATATTACCTATTTCCAAATACTGTTTTAAAGGTGAGTAAAAGCGTCATAATATATGTATGACCTTTTTGTTAACATTTATAGACTAGGCGGTCATGAGTGTATTAATATTATTGAAATGGTGAATTTCTTGGGCAAGATTATTGAGCAGGCCAGTGGTAAAGACTCTGCCTGCCAATGCAGGAGATACAAGAGACACAGGTTCAATCCCAGGGTCAGGAAGATCCCCTGGAGGAGGAAGTATCAACCACTCCAGTATTATTGCCTGGAAAATTCCATGGAGAGAGAAGCCTGGCAGGCTACAGTCCTCGGGGTTGCAAAGAGTTGGACACAATTGAGTGACTGAGCAAGCTATTTTATAATGAGTATGCACTTTGATTAATGTTATCTTTGAGACATATAGACATTCAAAAATTTCTGATTAGTCATAGGTGTTTAGATAAGCTTAGGTGACCTTTTCCCAAACCTTGACAATTAGTGGCTGAAACAGGATATGCCCTGTGAGAACACACGGTGTCCTTTGTGGCTTTGATTAGACAGTTAGGAAACCCAATACCAAAGAGAACGCTGCAAAGGCAATTAAACTGGGAGAGGGTGTCAGCCCAACATGCAACCAGACAGACATAAAAATCTCGGTAACAAGTGGTACTTCAATGGACTGTGAATCCCTGTGTTTTCACCAGGGAAAGCGCTGAACTTGTTTTTAGCAGACACAATTCATATTTCTCCAGAAGGAAGTTTCCTTTTGAACCGAGTTTTCCAAAATCATCAGGCTGAGCAGTCTTTTCACACTCTGGACTGTTCTAGCCGCTGTCATGGCTAAGCTAGAAAAGATTTTTTTTTTAATTTATTTTTTTAAATTGAAGGATAATTGCTTTACAGAAGTTTGTTGTTTTCTGTCAAACCTCAACATGAGTCAGCCATAGGTATACATATATACATATATTTGTCTGAGAAACACATGTCATGTTTTTAATGGATGTGGTTGGGCCCTGCCACCAAATGAAGGGTGGGATTCAGAAAGGGAATGGAAAGTCTGTGGATGGAGAGCACAGAGAAGCTGAGAGGAGACTCACCAAGAGATGAAAGACAGTCCCTGACAATACAAGAGACTGTCCTGTGTCTCCAGGTAATTCTCCTTGGGGATCTTCTCTCCGCTGCCTGCCCTCCAATACTTCTAGGGCTTCTCAGGTGGCTCCGTGGTAAAGAATCCGCCCACCAAAGCAGGAGGCTCAAGAAACATGGGTTCGATCCCCGGGTTAGGAAGATCCCCTAGAGGAGGAAATGGCAACTTGCTCTGGTATTCTTGCCTGGGAAATCCCATGGACAGAGGAGCCTGGTGGGCCACAGTCCGTGGGGTTGCAGAGTCAGACACAACTTAGTGAGCGCGAGCCTCCTTTCATGGTAATGACACAAAATTGTTCCGGCCTAGAGAGACATTCTTCCCTGGTGGCTCAGAGGTTAAAGCATCTGCCTGGAATGCGGGAGACCCAGGTTCGATCCCTGAGTTGGGAAGATCCCCTGGAGAAGGCAATGGCAACCCACTCCAGTGCTCTTGCCTGGAGAATCCCATGGACAGAGGAGCCTGGTGGGCTACAGTCCATGGGGTTGCAAAGAGTCGGACATGACTGAGCGAATAGATAAGATAGAGAGACGATGGTTCTTGCTTTTGTTGGTTGTTTCTTTGATGTTTCCTTTTGAAAGGGTGACGCCATTTCCTCATAAGACCAGGATGAATCTTCTGCTTATCTAATCATATCCCATGGACAGAGGAGCCTGGTGGGCTACAATCCATGGGGTTGCAAAGAGTTGGACATGACTGAGTGGATAGATAAGATAGAGAGACGATGGTTCTTGCTTTTGTTGGTTGTTTCTTTGATGTTTCCTTTTGAAAGGGTGACGCCATTTCCTCATAAGACCAGAATGAAACTTCTGCTTATCTAATCACATCATACCAATTTCTTTTCTAAGAAAATTACACGTTGAGTGAGATGACTTTACAGAGTGTGTTTCATTTGTTGTGGTGTCATCAACAGATTAAATTAGTGTTGGTTGCTCAGTCATGTCTGACTCTTTGTGACCCCATGGACTGTAGTCCTCCACGCTCCTCTGTCCATGGGATTCTCCAGACAAGGATACTGGAGTGGGTCGCCATTCCCTTCTCCAAGAGATCTTCCCAACACAGGGACTGAATGCGGGTCTCCTGCATTGAAGGCAGATTTTTTACCATTTGAGCCACCAGGGAAGCCCAGATTGGAGACCTGGAAACCTCAGGTGTAAACCCCTAGATGATGGGGGAGTTGTACGTCAAGAGAGAAAGGGTTTAGAAACACTGGCTTTAAAAAGCTACTGGGTACACTTGAGAAAAAGGTGAAGTTGATTGTTTGGGGGTGAAATGTCCTATAGATATCAACTAGGTCTAGCTGGTCCATTGTGTCATTTAAAATTTGTGTTTCCTTGTTAATTTTCTGTTTAGTTGATCTATCCATAGTTGTGAGTGGGGTATTAAAGTCTCCCACTATTATTGTGTTACTATTAATTTCCTCTTTCATACTCATTAGCATTTGCCTTACATATTGTGGTGCTCCTATGTTGGGTGTGTATATATTTATAACTGTTATATCTTCTTCTTGGATTGATCCTTTGATCATTATGTAGTGTCCTTCTTTGTCTCTTTTCACAAACTTTATTTGAAAGTCTATTTTATCTGATATGAGTATTGCGACTCCTGCTTTCTTTTGGTCTCTGTTTGTGTGAAATATTTTTTTCCAGCCCTTCACTTTTAGTCTGTATGTGTCTCTTGTTTTGAGGTGGGTCTCTTGTAGACAGCATATATAGGGATCTTGTTTTTGTATCCATTCAGCCAGTCTTTGTCTTTTGGTTGGGGCATTCAACCCATTTACATTTAAGGTAATTATTGATAGGTATGGCCCCGTTGCCATTTACTTTGTTGTTTTGGGCTTGCATTCATACAACCTTTCTGTGTTTCTTGTCTAGAGAAGATCCTTTAGCATTTGTTGAAGAGCTGGTTTGGTGGTGCTGAATTCTCTCAGCTTTTGCTTGTCTGTAAAGCTTTTGAATTCTCCTTCGTATCTGAATGAGATCCTTGCTGGATACAGTAATCTAGGTTGGAGGTTATTCTCTTTCATTACTTTCAGGATGTCCTGCCATTCCCTTCTGGCCTGGAGGGTTTCTATTGATAGGTCAGCTGTTATCCTTATGGGAATCCTTTTGTGTGTTATTTGTTGTTTTTCCCTTGCTGCTTTTAATATTTGTTCTTTGTGTTTGATCTTTGTTAATTTGATTAATATGTGTCTTGGGGTGTTTTGCCTTGGGTTTATCCTGTTCGGGACTCTCTGGGTTTCTTGGACTTGGGTGGCTATTTCCTTCCCCATTTTAGGGAAGTTTTCAGCTATTATCTCCTCGAGTATTTTCTCATGGCCTTTCTTTTTGTCTTCTTCTGGGACTCCTATGATTCGAATGTTGGGGCATTTCACATTGTCCCAGAGGTCCATGAGGTTGTCCTCATTTCTTTTGATTCTTTTTTCTTTTTTCCTCTCTGCTTCATTTATTTCCACCATTTTATCTTCTACCTCACTTATCCTATCTTCTGTCTCCGTTATGCTACTCTTGGTTCCCTCGAGTGTTTTTGATCTCATTTATTGCATTATTCATTTTTAATTGACTCTTTTTTATTTCTTCTAGGTCCTTATTAAACATTTCTTGCATCTTCTCAATCTTTGTCTCCAGGCTATTTATCTGTAACTCCATTTTGTTTTCAAGATTTTGAATCATTTTTATTATTATTATTCTAAATTCTTTTGCAGGTAGATTCCCTATCTCCTCCTCTTTTATTTGACTTGGTGGGCATTTTTGATGTTCCTTTACCTGTTGGGTATTTCTCTGCCTTTTCATCTTGTTTAGATTGCTGTGTCTGGAGTGGGCTTTCTGTATTCTGGTGGTCTTTGGTTCCTTTTTATTGTGGAGGTTTCACCCAGTGGGTGGGGTTGGACGATTGGCTTGTCAAGGTTTCCTGGTTAGGGTGCATGGAACTGGATTTCTTCTCTTTGGACTGCAATGGAGTGTCCAGTAATGAGTTTTGAGATGGGTCTATGTGTTAGGTGTTTCTAATGAGATGGATGAAACTGGAGCCCATTATACAGAGTGAAGTAAGCCAGAAAGATAAAGACCAATACAGTATACTAACGCATATATATGGAATTTAGAAAGATGGTAACGATAACCCTATATGCAAAACAGAAAAAGAGATACGGATGTACAGAACAGATTTTAGGACTCTGTGGGAGAAGGCGAGGGTGGGATGTTTCGAGAGAACAGCATCAAAACATGTATATTATCTAGGGTGAAACAGATCACCAGCCCAGGTGGGATGCATGAGACAAGTGCTCGGGCCTGGTGCACTGGGAAGACCCAGAGGAAATGGGTGGAGAGGGAGGCGGGAGGGGGGATCGGGATGGGGAATACATGTAAATCCATGGCTGATTCATGTCAATGTATGACAAAAACCACTACAATACTGTAAAGTAAGTAGCCTCCAACTAATAAAAATAAATGGGGAAAAAAAAAAAGAATAAGAAGAAAAAAAAAAAAAAAGCTACTGGGCAGACCAGCGTGATTTACTGGATGTCCTTGATTTAGGATTCTAGAGCCCCAGAGAAACTGTCTCAGGAAGAAAATTAGAAGAAGAGAAATAGGGGGTGGGTACTGGGGGGTCATGCAGATGCTGGCAATCATTTGCAAACTTTGGAAGGGTGGTCCCTCCAAACCCGAGGGTGAGCTTCCTCTCAGGTTGTTGCTCTGTGTCCACTGACCCCCTGGCCACTCTGGAGAGCATCCTGGTGACTTTGGGATCAATGTGTCCCCTGGTGCCAGGTGGTCCTCCCAGGGAAGGTCTACTGGAGTAGTCCCTCCAGTAGAGGGGCTTCCCCCGACTGGAACCCCACCTCTGAGGCTCCAGAACTACCCTCCCTGGACGTGGGCGGACAGTCCAAATCGGTGAGTCTGGCCCTGAAGCAAACTCAAGGGCACCAAGTGTTTCCCCACTGCCTTATCAGATTTCTGCATTTGGCGGAGACGATTCTGCCTGTTGTTAGATTACAACAGCCTGAAGTCTAAAGTGCTCGCTGAACAGGACACACTGTTAGCAAGGAAGGAAATACTGCCCAGAAATAATTTAAAAGGAATTATCCTTATTATTGGATCTGCCAAAAGAAAGCAGTGGGAGGCGGGCGGATGGGAGATTAGAGGGACTTGAACTTAACTTGAGCTCACAGGCTTAGTACTTTTTAAATGTTTTAAATGCTGATTACCAAAGGAAACACAAAACCACCCCGGGCTTTAAGATCTGGTCCTTAGTATCCCAGGTCTCTGATATTGCTCATAAGACTCCTGCAACCTGCCACAGAAGCACGACTATTGTCGTCACCCAGGGCATTTGCCAAGCTTTGTTTTTCATAGCAAACATTGTCTTTGATACTGTGACCCTAGATTCTTTGTCTCCTGTGCTTGGGGAGAGATAACTGATAGAGTTCTCCTCTCCCAAGAACTATTCCTGGTTTGTCACCTCACACCACGAACTAAGTCATTTTCTCTGAATTTGTGATGAGGTTAATTAGATAAAAAGAACTGGGATTCAAGTAGTCTTCAAGATGCACTCAAGGTGACTTTTATTCAGTTAAAATGTAGTAGCTCTTAAAATTCAAGATTATGGGCAGACGTAAGGTATCCCACTAAATACTAACCATGAATTTTTAAAACAAGTTTCTGTACCTTAATGATTACTGTTTCACAAAAAAGGGACATGTTTAAATGTGCAGAGTAAGATGGAGGGTGGGCTGGTATAAAATAACAGCGGAGTTGCGGTCCCTGGGTACTTTGAGTTTTTGTTTTCTCATATGATTATTTATTGTTTCATCAACTGAAATACGCCCAGAAGGACATTTAGTGATGCTGACTCTGGTTATTAGGGTGTCAAAGACTATGGAGACCCAGTGACTTAGGAGAGATGGCAGAAGCCTGGGGGACCTTGATTCAGAGGAAAGGTGTGTTTTTCCTTGTCTTGTCCCAAACTTGATATCTTAATGAACTGTGACCGGTATTGGCCCCAAGTATTGATTTTCCCATCTCCTGCTTTTATCAGCCACCCTTTGGAAAATTGTTGCTGCAGGCACCTGCTACAGAAGCAGCCCATGTGACTCATCATCAGTGGGCTGTTTTTTTTTCTTTCCCATTCATCTTAAGGAGAGGGTTTCTAGCTTACTTCCGTCATTTCAGAGCCCAACAGTCTACTCCTGTCTGAGTGAGCAGCAAGTGAGTATTACATACAAAGCATATGGAATACACATTTTACTGTTAATTTCAGAATCTTAAGACTGATTGTTACAGCTTTCTCTCTTTGTTTCTCCCCAGTGGCTATTACTAACAGCCAGCAGGAGAAACTCAGGCAGACAAAAATGTGTTAGTTGCTTAGTCATGTCTGACTCTTTGTGACCCTATGGACCATAGCCCACCACACTCTTCTGTCCATGGAATTCTCCAGGCAAGAATACTGGAGTGGGTTTCCATTGCCTTCTTTCAGGGTACATTCCTTACCCAGGGATTGAACCCATCTCCTGCATTGGCAGGCAGATTCTTTACCATCTGAGCCACCAGGGAAGTCCAGACAAAAGTAGATGACCAAATATCTTCTTTCTTGAGGCAGAATACAATCTTCCTAAGCAAGCATGCTTCCTCTTCATGCATAGATATTGACAATGACCAAGTGTGCAGTGATGCATAATTACCCTGTGTTCTGTTTTCTGTTGATCTGATCCTCTGGACCTATGGGACAGAAGACATTTCACTTCCTGTCTGCTTTAGAGTCACAGGATCTTAGTGCAATAACAAGAAAATGTCTAACAAGGTAAATATCATTTTTGATCTGTTAATAGGATAATATAAGTTATATAATACCATAAGAAACATAAAAACTGAGACAATCTGAGGAAATGCTTCTTGATAATAGGAAATATCTGATTAATAGAAAAGCACTCAGGAGGATGGAGAGAAGTTCTAACATTCTGAACATTTCAAATTAGGGAAAAACCAGGAAAATGAAGGCTGGGCTTTGGTTTGTATCTGTGTATCTCTTGGGTTTACCTTGAATGCAGACCACTCACTACAGAAGTGATAATATTCTACTTTAACTTTGGACCACATCATGTAATAAACAAGTTATTGATGGCAGTGTTCTTCCAATATTAATGGTACTTTGCAATTTCTGAATCAAAGTCATCTTTGCAACACAGTTCAAAAGGGATGACTGTACTCGAGTTGGGAAAATATGAAACTGACTAGTATACTCTGTAGTATATGGTTTCTTCATATTTATTTTACATCTCTTCTTCATGACTTTAAAGTTGACCCATGAAGCAATACTTCTTCTATTCAGCTCCTGAAGGTGTACAGGTAATTACATAAAGAATTTAAAAAGCCATCGCCTTCTGAATGCATTGCATGTGTTTCTTCTGCTGCCCATGATCTGCTCTTCTCTACACGCAAAGGCTCATGGGTTCACAGCAGCCTGCTCTACCAGGTAAATAAGATGGCCTGTTTGTTCCCCTTTCCACTTTAATCACATGCAAGTTTTGGACTATATTTTTGTGTTTTAATATTTAAGCAGCACAGAAATGCAAAATGAAAAGTTAATGTCCTCTCTCTCTCTTTCATTAATCACCCATACGCCAGATTGTTATATATTCAGTTCAGGACCTCTGTTTTACTAATTTATGCACTCATGGAGACACTCAATGTGGTCTTAACTTAAATAGAATCATCCTATTTTTATTTTTCTGAAATTTGCTGCTTTCAATTCACAGTGTATCTTGGAGGTTTTTCTAGGCAAAAACGTAAGATCAGTATCATTCTTTCAAAAATATCTGCAGTTTTCATTGTGCTGACATTATTCATATAATCATTTTTAAAGGTATGAATGTTAGTTATTTTTAATTATTAACTTCTACCAAGAATGTTATAATAAACGTTCATGTTTCTGTATCTTGTGCACCAGTCTTAAGACTTAACACCATTGTAAACATCTCCTATATCCCAGACATCACTTCTCACACTTTACAAATATGACTTCTTAATCCACACAGCTCTTTTATGAGCTGGTTACTACCATCCCATGTTCAGGGGACAAAGCTGAGGCAGGGAGCATTTACTTACCTTGAAATCAGGACTTTCATCCTATTAACTGTTCTAATTGGTTATTACTGATTTACTTATTTTTTAAAAGAGCCTATTGATTTTTGCATAGAAATCATTTAACTAGTCTTTGCACTGAATTTACTTATCAGATTGAATAGTTTCAGTGCATTGCACTGACATTTTAAAACAGCTCTATGGGCGTATAAGAAGGGAATGGCTACCACTCCAGTATTCCTGCCTGGAGAATCCCACAGACAGAGGAGCCTGGCAGGCTACGGTCCATGGGGTCACAAACACTCAGACAGGACTGAGCGAATAACACTTTCACTTATATGCCATAAATTTCACCTGTTTTAAATATACAACTCATGATTTTTAGTAGACTTACTGAGGTACACAAACCAGGCTTAGAAAATTCCTGGGCCTTGAATGAGAGCCTCACATCAGCTTGTAGTTAAAGCCCATCCTCACCCCCAGCTCCAGGCAACCACCAAAGTACTTTCTGTCTCTACAGAGGTGCCTTTTCTGGACATTTCATTTAAATGTAGTCATACAATATGCAGCCCTTCGTGTCTGGCTTCTTTCATTTGGTATAATATTTTTGAAGTTCATTCATGTCTTAGCATGTTTGAGGTTTTTGTTCCCTTTTATCACTGAGTATAATTTCATTATGTGGGTAAACTCTATTTATCCATCCACCAGTTGATGGGCTTTTGAATTTTTCCAGGTTTTGCTTATTGTGAATGATGTTGCTATGAACATTGCATGTAGGTCTTTCACAGTGACTGTAGTCATGAAATTAAAAGATGCTTGCTCCTTGGGAAAAAAATCTATGGCAATCCGAGATAGTGTTTAAAAAGCAGAGACATAACCTTGCCAACAATGGTCCATATAGTCAAAGCTATGATTTTTCCAGTAGTCATGTACGGATGAGAGAGTTGGACCATAAAGAAGGCTGAACACTGAAGAACTGATGCTTTCAAATCGTGGTGTTGAAGAAAACTCTTGAGAGTCTCTTGGACTTCAAGGAGATCAAACCAGTTAATTCTAAAGAAAATCAGTCCTGAATATTCATTGGAAGGACTGAGGCTGGGCTGAAGCTCCAGTACTTTGCCCACCTGATGCGAAGAGCCGACTCATTGGAAAAGACCCTGATGCTGGGAAAGATTGAAGGCAAAAGGAGCAGGGGATGGCAGAGGATGAGATGGTTAAATAGTATCACTGAATCAATGGAAATGAAATTGAGCAAACTCTGGGAATAGTGGAGGACAGACAAGGCAGTCGAAGGTATATGTTGCATTTCTCTACCAGTTTCCAGACTCTGCTGTTGACACAATATGTAGCTTTTGGAAACTTCTGGAAGGCAGCTGTTGTGATTTCCGCTGTTTCAGGTTTTGTTTCAGTGATGTTCTCTTTGGCTCTTACCTGAAATTTGCTGGTGAAATTTTAGGGACTGTCTTCTTTTTAGTCACCTATATTTTATCCATATTTTGTATACCAAATATGTTTAGGTTAACATCTCTCATTTTGATCTCAAAAAGGAGCTTCTTTTTCCTTATTAAAAAGTTGGCAATGAAAGCACACCATTGTTTTAAAGATGAAAAATCAAGGTTTAAAGAAGTCGAGGGAGGGAGAGGTTGGCCAAAGTGTTTGAACTTTTAGCTGTGAGATCAATAATCTGAGGATCTAAGTATAGCCTGGTGCCTGTAGTTGATAACACTGTATCCTATAAGTGAGATTTGCTAACAGATAGAGCTTAAATGTTCTCAACAAGAGGAGGAGGAGAAGAGAGAGCGAGGAAATTGGAGAAGGGGAAGGGCAAGAGGGGAAAAGTCGAGCAACCTTTCTACAATCCTAGTCTATAAATGAGGAAGTTAGACATCACACTGAGCTCTCTCCAAACCCCAACCTCTTAACTGTGCTAGAATCAGCCTCTTCAAGATAGTTATCAACTCTTCTGTTGGTGGCAAAATCAATCATAGGGTTTTGTAAAGAAATTATTAAGTTATTTAAGGATAAAGTTACTAGCATTCCTTTTTGTTTGTTTGCTGGTTGTTGAGTTAGTAGGAGGAAGACAGGACATTAGAAGGAAAGAGAAAAGGAGGAAAGACCTGGATATGGAAAGAGCCTGTGCAGTGAAGGCAGGTCAGACACCCCCTCTCTTGGGTCCCTGCTGATGCCAGTGTCTGAATCATCACACCCCCCCATGTGTCTCCTTTCATTTGGGCAAATTGTGCTTTTCTCTCCAGACTTAAATCATGAACAAGAAGATGGTGGACTAATCCATTACTCATCTATTGTGGATGTGAGGTTTTGAAGTCTCTGGATGGTGTCAGATAACACAAAATCCAATGAGAAAGTCCTGTATTTTCTACCTTGGAAGGTCCCTCCCATCACAGCTGCCATTCACGGGCTCTCCCAAGTAACACAACACAGTAATGTGGTCACGGGGATACCAGAGAGTCCAGAGCCCTCTCTGGATGCTGTTACCACTGCAGCTGTGTCTACCCCAGGGGTCTTCACACAGGCTGGATCTGTTTGGGGACCACAGCATAGATGCTCCTTTACTGTAGACAGTGATGTGCAAGGTCAACAGAATGAATAAGGGCAGTATTTACCCTGTGTCTGCCAGGGACCTTCCCCGGTGGTTAAGGTTAACTGTGCTCTCGGACCGAACACAGAGACCCCTCTCCTCATCTCATTAAATAGACCCAACTTCATCCCAGAATTCCCTTTGCTCTCCTACCTTCTCTTTCCTCAGAAGCTAGATTGATTTAGAAATGAATTGATATGAATTCACATTGAAGCATTACTTTATATATTAAGTCAAGCCATAAGAAATTATTTCCATAAATACATAAGGGCTTCCTTGATGGCTCAGTGATAAAGAATCCGACTGCCAATGCAGGAGATGCGGGTTTGATCCCTGGGTCAGGAGAATCCCCTGAAGAAGGAAATGGCAACCCATTCCAGTATTCTTGCCTGGAACATTCAGGGGACAGAGGAGCCTGGCGGGCTACCGTCCATGGGGTCACAAAAGAGTCAGACAGGCCTGAGTGACTAAACAACAACAACAAAGGCAAAAACTGGAAATAGCAGGAATTTTATATGGTTTAAGCTAATAATTGAACTCATGACTATAATCCACATGTAATTCTAGGTCTATGATATATTCTGTTTGGATCCAATATTGCTATAGAATTATCTTTGTCAATTCCACAGTACCCAATGTAATTAATATACTTAATTTTCCAAATCTGCAAAACAATTTCAAAATGTCAAATCCTATCAAATTAGGGTTCAGATTTTGGAAACTTCTCATAGCATAATGCTATCTCAAGTCTGTGACATGCAATCCAGACATAGCCTGAATAAATTACTAAATTGGGAGTCACAGTTAGTCTCTTTCTAAACAGTCAAAGCATTTGAATATTCTAGATATTGATTTTAACATCTCTGAGCTAAACACCAACTTCACAAAAGGGTTCCAGAGACTTGCTTTATTTTAAGCAGGTTTAGAAGAATCCATATGTGTAAATACACAGAGAGAATAAACTGAATTTTCTAACAGTAACATAGACCATTTCCTTAAACTCTGTCTCTTAGCTGAACAAATAATTTTATAAACACACACACACACACACACACACACACACACACACATTCCTCTGAATCCCTTGGAATTTTAGCAAAAATGCTAAAGATACCCTCAAGGAAAATATGTGTGTACAAAGGAGTTGAAAGGAGACAGAACGGCTTTGAAAACAGAATGACTGAACATCTCTGTCCCTTAGAAGTTTAAAAAAGAAAGTAAATGATGTTAAATAAACCAAATGAACAGCCAGGAAGAAGCCAGAGAAGGCAGTTGGAGATGCACGTTGCATTTCTCTGCCAGTTTGCAAGCTCCACTGTGAAACAATATGTAGCTTTTGGAAGGCAGCTACTGTGATTCCTGCTGTTTCAGGTTTTGTTTCCACAATGTTCTCTTTGGCTCTTATCTGAAATTCCTTAATGAAATTTTAGGGCCTATCTTCTTTTCAGTCACCTCTATTTTATTCATATTTTGCATACCAAATATGTTTGGGTTAAAATCTCTCAATTTGATCTCAAAAAGTAGCTTGCTTTCCCTTACTAAGAAGTTGGCAATGTAAAGATCTTCTTTAACCAAAGATTCTGATGTGATTCTGGAACTAGGCCATAGTTCATTCTTTTAATGACTTTGAAGTTGATGACAATAGTTATGTTAATGGAAATATTGATTTGGGTGGGAAACTCTTTTGAACATCATAATTGATATTAATTTTTAAAATCCCTTTGAATTCCATTAACTTTAGTGTAAAATATTGAACTTATGTTAGCAAACAGAGTAAGAGATACTAAAACATGTAGCTTTACAGAAAACCACACTGAAGCAGTGTTTGTCACTCTCTCACCCCCAGTCAAAGTTTTGTGAGTAACTTTTCAATTTCAACAGAAGCTCTATGAACATCTTTTGAAAAATCCAAGTGCTTTTTCTTTCCAAAGGCCCCATTCATAAATGATAATTCACTGACATAGCAATAGAGCCAAATGCACCATTTGGGAGAGAATAATATGTAAAGGGGTTAGAGCTACAAGCTTAAAAAGCTTACAGAGGAAAAGCAGGAGTTGAATGGGGCAGGATTTGAAAGATGACAATGCAAATCTCACTCCAGACTTGTATCAGCTTCCCTCCTAAGGCTGTGCTGTTACTCTCGAAAGCTTTGATGATGCTGAGAACTAGCAGTGTACATATCTCTGAGTGACTGAACTGAACTGAGAAAGTGAACCGCTCTCAGAAACAGACATAGGGATCAGTGGAACAGAATGGACAGCCCAGAAATAAACGCACACAGCTGTGGTCAATTAATACATAGCAAAGGAGGCAAGGACATACCGCAGGGGAAAAGACAGTCTCTTTAACAAGTGGTTTTGGAAAAGATGGACAGCTGCATATAAATCAGTGCAATTAGAACATTCCTTCATACCACACGCAAAAGTAAACTTGAGTTGGTTTGAAGTCCTAAATATAAAACATGACACTGTAAAACTCCTTGAGGAGAATACGGGGAAAACATTCTTGGGCATAAATCATAGCAGGATTTTCTTCAATCAGTCTCCCAAGGCAAGGAAAGCAAAAATAAACAAATGGGGTCTAATCAAACTTAAAAGCTTTTGTAGCACAAAGAAAATGATTGACAAAATGAAAAGACAATCCAGGGCATGGGGGTGTCTGGAGAAAGACAAATACCATATGACATTACTTATATGTGGAGTCTGAAAAACAATGTAAATGAATCAATACACATATCAGAAACAGACTCACAAACATAGGAAACAAGCTTACAGTCACCAAAGGTGAAAAAAAGAAAGTTTTAGTTGCTCAGCTGTATCCTACTATTTGCAACCCCAGGCTTCCCTGGGGTTGGACTGTAGCCCACCAGGCTTCCCTGTCCATGGGTTTTCCTAGGGAAGAATACTGGAGTGGGTTGCCATTTCCTTCTCTGAGGGATTCTCCTGATCCAGGGATTGAACCTGGATTTCCCACATTACAGGCAAATTCTTTACCATCTGAGCCACCAGGGAAGCCCTACCAAAGGTGGAGAGAGATCAGTTAGGAGTCTGGAATTAACAAATTGCTAAACATAAAAGAGATAAGCAACAAGGATTTATTGTATAGCACGGGGTATTATATTTAATATCTTATAATAACCTGTAATAGAATGTAATTTGAAAATAACTCAATCACCATGGTATACACCTGAAATTAACACAATGTTGACACTTAATTATACTTCAATTAAAAAAAATTAGACTTGGGATATCACTATCTGTATTTTGGCAAATATTTTGTTTACTTCTCATCTTCGTTAAACTTTTTCTCATCTTCATTATACTTTGCCATGAATCATTGTTTTACTGTTTAACGTATATAAGAAAGAATTAAAAAAAAAAAAAAACAGTGAAGGGCCCAGTGGCGACATGGGTTGGATCCCTGGTCCAGGAAGATTCCACATGCCACAGGGCAACTAAGCCTGTGTGCCACAACTACTGGGCCCAATCTCCAGAGCCTTCGAGCCACAACTACCGAAGCCGGGGTGCCCTAGAGCCCATGCTCCACAACAAGAGAAGTCAGCACAGTGAGACGCTTGAGCGCTGCAACTAGAGAGGAGCCCCCACTTGCCACAACTAGAGAAAGCTGCATGCAACAGTGAAGACCAAGCACAGCCAAAAATAAATAAATATGTGTTTTTTAAAAAAGTGACATGCTCTGATTGAAGTGTGCATATATATTAGTGATGGTGGTTGGGGAACAGAAGAGCAGTGACCACCTACATTTTTTTTTCCACCTACATTTTTATGAGCCATTTTCATAGATCTTGGGCTGCTTGAAAAAAGATCTTAGAATTTCAATCTGAGTGAATGGCCCAAGAAGGCAGATGCTGTTGGTTGGCAACTCAGAGGCAGACGGCACATCGTAATATGACAGTTTGTCTTTGAGATGATCTAACCACCTAGTTGCATCAATTTCTGACTCACTAAACAAAACTTGCTTGATTCTTTTAAAGACATGGATGTTTGGGAGAGAATGCACTGATCCCTTGATGAGAATAATTTGGTCAAGATTTCTTATTGTAGGTTAACAGGCATTTTATTTATCAGTAGGCTCTTTATACAGATATCTTGTGCTTGACTCAGCATCATATAAATTTGATTCAACTTTTTGAACTTTTGGAGCTGATGTCCAACTCCTAACCACAGGGGTACAAACATACATTCTTACCGGAGAAGGCAGCAAAGTGAATGAACGAGACCACCTGGGGTCAGATCCAGACTTTCAATAGGAGATAAATATCCAGATTTTTGTGACAATATTTGTTTTTGTTCAACTGATAAGTCATGTTCATCTTCTTGTGACCCCATGGATAGCAGCATGCCAAGATTCTTTGTTCTTCACTATCTCCCAGAGTTTTCTCAAATTCATGATCCATTGAGCCAGTGATGCTACCTAATCATCTCATCCTCAGGTGTCCCCTTCTCCTTTTGCTTTCAGTCTTTCGCAGCATCAGAGTCTTTCCCAATGAGTTGGCTATTTACATCAGGAGGATCAAAGTATTGGAAATTCAGCTTCAGCATCAGTCCTTCCAATGAATATTCAGGACTGATTTCCTTTAGGATGGACTGGTTTGATCTCCTTGCTGTCCAAGGGACTCTCAAGAGTCTTCTCCAACACCACAGTTCAAAAGCATCCATTCTTCAGGGCTCAACTTTCATTATGGTCCAGTTTTCACATCTATACATGGCTACTAGAAAAACTACAACTGACTACACACACCTTTGTGAGCAAAGTGATGTCTCTGCTTCTTAATACACTGTCTAGGTTTGTCATAGCTTCACTTCCAAGGAGCAGGAGTCTTTTAATTTCATGGCTGTAGTCGCTGTCTAAAGTGATTTTGGAGCCCAGGAAAATAAATTTTGTCACTGATTTCAGTTTTTGACCTCCTATTTGCCATTAAGTGATGGGACCAGATGCCATGATCTTAGTTCTTTGAATGTTGAGTTTTAAGCCAGTTTTTTCACTCTCCTCTTTCAGCTTCATCAAGAGGCTCTTTAGTTCCTATTCACTTTCTGCCATTAGAGTGGTATCATCTGCATATCTGAGGTTATTGATATTTCTCCAGGCAATTTTGATTCCCACTTGTGTTTCATCTGAGTTAAATTCACCCATTCCAGTCCATTTTAGTTAGCTGATTCCTAGAATGTCGACATTCACTCTTGCCATCTCCTGTTTGACCACTTCCAATTTGCCTTGATTCATGGACCTAACATTCCAGGTTCCTATGAAATATTGCTCTTTACAGCATCAGACCTTGCTTCTATCACCAGTCACATCCACAACTGGGTATTGTTTTTGCTTTGGCTCCAACCCTTCATTTTTTCTGGAGTTATTTCTCCACTGATCTCCAGTAGCATACTGGATACCTACCGACCTGGGGAGTTCCTCTTTCAGTATCCTACCATTGTGCCTTTTCATACTGTTCATGGGGTTCTCAAGGCAAAAATACTGAAGTGGTTTGCCATTCCCTTCTCCAGTGGACCACATTCTGTCAGACCTCTCCACCATGACCTGGCCGTCTTGGGTGGCCCCACATGGTGTGGCTTAGTTTCATTGAGTTAGACAAGACTGTGGTCCTGTGATCAGATTGGCTAGTTTTCTGTGATTATAGTTTTAGTGTGTCTGCCCTCTGATGCCCTCTCACAACACCTACTGTCTTACTTGGGTTTCTCTTACCTCGGACGTGGGGTATCTCGTCACAGCTGCTCCAGCAAAGCGCAGCCGCTGCGCCTTACCTTGGACGAGGGGTATCTCCTCACCACAGCCCCTCCTGACCTTGAACATGGAGTAGCTCCTCTCGGCCCTCCAGCGCCCACGCAGCCACTGCTCCTTTGACGTGGGGCAGCTCCTCTTGGCTGCCGCCCCGGCCTCGGACATGGGGTAGTTCCTCTCGGCTGCCACCCCTGACCTCGGATGTGGGATAGCTCCTCTTGGGTTTGATAAAGGACAGAAATGGTATGGACCTAACAGAAGCAGAAGATATTAAGAAGAGGTGGCAAGAATACAGAGAAGAATTGTACAAAAAAGATCTTCACGACCCAGATAATCACGATGGTGTGATCACTCACCTAGAGCCAGACACCCTGGAATGTGAAGTCAGGTGGGCCTTAGAAAGCATCACTATGAACAAAGTTAGTGGATGATGGAATTCCAGTTAAGCTATTTCAAATCCTGAAAGATGATGCTGTGAAAGTGCTGCACTCAATATGCCAGCAAATTTGGAAAACTCAGTAGCGGCCACAGGACTGGAAAAGGTCAGTTTTCATTCCAGTCCCAAAGAAAGGCAATCCCAAAGAATGCTCAAACTACCACACAATTGCATTCATCTCACACTCTAGTAAAGCAATGCTCAAAATTCTCCAAGCCAGGCTTCAGCAATACATGAAACATGAACTTCCAGATGTTTAAGCTGGATTTAGAAAAGGCAGAGGAACCAGAGATCAAATTGCCAACATCTGTTGGATCATCAAAAAAGCAAGAGAGTTCCAGAAAAACATCTATTTCTGCTTTATTGACTATGCCAAAGCCTTTGACTGTGTGGATCACAATAAACTGTGGAAAATTCTGAAAGAGATGGGCATACCAGACCACCTGACATGCCTCTTGAGAAACCTGTATGCAGGTCAGGAAGCAACAGTTAGAAGTGGACATGGAACAATAGACTGGTTCCAAATAGGAAAAGGAGTATGTTAAGGCTATATATTGTCACCCTGCTTATTTAACTTCTATGCAGAGTACATCCTGAGAAATGCTGGGCTAGAAGAAGCACAAGCTGGAATCAAGATTGCTGGGAGAAATATCAGTAACCTCACATATGCAGATGACACCACCCTTATGGCAGAAAGCAAAGAGGAACTAAAAAGCCTCTTGATGAAAGTGAAAGAGGAGAGTGAAAAAGTTGGCTTAAAGCTTAACATTCAGAAAACTAAGATCATGGCATCTGGTCCCATCACTTCATGGGAAATAGATGGGGAGACAGTGGAAACAGTGTCGACTTTATTTTTTGGGGCTCCAAAATCACTGCAGATGGTGATTGCAATTAAAAGATGGTGATGAAATTAAAAGATGCTTACTCCTTGGAAGGAAAGTTATGACCAACCTAGATAGCATATTAAAAAGCAGAGACATTACTTTGCCAACAAAGGTCCGTCTAGTCAAGGCTATGGTTTTTCCAGTGGTCATGTATGGATGTGAGAGTTGGACTGTGAAGAAAGCTGAGCACCAAAAAATTGATGCTTTTGAACTGTGGTGTTGGAGAAGACTCTTGAGAGTCCCTTGGACTGCAAGGAGGTCCAGCCAGTCCATCCTAAAGATCAGTCCTGGGTGTTCATTGGAAGAACTCATGCTGAAGCTGAAACTCCAATATTGTGGCCACCTGATGTGAAGAGCTGACTCACTGGAAAAGACCCTGATGCTGGGAGGGATTGGGGGCAGGAGGAGAAGGGAACGACAGAGGATGAGATGGCTGGATGGCATCACTGACTCGATGGACACGGGTTTGAGTAAACGCCAGGAGTTGGTGATGGATAGGGAGGCCTGGCATGCTACGATTCATGGGGTCACAAAGAGTCGGACACGACTGAGCGACTGAACTGAACTGTGTTTCATCTAGCCCAGCATTTCACGTGATGTACTCTGCATATAAGTTAAACAAGCAGGGTGACAATATCCAGCCTTGACGTACTCCTTTCCCAATTTTGAACCAGTCAGTTGTTCCATGTAGGGTTCTAACTGTTACTTCTTGACCCACATACAGGTTTTTCAGGAGACAGGGAGAGTGGTCTGGTATCTCTGTAAGGATTTTCCACAGTTTGTTGTGATCCACACAGCCAAAGGCTTTAGTGTACTCAATGAAGCAGAATTAGATGTTTTTCTGGAATTCCCTTGTTTTCTCTATGATCCAACAGATGCTGGTAATTTGATATCTGGTTCCTCTAACTTTTATAAACCCAGCTTATACATATGGAAGTTTTTGGTTCATGTACTGTTGAAGCCTATCTTGAAGGATTTTGAACATAATCTTACTAGCAATTTGAGTGCAACTGTGCAGTAGTTTAAACATTCCTTGGCATTGCCCTTCTTTGGGTTTGGAATGAAAACTGAACTTTTCCAGTCCTGTGGCCACTGCTGAGTTTTCCAAAGTTGCTGACATACTGAGTGCAGCACAACTGGAATAAACAAAGAAGCCGGGTCTGTCTGTTGTGCCCAGAAGATGGCTTCTCCCCTTGTTCTAAAACCAGGCCATACAATGCAGCGTTCTGGAAGTGTCTGTACTTACCACCATGATGTGTCTAATCTGAAAATGATGAACAATCTCATGATTTCAGGGAAAATTCTTCAGTTAATTCCACATCTTTTATCTTAGACCACTTAACAGAAGGTATTGAAATAATTATGTTCAATGACAAATAATGCTCTTTATGCACACACATATAATGTTGTAATTATACACTCACACACAGACACCATAGAGTCTGCATACTTAGTTGCTTCAGTCATGTCCAACTCTTTCAGACCCTGTGGACTGTAGTCTACCAGGCTCCTCTGTCCATGGGATTCTCCAGGCAAGAATGCTGGAGGGGTTGCCATTTCTTCCTCCAGGGGATCTTCCCCACCCAGGGATCAAACCCACAACTCTACTGTCTCCAGCACTGCAGGTGGAGTCTTTATTCATTGAGCCACTAATGTTGGGTAGACTCTGTTTAGCCCAAGATGAATATATCATTCATCCTGTTTTGCCATTTTAAAGTAGAAACCCTAATATACAAAGATCTGTAGTGAGTTTTCCATGGAAAAGACTCTCCCCAGCACATGCAATTAGACCTAAGATTTATTGACTTCCCTCAAGGTCATCTTTCTCCATTACAACACGTAGAAAGGCAGACGAATTAGTCCTTCAGTATATTGGATGGATATTTTCAAAAGAAAAGTTTATAGCAACACCTTTGTAATGTTCTCAGTAACTCACTGTTTCTTGCATCCTGCAGAGCTTTCCACTGATCATCTTGATTAACCTCTCTGTGACTGTGTGTTCTGGCTAATCTGTTTGGTCTGGAAAAATAGTTATGCTTTTAACTATTGCTAAGATCAATGATTTCTGCATCTGTGTTTTCTGCCTCATCTGATGTCCAAACGTTGTTTCTTTTTTAATTTATATGCAATAAGAATACAAAGGAAAAATCAACAAAAGCAGCCTCTTAGTAAAATTTTATAGAATGGAGCAGGAAGGGAGAATTCCACTGAACTCTTCAAGATTTACTTGTTTGTGGCTATGCTAAGTTTTGATGGCCATGGGGGCCTTCTCCAGTTGCTGGGGCATATCTTTGTTGTGGTGCGAGGGTTTCTCATTGCGGCAGCTTCTCTTGTGGTAGAGCGTGGGTTCTAGGGTGTACGTGCTTCATTAATTGTGGTGTGAGGGTCTCTCATTGTGCTGGCTTCCTTATTGTGGAGTGTGGGTTCTAGGGTGTATGGGCTTCAGTAATTGTGGTGCATGGGCTCAGTAGTTGCAGCACACGGGCTTAGTTGTCCCCTGGCATGTGGGATCTTCCCAGACCAAGGGTTGAACCCGTGACCCCTGCATTGGCAGGTGGATTCATGACCACTGAGCCACCAGGGGAAGTTCCCTACTTAACTCTTAATTCAGGGATGAGTCTTAAAGGTGTTACCTCCATCCATCTTGCCAACGATGAAAGTTAGCTCACGCGGTGGTGTTTATTGCACTGTGTGGACAAGTTGGGAGAAACAGGTCAAACAAGGGCTTGCCTTTCACTCCCGTGGTCCTACAGTGGGCAGCGGAGGAGGGTGATGAAGCAGAGGTGGGCTCAGGGCCTCTCGCAGTCCTGGTTTCTTTCTCTGCCGCAGTTGAGATGCAAACGAACCCTGACTTTGGGGCTATATTTCTTTCTCTATTCCCTCCCTGTCCATGTCCCTCTTTGTTCTAAGCAGCTAAGGTGTTCAGGCTCTGAAAATGGCTGCCATAAATTGAACGGTGTAGAACAGAACTCATGCTGAAATATTGGTAATTCAGTGGGCTAATCAACCCAGAGCTTGTATTTTAAGAGCATGGAATGGGAAATTACATAATTTAGTAAAATTAGCGCCTGATGGTCATGTCTCTGCCACTCTGAATCTTAGATGAGGAGATAAGAGAGACAGAGAGGGAGAAAAGCACTTGGGAGTAGCTTTTATTATCATTTAGAGAGCACATGCTGTATAGATCCTAGAAATTACTTGTACTACATCACTGAAACGCTGTACTCCTTGATCACCCGCTTTATAGCACAGTCTTATAGACCTCAGTACTGTGCGTACGTGCTCAGTCACTTCAGTCACGTCTGACTCTTTGAGACTTTGTGGACCATCGCCCACCAGGCTCCTCTGTCTGTGGCATTCTCCAGGCAAGAATACTGGAGTGGGTTGCCAGGCCCTCCTCTAGGGAATCTTCCAAATGCAGGGACTGAACCCATGTGTCTTACGTCTCCTGCATTGGCAGGCGGGTTGTATTGGATACTTAAAACTTGCTAAAGATTTTATGTAGATTTTATGTTTCTTACCACACATATGCACAATATTATAATAAAATGGGTGGAACAAAGCTTTGGAATATGATGGATCTCTTTTTGGCCTTGATAGTGCTGGTGGTTTCATGAGTTTGTATGTACCACCAAATTCATCAAGTTGTATACATTAGATATGAACAGGTTTTTACACATCAATTACACCTCAATAGAGTGGTCTGAAAAACCATCACACCATGAAGGTAACTGCTTTCCACATAATGCACTGCAAAAGAACAAATAATAAGAAAACTCTTGACCAAGCTTAATCTACCCAGTCTTTCCAAATCAGTCAAGTCTTTCCAAAGTGATACGCCAGCAAACAAGCAGGATGGCATCAAAGGCCCTGCATTAACTACTGTTACCCAGTATTGACATCAACCTGAGGTTGCTCAGCCCAAGGTGACCTGAGACTTGAGTTATCCTGTTCACCCATACACTCCAAGACCAAGACAGTGCACCCAAGATACATTCACCAAGAAAGTGAATTCAAGAATGAATGTAGCCCATGGAAGGCGAGAATTGCATACATCTCACAGAAAGCTATGAGAATGACCATGCAGATGAGTAACGAAAGCTTCTGCAGGGACACTTTTCTTCATATAAATCTGTATTTCAAAACATCTGTACATTGGGGAAATGGTCTACATGACGTCCAACATCCTTGATGTGATGGAAACTAGGGCAGGGCCAAACTTAATTTCCCTGTTGACTCAGCTGCATCGTAGCTGGAGAATCTGCTTTAGGAGAATACACTTTAGGAGAATCTGCTTTGGGAGAACCCACTTTGGGCAGGAGAATCAACCTCTCTGAACCTGTGTGTTCATCTGTACACCAACGACTCTTACTTCAAGGGAAGCTGAGAGTACTAACTGAGAGTAAGTGAGAGATGAAACACGAACAAACTCTGAACTCAACTATTATTTCCCTTTCATCTCATATTCTTATATTTTTCTTGCAACATTTCCTTCTCTGAATCAGAATACATGGATCATGAAACATTTTCATTGTCATTGAAAATATCATTGTGTTCCATCACCTCTAGGATCACTCACCCATCACGTGAGTTTAAACAAGTTACTTAGTTCCTTTAGGCTATTTCTTCATTTTTAAAGTGGGAGAAGTGATACTACCTTTATCACAGAGTTTTGGGGATGAAATGAGGTAATTAACAAAGGTGCTTAGAAGAGTTTTGAGCATTTAGTAAACACTCCATAAACCTCAGCATCATTGTTGTTAAGATCAAGTATACTTGTACAGAAGGTGAATAATTTTGGTGGAAGTAATTTTGGGAAGCACCAGATTGCTGATAAAGACTAGGAGTCACCATGGGCATCCCTGGTTCAGATGGTAAAGAATCTGCCTGCAATGCAGGAGACCTGGTTTTGATCCCGGGGTCAGGAAGATGCCCTGGAGAAGGAAATAGTACCCCACTCCAGTATTCTTGCCTGGGAAATCCCATGGACAGAGGGGCTTGGTGGGCTACAGTCCATGTGGTCACAAAGAGTTGGACTGAACTTAGCGACTGAACACGAGCATGAGGAATCAACATATTTTGTATAAATCTATATCTCAGGTCTAGGAGGAAGCTCAAAAAAGCATCTTTCTAAACATTCACCACCATAGACTCTTCTTGGGAAAAGACTAATATATGTCTAGTTATCTAACTAATATGATCTATTTC
Organism: Cervus elaphus; assembly: GCF_910594005.1. NCBI lineage: Eukaryota > Metazoa > Chordata > Mammalia > Artiodactyla > Cervidae > Cervus > Cervus elaphus. The sequence continues at coordinate 66,117,219 of NC_057839.1, forward strand.
TAACCTATAACAAGTGTCCTTATTTTGATGTACTTCACAATGTTATTTCTTAGGTGTGTGAGCTTGGAGACTTTATTTTACCTCTCTGAACCTTTTCATAAAATTGAGCTGTGAACGTGTGACATCACAGATAGACCATGATGTGAAGTGGTTCAGTAAATAGAAACCACATATCAACTTCTGGTGGTATAACTGTTGATTTCCTTACTATGCCACCCTGACCCGGACTCCCAGTTTTGAAGAAGTCAGTTGTAAGATTGCCCACCAAGTTAGTGAGATAGCGAGGGGTCATGGGAACCCCTCACATAAAAGCATATTCACTAGGGTCCATTGCCAACCTCTTTCATCTTTATTTCCCTTTGAAAATTATGGTTACTGTATTAGTCATGGCCCCACCTAGGAAAACAGACACCATTCCACATACGTACAACAGGAGGAATTTAATTCAGGAGGTTGGTAACTTACTTGGCAGGCAATGCCAAAGAATGCTCAAACTACTGCACAACTGCACTCATCTCACACGCTAGTAAAGTAAGGCACAAAATTCTCCAAGCCAGGCTTCAGCAGTACATAAACCGTGAACTTCCAGATGTTCAAGCTGGTTTTAGAAAAGGCAGAGGAACCAGAGATCAAATTGCCAACATCTGTTGGATCATCAAAAAAGCAAGAGAGTTCCAGAAAAACATCTATTTCTGCTTTATTGACTATGCCAAAGCCTTTGACTGTGTGGATCACAATAAACTGTGGAAAATTCTGAAAGAGATGGGCATACCAGACCACCTGATCTGCCTCCTGAGAAATCTGTATGCAGGTCAGGAAGCAACAGTTAGAACTGGACATGGAAAAACTGACTGGTTCCAAAGAGGGAAAGGAGCAGGTCAAGGCTGTATACTGTCACCCTGCTTATTTAACTTATATGCAGAGTACATCCTGAGAAATGCTGGGCTGGATAAAGCACAAGCTAAAATCAAGATTGCCAGGAGAAATATCAATAACCTCACATATGCAGATGACACCACCCTTAAGGCAGAAAGTGAAGAACTAAAGAGCCTCTTGATGAAAGTGAAAGAGGAGAGTGGAAAAGTTGGTTTAAAGCTCAACATTCAGAAAACTAAGATCATGGCATCCAGCCCCATCATTTCATGGCAAATAGATGGGGAAACAGTAAGAACAGTGTCAGACTTTAATTTTTTGGGCTCCCAAATCACTGCAGATGGTGACTGCAGCCATGAAATTAAAAGACACTTACTCCTTGGAAGGAAAGTTATGACCAGCCTAGACAGCATATTAAAAAACAGAGACATTACTTTGCCAACAAAGGTCCGTCCAGTCAAGGCTATGGTTTTTCCAGTAGTCATGTATGGATGTGAGAGCTGGACTATAAAGAAAGCTGAGCACTGAAAAATTGATGCTTCTGAACTGTGGTGTTGGAGAAGACTCTTGAGAGTCCCTTGGACTGCAAGGAGATCCAACCAGTCCATTCTAAAGGAGATCAGCCCTGAGTGTTCATTGGAAGGACTGATGTTGAAGCTGAAACTCCAGTACTTTGGCCACCTGATTCGAAGAACCGACTCATTAGAAAAGACCATGATGCTGGGAAAGATTGAAAGTGGGAGGAGAAGGGGACGACAGAGGATGAGATGATTGGATGGCATCACCCACTCGATGGGCATGAATCTGCGCAAGCTCCAGGAGCTGGTGATGGACAGGGAGGCCTGGCGTGCTGCAGTCCATGGGGTCACAAAGAGTCGAACATGACTGATCGACTGAACTGAACTGGAAGTTGGGAAACCAGCAGATGACTGTGGGGAAATGCAGAGATTGACAACAGCAGGAGGCAGGCAGATCAGAGACAGAGGTGAGGTGCCAGCAGGCCAAGGATAAGTGGCAGGAGCTGGTGAGACAACGAGGGAGAAACACCCCAGCTGTGTTCTTCTCACCCTCTTGTCTCCTGCCACGGATGGAACGAGGTCAGGAACCAGCTGAGCTAGGAGGATGTGCAGTCCAGGGTGGAAGCCGAGGATGCAGACAGGGAGCAGGGGCCGGGTGTGAGAGCAGCTGCCAAAGGAACATGGTTGCAGGGCAGCCCGGATTGCCTGCTGATGGCGTTCAGATCCAGTGCACATGGCTGGTCCTCACAAAAGCCACAGCAGGAAGCGAAAGCACTCCATTTAGTAGAGATGCATAGGATACATTTAACGTGGGGTAAAAATTATATCATTACATATGGCAGCAAAGGGGCTTCACCAGTGACACTAGTGGTAAAGAACCCGCCTGCCAAAGCAGAAGACACAAGAGACGTGGGTTTGATCCCTGGGTTGGGAAGATCCCCTGCAGGAGAGCCTGGCAACCCACTCCAGTATTCTTGCCTGGAGAATCCCATGGACAGAGGAGCCTGGTGGGCTACAGTCCACGGGGTGGCAAAGAGTCAGACATGGCTGAGGGGACCTAGCACACGGGCAGGAAAAGACTACTGGGATCTTGAATCTAATTTCTCAGCTCAAATGTGGATTTTGCCGAACGCTTACATTAAGTGTAACTTAAAAAAAAAAAAAAAAACTCCATAACATTCTTTCCTAACTCCTAAAATAGCATCAACTCACTCACTCAGTCTTTATATCACTCACGCAGTCTTTATATCAGAAGGGCAGTTAGTGTGAAGAGAAAAGAATATAAAAAAATGATTTCCAGTGGTTTATGTGTTTCTCCAGTAGCTTCCAGGGTATTTTCAAGTAGTTTCAGTTATTCCATAAAAAGTCATAGGTAGGTTTAGATTTGCGCAAAGTCAACTCTTTCCAAAAGCAAGTTCCCTGCTGCTCATAAAGTCTGGTAATTCGCTTTTCCTTTGTCGATTACCATGTCTTTATCAATTCAGTATTTACTGTCTTTAGCTTTGTGTAATGAGCAAATATGAATAAGATGCTTGCTTCTTTACAGATCATATGCTTTACTTGGAAAAGAATACAGGCAAAGAGAACATAAGTCACAACATAAATTATAGCAAGAGAGAAATTATGTGTTACAGGGGAGGGCTGCACTCTGCAGTCTGGAACTTGAGTTGGGTTTTGGCTTTTGCTGTTATTTTAACCTTTTGAGCTGATGCCACTGGAAAGTGGCTGTCATTGGTGGGGGTTATCAGGCAAGAGTTCGGTTTGATATGCTAAGCACTGGATGAAAATATCTCTTAACAAAATTTTCACTGCCTTTCTGAAATTCCAAATTACAGATTTCTTGCCAGCAATCATTGCCCCCACTCCCCCACCACACACACAGCACCTGCCTGGTACCACTCCACTCTGGTGCCAGAGTAATTGATCCTGGTGGTAACAGCATCCTTACAGAGGATACTAAATTGATAAGCATATGATCTGTAAGGCATGGTTAACTGTGGAGGAACAGCAGATTATAGGAATTTATAAAACCAGCAGGGAACAGCTTTTGGAAAGAGTTGACTTTGCACAAATCTAAAACCACCTTAAAAAGTGCTGGGCTATTTACAATAGCTAGGATATGGAAGAAACCTAGATGTCCATCGGCAGGTGGATGGATAAGGATGATACATATATACATATGGAATATGTATGATACATATATACAATGGAATATTACTCAGTTGTACAAAGGAATGCATATGAGTACGTTCTAATGAGGTGGATGAACCTAGAGCCTATTATACAGAGTAAAGTAAGTCAGAAAGAGAAAGACAAATATCATATATTAACGCATATATATGGATTGCAGAAAGACGGTACTAACAATACTATGCGCAGGGCAGCAAAGGAGACACAGACATCAAGAACAGACTTTTGGACTCAGTGGGAGAAGGCGAGGGTGGGATGATTTTCGAGAACAACACTGAAACATATACACTATCATATGTAAAACAGGTAGCCAGTGGGACTTTGATGTATGATGCAGGGCACCCAAGGCCGGTGCTCTGTGATGACCTGGAGGAATGGGGAGAGGATGGAAATGAGAAGGGGGATTTCCATAAAGATGCGAATTTTTTTGTGGTTTATTTTTTTGTATGGGAGAAAAGAACACTAAGAAAATGTGGGGTTTTCTAAGTGTATTATAAAATAATGGGCCTCCCTGGTGCCTCAGCAGTAAAGAATCCGCCTGTCAATGCAGGAGATGCAGGAGACATAAGAGGTCTGGGTTCCATCTCTGAATCGGAAAGATCCTCTGGAGGAGGAAATGGTGACCCACTCCAGTATTCTTGCCTGGAGAATCCCATGTACAGAGGGGCCTGGTGGGCTGCAGTCCATGGCGTCTCAAGAGAGTCAGACACAGCTTAGCGGCTAAACTACTACCACCACCATTATAAAATAATAATGGATGCATGATTAACCAAAAATATTCAAGTGTGATCACAGGAATTTCCTGGTAATTTCTTTCCTAGGCCTGGATGGGACACATGAAGTAGGGTTGCCACCACTTCTCTTGGCATGAAATGGGACCATTTCTCTTGGAGTCAGGACAGGAAAGTTCCATCCTGAGAAACTGGGTCATTAGTACCCAGTGGACCTGACAAATGTCAGCCACTCTTTCATGGAACTCTGCAGGCTGCAGTCCTGGAAACAAACACATTTTTTCTGACTGTGTTTCCAGACTGGCCGGGTTGACTCACTTGTGCTCTCCTGAAGATAACGTGGGTGCCCTCCAAAGACTTCTGATGCCCGCCAGGTGTTAGAACAGTCTTGTTAGACATTACAACGTTGATAAGCAAAATCTGAGTTTCTCATACACCATTTTAGCTTGAGGGTGAAGTGAGTGGGGTATTCTCTAGCCCAGGAGAAGGACAAGTATTTAGTCTTTCTAGAATTTTCCTTGCTCCGTCTTCTTCCCCACTTATTCCCACCTGTGAAGTCTGGGATAAGGGGAGAAAGGACTAGAGAGAAAATCATTTTGATTCAGCTGGCGCTATTTAAAAAGTGTTCTCTTGGCTCCAAAAGAGACTCTTCCTCTCTGGGAACCAGTTTGGTTCTGTGCAGACAGCCCTGGGGATCACAGCCCCGTACAGGCTCATGACTCAGGTGATCTCTCCCCCACAGCACCTGCCTGCTGAGGGTACCCCCCACCCTGGACCCTGGGCTGGGTCTGTGCCTGCTACCTTCCCAAGGCGTAGACAAAGGCGAATCCTGATGCAGCCACTCACCTGGTCACACAGCTGTGCCAGCCAGCTTCCCACCTTCAGACTCATCCAGATGAGGGTCAGGCAGCGCTCTCTGCCCCCAAACATGGGGCGTGGACACAAGTTCCACTCTTGTTTCCTCAACATTGTGTTTGAAAAGGGCAGGTCTGAGAACCTATGGCTTGGTCAGCATCCAGCCAGGCTGAGAAAACGCCTTCCCTTTTAGCAAGCACCCCTCCCCTCAGCCCTCTCTTGGCTGGAGGGGCCGCATGGGCAGTGGGAGAAAAGGAGGCTGCTTGGCTCCAGCTTCGAGAGAGTTTCTTCCTCTCAGCCTTGGACTTCTAAGGATGGCTGTTAAGGAGGTAGGTCCTGAGAACAGGCTGGCCATCTCTGGACCACTCTTTGGAGGCTGTTCCTGTACCTGTCTTTAGCGTATGGGGCAGCATTATTCATTATTCTCAGCTACAAAACGTTGAAGAACAGTCAGGACAGTGAGGAAACTCCCACTTTACACCCAATTACGAGTGTACAATTTTTCCATCGTGGTTTCCAGACAGCTCGGAGGTTCAGCAGCTCTGTGTCAAGCCCTGGAGGCACCCCCTGCTGAAGGCAGAAACTTACTCTCTCTCCTTGTTTTTCCTGCAGCCCAATGTCCCCATTTGATGGTTTTAATCTGCTGTATCATGATCTTGTGTTGAAGCGAAGTAGGATTTAAATAAATCCATACATAAGACCACTCAATGTCAGTTGCTGACATTTAAAGTATGAAAAAGAAGGCGGGTATTATCATCTCCACTTTACAGGAAGAGAATTGGAGATAAAATTAGTTTAGATGAATTCTTCAAGGTCACTGAGCTAGCAACTGGCCTTCCGAAACACAAACTCTTTCTGACTGTTGAGTATGCTCCCTGAATATTGTATTATAATGGAATAACAGACCTGACACCCCCTTGACGACATACCAGACTCAGCTTGGGCAGGCACTGCTGTGGAATTTGTCATTCGGGCTTATTTCAGAAGAACTCAGTTGCTCAGTCATGTCTGACTCTTTGCGACCCCATGGACTGTAGCCTGGAAGGCTCCTCTGTCCATGGAATTCTTTAGGCAAGAATACTGGAGTGGGTAGTCATTCCCTTCTCCAGGGGATCTTCCGGACCCAGGGATTGAACCTGCATCTCTTGCATTGCAGGTGGATTCTTGACCGTCTGGGCCACCAGGGAGGTCCTTCAGAGTAGCTTAGATCTCCTTTAAAGCAGGATGTAGCTTTCCTGTTGGAAACTTCACCAAACATGTACCTGAATCAATGATCAGTCTCTCTGGAAACCCATGGCCCTTTGACCCTCCTAAGAGAGGGGAGGAGCTTTGGGCAGAGCTTCTCAAATGAAATGCTCCAAGCCTCAGAGCGCACGTGGGCTCACTGCTGGGCACACTCTCCAGATGTTGCATGGCGAACACGAGCAGTTGTTTTTATTGTCGCAGGCTCTATGATGCAGAGAGGCAACTTGAAGCAATTCTCTACTCGTGAAAAGCCTGCCTGCTTTTGCATATATTTGATAGAAGTTGAAAACTGGGGTAACATAGAATGTGCTTCTTGTCTCCTAGTTATTTCAGCAAGAAGGTAAGAACAGGTTTTACCCGATTCTCTGAAAAGAGAACAAAGTTCTACTTGATTTAAAAAAAAAAAAAAAGGAGTTAAAAATCGGCACCAGCTGCTGACAATATGACCTTGGTTGCATAGACTAAACTTAAAAAGTAAATATAAGTGAGTTTTCAGACTGTCTGGGAAGGTGGGAAGGACGTTTCTGTGGGAGTCAGGAAACCCAGGTTTTAATACAGCTTCTCCCACTAACAGATGATGCTTTTAACTAAATTGCTCTGAGACGGAAATTCTCATCCATAAAGTGGGGGAGAAGAACCAGGTCAGAGATGCTCCACTTTCTTTAAAATGTTTTTATTTGGGAGATTCCCCAGCAGTCCAAAAGTTAAGAGTCTTTGCTTCTACTGCAGATCCGGTCCCCGGTGGGGTAACTACGATCCCACATGCAGTGCGGTCAAAAACAAACAAACAATCAAGCAAGCAAAAAACTTCAATTTGAAAAAAATTCCAGAAAAGTTGCAATAGCAGTACATACTCTGAGCTACAGAGTCTAATTCTTCTAGATTCACTGACTGCTTGTTTCTCTCTTTTATGTACTAATGAAGATGATGGTTATAATGATACATAATTATTAACATTTGAAAACCCTTGGAGAGTCAGTTGGAGACATTGCACCCTTTTAGGCCTAAGGAAATACTTCTCTTGTCAACCACTTCCAAAACCAACATGTTGTTAACAAAGTCAGAATATCTACATTGACCCCACAGTGCTGGACAATTCACAATCCATACGTAAATATCCCGACAATATAGACTGCAGCAGTGTTTCCTTTAGTTTAGCTAATCACACTTGCTTGGTCTCCTTTGGTCTGGGACATTTTCTCCTACTTCTTCGTCTTCTGTGACTCTGACCTTTTTGAGTCGTAGAGCTGAGGCTTGGGGTTCACCTGAGACTCCCTCACGTTCAGATCTGAGCTGTGCATTTCAGGCCAGCAGACCCGGGCCATGAGGTCGTGTCTCTCTTGGCACCCTGCTCTGGAGGCTGAGGCCAAAAGACCAACGTGTCTTGGTGGTGGTGATGTCCACTTGGATGGGTTGGTTGAAGAGTGTCCCCTGGGTTCCTCCCCTGCAGCGACCACTTTTTCTTTACTGTAAGTCACATGTAACCTCTGTGGAGACACTTCAAGGCTGAGTATACATCCTCTTTCCTCATCAAACTTTCATCAATGACTCCAGCTCCCTTTGACAATCTTGCCTGAAGCAATCAGCACGGAAGTGGCTGTAAAATGCTGTTTTTCTCTCCCTGTTCCTATGTTTGCATGTTGCTTGCGGCTTTAGGTAGAGGTTCATCCTGACCCACTTAGCTGTTTTCTGTCTATTTTGTGTCTCTGTGGACTTGTGGTTGAAACATTTTTTGGACAAAGACTCTGAGATAATGACCTCAATGGTCCATCTCCCTAGAAAAACATGCACATACAAACCACCACCAAAGTACCTGTATTTTTCAGATGTTAATGGAAACTTCAAGTCTGTTCGTGGCCCAAAACTAAGATAACTTATGGAAACTTATATAATGACATTTCTGGATCTAAAATAACAATGAATCTGGGTCTCCTGCTTTGCTGACAGATTCTTTACCACCTGAGCTACTAGAGAAGCTCCAAGAATACTGGAGCGGGTAGCCATTCCCTTCTCCAAGGGATCTTACCAACCCAGGGATCAAACCCGGGTCTCCCACGTTTCAGGCAGATTCCTTACTGTCTGGGCCACCAGAGAAGCCCCAGTACTTCTGCATCTGTTAAAATTATCTGTGAGGAAGCGGGTGGTAAGCCTATTAAAATGAGTGTGACAGATGCTTTCATATCTCCTCAATTAGCCAACAGTTTCTAGGAAAACAGGTTATTGCAGTTTCTTTTAGGAATACCACTATACAAGTGCTCCTGAGCACAGTCTTAAAACCATGTAGTGTCCCTTTAACACTCAGGAAGTGAGATAAACCCTCCCCTGGCTCCTCTTTCTTCAACCTGTGGGTCCTTGGTGCTTGGAGGCTGACACTGGCTCTGTTGATTTCGTGAGGCTCATCACGAGTTCAGCGTAGCTGCAAGATGCATCTCAGCTCAGCCTGTTTCCTGGAGAGGATGGCAGGAAGAGATGCCCCACCAGTGGTTCTTCAAGGCATCAGTGAAAGTGAAGTCAAAGTGAAAGTTGCTCAGTTGTGTCCAGCTCTTTGTGACCCCATGGGCCATACAGTCCATGGAATTCTCCAGGCCAGAGTACTGGAGTGGGTAGCCTTTCCCTTCTCCAGGGGATCTTCCCAACCCAGGGATCGAACCCAGGTCTCCCACATTGCGGGCAGATTCTTTACCAGCTGAGCCACAAGGGAAGCCCAAGAATACCGGAATGGGTAGCCTATCCCTTCTCCAGGGAGTCTTCCCGACCCAGGAATCGAACCAGGGTCTCCTGCATTGCAGGTGGATTCTTTACCAGCTGAGCTATCAGGGAAGCCTCGCAAAGCATCAGACCTTACCCTAAAGGAGGGGAAACACTGTCAGTGCTGGAACTGATCTGTTTGTGTTTCCAGCTCTGAAACATACAGACCAGCGTTCCAGACCCAGATCTGTCACGCAGGCTTGAACCAGCTATTAGTCAATCTTAAATCTCAGAGGCTCAGTCTGGACGGTAATCAGCTCACTGCCCTGGGCGGTGACCCTGAGCCTCTCTTGATGGATGGTGTCCCTAGGACTGCAGTTGCTCTGTATCTGGGGCCTCGTGCTCGGGCTGGAACTGGACGTACTGTCTCGGCCACTCAGCCAGACCCCAGTCACGTGGGAAGATGAGCTTGGCCTCTGTTCCTGCTTTGTCCTCTTGTCCCTGCCCAGGTCATCCTGGACTCAAAATGAACAAGCCAAAGTCAGGGCCTCAGCCTTTGGAATTCAGCGCCTCTCAGCTCTGCAGAGCGATAAACAGTGACCTGAAGGAAGAGTCTAAATCTGTGCTAAACTGGGGGGTTAGAGGTCACCTCTACCCAGTTTTCCTCATTCAGTCCCGAGGAGCAGAGGTGGCTGCTCTGGACCAAGGGTCAGAGAGAGCAGCCTCGGGGCTGGGGAAGGGAGAGCTGGGCTGGGAGGAGGGCTGACAGGGCCTTGGAGCCTCAACCAACCTGTGGCAAGCTCACTTCATTCATTCACTGACTCATTCCTGCCTTCCCGTCTTCCCTCCACAAACATTCACTCAGTGACAGAATGCACAGTTAAGATAAGAAGCACCAGCTCAGCTTCTTATACCAGGAAAAAAAGTGACTGCGTCAATGCTGTGATCCTAAATATCTTTCTGATATCTTTGAGGAAAGCTCCTTGAAACTCTGGGCTTTTCAGGTGACTCAGTGGTAAAGAATCTGCCTGCCAATTCAGGAGACACCAGAGATACGGTTTCAACCCCTGGGTCAGGAAGATCCTCTAGAGGAAGGAAGGGCAACCCACTCCAGTATTCTTGTCTGAAAAATCCCATGGACGAAGGAGTCTTCAGGGCTGCAGTTCATAGGGTCGCAAAAGAGTCAGACATGACTGAGCACGAGCGCGCGTGCGCACACACACACACACACTCTCTCTCTCTCTCTTAAGCTTTACCAATGTCAACATATCACGGGGACAGGGTTTCTAGAAATGCCTATCTACTGTTGAGATCATTTATTTCTACTTTTCTCACCTTATGTTTTCCAACAGAGACGATTTTGAATGATCATCTCATTATTCTGATTATAATATCCTTATTATTTTAAGATAAAGGAGCAGTTATTTCTGCTTCCCATACTTCCTTGGCAGAAACTCCCTGCTTCTTTGATAAAGTAAAATGGAGAAAAAAAAAAAAAAAAAGGAAAGACTGCAGAGAGACAAAACCAAGTGAGGACAATGTGCCTTTAGAGATAAATGATTTATTCAAGGATCTATCCTTAGGTAGCAAACAGAACATTGGGAGTCTAATAGACGTGGCCGAAGCATGAGTAAAAGACTGTTGCTGCAGGCTGTATGAGCTTGGAAGCTCGGAAGAAGAACTCAAAATTTACCCTCCCCTCAGCAATAATTTTGTTCCCAGTTCCTTCCAACCCTTGAAATGTTAAAAACAAATTAATATCATGTCTGAAGAAATTCAGAATCAGATAAAGCTCATGATAAATTCTCCAAGAATTAATGCATTTGTAGCAGGTGGAAAAAAAGGAGCTTCTGTTTAAAGAAGTGGTGGAGGGTGTGAAATGCAGCCTTGGGGTAGACAGTGGGGATGGGGCGGGGCGGTGTGCTCAGTCATGTCCGATTCTTTGTGACCCTATGGACTGTAGTCCACCAGGCTCCTCTATCCATGGCATTTTCCAGGCAGGAATACTGGAGTGGGTTGCCATTTCCTCCTCCAGGGGATCTTTCTGACTCAGGGATCGGACCCGTGTCTCCAGCATCTCCTGCACTTTAGGCAGATTATGGCTGAGCCACCAAGGAAGCCTGGGGGATGGGGTAGCAGTGGGAAAATGAAAGAACTCTGAACTTGGCGTCAGCACCTGGCTTTGTGATTTGCTGATAGTTGGCGCTTCACTGGGGATAAAAGGCCTTTTACTATGTAGGCTAGTTGTAAAAATCAAATGAAGTGATGCAGAAGGTTATATAAACTGTAATGTGATGGGTGAACGTGGCCTATTTTAGGAAGCATTTCTAAGCTGAGGAGAGGCTCCGTGTGATCGCCACGTGGCCTGAAGCCCTGCTCTACAGGAGCCCAAGATAACGAATCACAGTTTCTCCATAGACACTGACCTAGTGTGAATCGGCAACTGGTCCCGGAAAACTGGGCATGTTAAAATGTTTTTTGAGACAATCAACAGTAAAGAATCTGCCCGCAATGCAGAAGACTGGGTTTCAATCCCTGAGCTGGGGAAGATCCCCTGGAGAAGGGAATAGCAACCACCTCCAGTACTCTTGCCTGGAAAATCCCATGGACGGAGAAGCCTGGTAGGCTGCAGTCCATGGGGTCGCTAAGAGTTGGACACGACTGAGCGTTTTCACTTTCATGCACTGGAGAAGGAAATGGCAACCCATCTTTCCTGGAGAATTCCATGCACAGAGGAGCCTGGCTATAGTCCACGGGGTCCCAAAGAGTCAGACAGAACTGAGCGGCTAACACTTACCAGTAAGCACCAACTGAATTCCCACGAGGTGTCCGAGTACCGGGCCTGGCCTTGGAGATTCGGAAGCCAAAGGCCTTCCTTGAACTGCAGTCTTCCAGTGTCTAGGGGAAGAACAGACCCGAAGGGGCGGTTGTAAGGGGCCTGAGCAGCGGAGAAAAGCCTGGGGTGAGGGGCGGGACGCGGAAGCTGTCCTGAGGAAGAGAAGCTGAAACCCGGGCAGCCTTTGCTAGAAGAGGAAGACGGTGTGTGTCGGGGGGTGAGGGTAGCCTGGGCGATGCGGAGAGGAGGGGACCGGGGGTCGGGGTGGGCTCTGGGTTCGGGGGCTGGGCTGCGGGTCCGGGGAAACCACATGCGCACTGACTAAGATGGCGGAGACAGTCCCTCCGCCTGACTGAACTTCCGGTCGCCAGATCCCGGGCTTCCCTCTCCTGAGAGCATTTCCTTGAGGAGACTCGCCACTTTTCTTTCCTGCACCTTTGACACGGAGAACTTCTGTCCGCCTCTTCCCGGTTTCCCAGCCCAGGAACTGTCTCCGTCAAGGACCGGAGAGCCCCCCTGCAATGTGACGGCGGGTCAGGGAGGCTGGGATGGACCTTGTCTCCCAGCCTCTATGGGAGGACGAGTCCCTCCCTTAATGAGCAGCACTTGGCCAGCTCAGGCCGCAGCCACACTGGCCTCCCTCCCCGTGATGTCCGGCAGTACTTTCCCACCAGCTCAACCCAGGGCTTAGAGGCTCCTCTTTCGTTGCAGTGGAATTGAGTTCAAGCTCTCTCCCCTATATCAACACACTCTCTCACCTACTGCAATAGCCTTTTTTAAAAAATAATTTTATTTATGTGTTTCTGGCGGTGCTGGGTCTTCCTTGCAATGTGGGCTGTCCCCTGGTTGTTGCAGGCAGGGGTTACTCTTTGTCACCGTGCTGGGCTTCCCCTTGCGGTGGCTCCTCTCGTTGCAGAGCACAGGCTCCAGGGCACACAGGCTTCCGTAGGTTCGGCAGGTGGGCTCAGTAGTTGGGGCCCATGGACTTGGTTGCTCCACGTCATGCAGGATCTTTCCAGATCAGGGATCTAACCGTGTCTCCCGCATTGGCAGGTGGATTCTTTGCCACTGTCCCACCAGGGAAGCCCTACTGCAACAGTCTGGAATAAATTCTTCCCTGGCAGGTATAACTGATCCACTGCAATTTTTCTTTCCCAAGACTAACCCAGAGGAATGAGAACAGGGGATTAGAGTGAAAGGGCATGAGCCGCAGTTCTGTGACCACTAGAATGGCTTGGATTCTGAACTGTGCTCTAGCTCAGCGTCCCCGGGTCCATGCTTCCTGAGCTGTGGTGGACACCAGGTTGTTCTGCTGTACCTGCCTGGCTGAGAGGCAGCTTTCGTGAATGAAATACCCACCGCATAATGCACAATAAACAACCACAACCTCCTAAAGCATGATTCAGAGAGCTAGGGAAGACGGCTTTTCCAATGAAGCCAGTTGGCATTGGCTTTGAGGGGATAAATGCCTACCTTTTTAAACATTGATGGATTAGAACTTTATGGAAGCTGACTGCAGGAGTGAGAACTGGGGAGAATAGGAGAGGGCTTGTCTGTTACAAGGAAAGATTGATGGGTGGTATCATCACTCTTGTTTGCATTCACCTGGCGTCCCTTGGTGTAGCCGCTGATTTCCATTCCACGTTCCTGCTTCTCAGGTGCAGTTAACTTAGTTGACCTGCTGATGACTGGCAGACCAACCTGAACTCTCCAGTCGTGTTAGATTCCAAATCACCAGTGCCTTCTAATGGAATTTTACCTGATTACGAATAAGAGGGATGCCAACTGGCATAGATGTTCCTGGGTGATGTTGGTGGGTGGCTGTGGGGTTGGAATTGAGTTGTTTTGACAGGCTTCCTATGGCAACTCACTGTCCTTATGACCCTGACAGCTATTGGCCTTCTTTGATGATATCTGCTCATTGGCATGCACCAGTGGTTTTAAAGCCTAGTCATCTCCATCAGTGTGTTGGTAGTTGAACGTTCAATCCATGTACCCAAAGGCTTATCATAAAAGAAGACTCAGTTGGGACAGCAGGCAGCTTTTTCTTTCCTGTGCTGGTTGTATTTTTGCTCTTCTAGATGAAAAAGTGAAGAAATAATATCTCCCAATAATTTCCACTCAAAATTTATTTTCTCAGCTGTAGCTTCTAATGCGGTGGATCATTTAAATCTTTTTCTTTCCTTTCCGGCTACTTCCAAAATCATATTCTATGGTCATGGGCTATAAATCAAGAGTTCTCCCCCATCATTACTTAAAAGTATGCAGGCACTTGGGAGGGCTGAAAGGTTTTCTACTACTGGAAGAATGTCTTTCAGCCCGCAGCAGAGCAATAAGATACTGACTGAGTCCTTAATGGTTTCTTTGGACCCCAAATCCACCAAAGAAACCAATGGGCCTATGTTAAAAAAAGACCCCTACTTAAATATGCATCGGGGCTTCCCTGGTGGTTCAGTGGTAAAGAATCCAGCTGCCAATGCAGGAGACACAGGTTCCATCCTTGGTCCAGGAGGATCCCATCTGTGTGGAGCAGCGAAGCTCAGGTGCCACTTCTGAGCCTGTGCTCTAGAGCTGGGGAACCTCGACTACTGAGTCCACTTGCTGTAACTGCTGAAGCTCGAGTGCCTTTGAGCCCGCACTTGCTACAAGAGAAGCCACTGCAATGAGAAGTCTGCTCGCCGTAACTAGAGAAAGCCTGCATGCAGCATCGAAGACCCGGTGCAGGAAAAATAATAAAGCAATACATAAAATTATTTTTTAATGCGTCAATGCATCCTCAAATTGTCCCTTTTAGAATATCAATCTTACTGCATGAAGGAAGGCCTGCTGCTTGTGAACCAGGCTTGCAGACTTTATGAGTCGAATATCAACCTTTGAATTGCTATAGAGTCAAAGATGAACAATGTAGCTTGTAGGGACATATGTAGATTTTGACATGAAGTCTAACTTGATTTCTCAACACTCAAGCTATGTGGGTAGAAATCAGCTCTCCTTACAAGTGTCCAGTTCAGTTCAGTTCAGTCACTCAGTCATGTCCGACTCTTTGAGACCCCATGAACCACAGCACACCAGGCCTCCTTGTCCCATCACCAACTCCCGGAGTCCACCCAAACCCACGTCCATTGCCCGTCTCTTCACAAAAATTCAATCTTAATTTCTTTCATTTAATGGGTTTGAACACATTGAAGGAGAGTCCACTTTGCCAAACTAGATTATCATGTCCATAAAAGTTTTTCTTAAATGTTAAATCTTGGAGAAGAGACTGATGGTAGACCAGTGGGTCAGTGGCTGCACATAGACACATTAAATGAAAGTATTAAAATCAACATCACCTAATATTAAAGTAGTGAGTCAAAAATAAACTTGAGGAATCAAATAGCCATGACCCTTGCCTGCAAATAGGTACATTTTCCACTTTCCATGAGTGAAAGGATTTGATTGGTTTGTCTTCTCCCTTCTCTCCCCTGACAATATGATGATTTTTAGGAATCCTTGGTCAGTCTTATTGTCAGAAAGTTCCTCCTTATGTGTAATCCCTCAATTCAGCCCCTCAGTCACATACGACTCTTTGCGACCCCATGGACTGCAGCACACCAGGCTTCCCAGTCCATCACCGACTCCTGGAGCCTGCTCAGAGCAAGCCCTACTTATTCTAATTTATCCATTATTTGAACTTATTTTGTGTGTGTGCTCATGCTCAGCTGTGTTCAACTTTTAGCAGCCCCACAGACAGACTGTAGCCCACCAGGCTCCCCTATCCATGGAATTTTCCAGGCAAGAATACTGGAATGGGCTGTCATCTCCTACTCCAAGGGATCTTCTCAATCCAGAGATCAAACCCACATCTCTTGCATCTCCTGCACTGGCAGGGGGAGTCTTTACAAACTGCGCCACCTGGTAAGCACTTTACTTACTTTAGCTGGAGAATAAATAAGATATCTGTCTTAGTCTGCTCAGGGTGCCATAACAAAGCCATAGACTAAGAGGCTTAAATAACACATATTCATCGTCCCACAGTTCTGCAGTCAGCAAGGTCAGCTTCTGGTGGGACCTCTCTTCCTGGCTGGCAGAGTGTAGTCCTCTTGCTATGTACAGGAGGATGAATGGGGGGAGAGAAATCAAACTCTCTGTGACTCTTCTTAGAGTCTCTTCTTACAGAGGCACTAACCTCATTAATCCAGGCGTCTGTTGTCATGACCTCGTCTAACCCCAATTACCTCTCAAAGGCCCCAAATCCACACTGGGGGCTGGGGCTTCAACAAATAAGAGTTTGGAAGGACACAAACATTCAGTCCTTAACAATATCCCATCTCTTGCTTCTTTGGGGTTTTATAATTCTGAAATTCTAAATATTTCAGAAGATTTACTTTATATTATTTTGCATGCATGCGTGCTTCAGTCTCTCAGTTGTGTCTGACTGTTTGAGACCCTATAGACTTGTGAAATGAAAACATCTCCTGTCACATCAATAAACAGGAAATAGCATGGCTATCAGTGATTTCTGGCCTCCAGATGTACACGAGGGCCCCCCAAAACTATGATCGAGCAGATGCTGGCACCCCTGAAGGTGATTGCTGAGGAGCTGGGGGAATATAAGCAGCAAGGTGAACAAGGAAACAGGATTTGGCCCCAGATAGCTGAGATGCATATGAAAGGAATGAACTCAGTGAGCCCAGAGGCTTGCATCTCCCCATGCATAGAATGCTAAATTCCTTAACTTGATACCTGATCTTTGATGTTCAGACTGCCTCCCCCCTTTTGGTGGAAACTTATATCCTAATTCCCCCTCCTGCCTCATTGGAGCAGTTTTCTCGGAGCTACTGAGATGCTGTCTCTTGGGCTTGGGGTCTTAAACATTCCCACCAAATAAAGTAAGTCTTTACTTTCAGGTTGAGATTATATTTTTTTTTGTCAACAGACTGCAGCCTGCCAGACTGTAAGCTCCTCTGTCCATGGGATTTCCCAGGAAAGAATACTGGTGTGGATTGCCAGACTTTGCAACGGGCAAGCTGAGTTACAGAGGCAGAAGGAGAAGAAGGTTATGTAAAATTTTAACTTTTCCTCTCCAGTATCACAGTTGATAAGCTAATATTTTCAAGACAAAAGCAATGCTCATGAATCAGTAAAAAACCAAGGGGTGGGGGATATGGTGTGTGTGCCTAGCGGCTCAGTCGTGTCTGACACTCTGCCACCCTTTGGACTGTAGCCCGTCAGGCTCCTCTGTCCTTGGGTTTCTCCAGGCAAGAATACTGGAGTGTGTTGCCATTTCCTTCTCCAGAGGATCTTCCCGAGCCAGGGATCAAACCTGGGTGTGCTGCATTGCAGGCAGATTCTTTCCCGTCTCAGCAACCAGGGAATATGTACCCAACCTCTAACCTTAACTAGCGCTTGTCTATTTCGCACTGTCCACCTGATGATACCGTATTGTTGAATACACTGTAAATATGTTCATTATTTGTTAAGGGTTTACTTTGTATCCTTTATTCTATGTTTTACATAAAACCCCACATTTTCTGAATACCCACTATGTATATACCAGACATTTGGTAACATTAAAATTTAAAAAAGGGGGGAGGGGAATCTCTTAAAATCCAGTTGACTGTGCTGCCACCATCTGAACACAAAATCCTCTAATAATTAAGCAATAAATAGAGTTTCTTTGGAAAAATACTTTTGCACATCTCCATTTCCAAAGTTTGAAGTGACAATTGTAATAACTAAACTAACAATGATGATGACTCAAAAGGGTTGAAAGTTGTGAAATGACAAAATAGGGTACTGAACTTTGCTTAGGGACATCATTATTTGCTTAAATTCTTTTTTGAAGCTTTATACAGGTTTTTCGATTTTACTTCTTTTTTCTTTTTTTTCTTTTTCTGAAAAGTGCAGCTGAGCACAACTAGGTCAAGATGGTTAAAAAGAAAATTATTTTTAGCCACTTATCTCAGCTAGGAAATCTATTCAAAGTGAATTCACTGCTGTCAAAAACGTTGTGTAATACTAGTGTTTAAAAGTACATGGCATTTTGAATTTGATTTCTTGGCATGAAATCCAGGTGGGGGAGAAGTCCCCACTGCCTTCTGTTTAAAACTGTTCTATTTTGACTCATCTGTTTTTGAACACTGTCACTTTATTAACGTAGTACGTCTATGTGTGAATTATATTAACGGGAATCCTTGTTCATTTAGAGTCACTTTCACTCAGAATATTCAACAAGAAGTAATTCCTTCAAATTATTTAATCAACATCTATTATAAACTGCCATATCCTACTATTATTTTCATAAAAAGAGCTAAACTTGAAAGAACTGTATTTGGGGGAAAAAAATGACAAAATTCTCAGCCTGGAAGAGTCCAGATCATGCGGCTCTTTGCAGCTCTGCTTTTGAAGATGCGGACATTTAGATACATTTTTCAATAAAACATATAATTAGGAAACCTCACAAAATCATTATGTATTTGAGCTGACTGGGAGCAAATCTTTGCTCATTTTCCCTCTTGCACTGTGGGATATTAACCTTCAGAATATTTCCCAGCAGACCAAAGTCATTACTTTTATAGAAAAGGCCAATTCAGCTAAGGCGGGCGGCACTGTGCTATATTTATCACCCAGTAGATGCAGGTTCTGGGTGGAGCTGGGAGGTGTAGAGGTGAATCTATCACTGTCAAATCTGGTTAGGGGGAGCTGGGTCTCTAGTACCGTGAAGTTGTCAAGGAGCTGCTCCCCAGACTCGTGGCCGGGCCTGCACTGAGTGATCTAGAACACCAGCCAGGAGAGGCAAGAACTACAGAGGAGAAGAGCACGCAAAGCTTCCCAGAGGACAGAAAGAACCCGGTGCTTTCAGGAAACGCCAGGCTCCCGGAAAAGCAGTGCAAGTGGACAAGGAGCTTGAAGTGTGGACGAGAGATCAGATAAAAGTCCACTGAGACCTGTGGATTCTGGGAGAGCCTGGTGCTGTCAGCCTCAGATTTTAAAAGCACCCTTGAAGGCTCAAAAAGATGCCTAAGAATAGTGAACCCGATGATGACAGTTACAACAAATCCCGCTAAGCTGGACAATTTCCTCCTCGTCATCAGCCGTATCCACACTTATCCTGATTCACCTCGAATCCGTATTTCATCAGTAGTGTCATCAGTAAACAGATCCAGTGACGCCCCCGAGGGTGTTTCGTTATGTCCCCAGGACGGCTCCCAAGTCCTGAGAAGTCCATGACGTCACCCGCTGCAGCCCGTGGTGGATCCCGTTCAAGACTGCACGTGGCGCACCTGTTTTCAGAGGTGTCCTTCCGTGCAGGCAGCGGCCCTCCCCTGCCCCTGAAGTTTGTCTTCCTCGAGTGCGTGTGCTTGGGTGTGTTCCCAGGGCCACACCTGGCTGCTGAGTGCCCACTGGGTGCACACTTCCATCCCAGAGCTCCAGCGCCAGGCCAAAACCATCTCACACCTGGTGATGAGACCTGGCACAACCCTGCTGATGGAATGTAGAGAAAGACATATTAGGAGGCCAGGCCTGACCTCGCTTCATCACCTCTATAGCAACTGCTATAAGTCTACACAGGGCCCTTTGAATTTAGTGAAGATAAAGGTTATAGAAAGAGAATTATAACATGGGAGAACAATTTATAAATTATGGACTCCACATGAGTTTTCCCTTTACCGTCTGAGCCACCAGGGAAGCCCAGATTTCCCTTAATTCAATGAAAAAAACCCCAGTAGAAGGTAGATTTTGTCCTGGGGACACTCTTGCTATGCTGCTGTGTCTGCCTCCAGGAGAGGACACTTCCCACCAGACCTGCCCAGAGATGCACGACCTTGCGCATCAGGTGGTCTGAGGATGACGAAAGCTCAGCAGAAACTTTTCCCATGCAGTGGGTTGAATTGGGTCTCCCCGAAAGACATGTCCAAGACCTAAAACATGGGCAGGGGTTGCAGTGATGCTACCGTATGCCAGAAATGCCGAGAGTCACCTGAAGTTGGAAGAGGCAAGGCAGAATTTTTCCCTTAGAGCCTTCAAAGGGAGGACAGTCCTAATAACATATTGATTTCAGACTTCTGGACTCCGAAACTCTAAGAGGATAAATTTCTGTGTTTTTAGCCATCAATTTTGTGCTCACCTGTTTCAGGCTCAAGAAACTAAAATACCCCAAATCTGTGTTATTTAGTCTCAGCCAGGCTAACACCAAGGGGAGGAAACAGAGGTCTTGGTATTTAAGGGGTCAGCAAGGAACAGCCCACAGAAGGACAAGCCTGATCTCGAAATAAGTACTCTCACATCAAGCACGGACCACCCCTCCCTGTAGACCTTGACTTGGATGGAGTGGACTGAGTCACCAGTCAGTCAAATATCCTCCACACGTCCCAAAGAGAAGCATAAATTCTAAAGATGGTCCATCTTGTCCCATATTAGCCAATAAAATGTGCCCTCAGTCCCTTTGGGACCCCATGGGCTATAGCCCACCAGATTCTGCATCCATGGGATTCTCCAGGCAAAAATACTGGAATGGGTCACCATTTTCTCCTAGGGGACTTTCCGGACCCAGGCAGGGAACCTACATCTCTTGCACTGGCAGGCAAATTTTTTACCACTGCACCACCTGGGAATCCCAGGGAATATAAATGTTTCCCTTAACGCACTGGGGTTTTCACATACCCCTACCTGGAATAGAAACTGCAGAGCATAATAAGGTGAAAAGTGGAGTCTGCTCCAATCTCCTTCCAGCCATTCCATCCTCTAGGCTCAGGTTTGCTCTGGTACCTGCCTGCACAGTAAAGACAATGATGATGTTGATAATAATGGTGTAAATAAAAACAATAGCAAACACTGATGTAGCACTTACTTTGTTCTAAGAACTATTCTAAGTAGCTTAGTGAAGTGAGGTCGCTCAGTCGTGTCCGACTCTTTGCGATCCCATGGACTGTAGCCTACCAGGCTCCTCCATCCATGGAATTTTCCAGGCAAGAGTACTGGAGTGGGTTGCCATTTCCTTCTCCAGGGGATCTTCCCGACCCAGGGATTGAACCCAGGTCTCCTGCATTGCAGCCAGATGCTGTACCGTGGCTTAGATACTTATAAATATTACGTCTTCAAGAAAACCATCTGAGAACAGCATCTGAGATGGTATCCCCATTTTATAGAAAAAGATGATGAACCCTGAAAGGAATTTGCTCAAAGACACACTTTGCTAGCAAGCATCAGGGACTCAGTCTCAGAAAGTGAAATCGTTAGTCACTCAGTCATGTCCGACTCTATGATCCCATGAACTGTAGCCCACCAGGCTCCTCTCTCCATGGAATTCTGCAGGTAAGAATACTGGAGAGGGTAGCCATTCCCCTTTCCAGGCAATCTTCCTGACCCAAGGATCAAATCCAGGGCTTCCGCATTGTGGGCAGATTCTTTACCATCCTAGCCACCAAAAAGGACAGTTGATTTACAGTGCTGTGTTTGGGTCCTTTCATTGAAGGTGAATTCTTTACCATCTGAGCCCCCAGGAAGCCCCCTCATTAAAGAACCTACATGTATACCTGGAGACTATTCTGGGTTGAATTGAATTCTATCACAAAAGTAGGATGAAGTCCTAGCCCCCAGTACCGTGAGTGTGACCTTATTTGGTCTTTACATGCTGCGTGCTAAGTTGCTTCCGTCATCTCCGACTCTTTGAAACACTACGGACTGTATCCCATAAGGCTGCTCCATCCAGGACTCTTCAGGCAAGAATACTGGAGTGAGTTGCTATGCCCACCTCCAGGGGATCTTCCCGACACGGGGATCCAACCCTTGTCTCTTATATCTCCTATATTGGCAGGTATGTTCTTAACCACTAGCACAACCTGGGAAGCCCCACTGGGTCTTGAGAGATCAGTTCAGTCACTCAGTCATGTCCGACTCTTTGTGACCCCATGGACTGCAGCATGCTAAGCCTCCCTGTCCATCACCAATGCCTGGGGCTTGCTCAAACTCATGTCCATTGAGTCGGTGATGCCATCCAACCATCTCATCCTCTGTCATCCCCTTTTCCTTCCACCTTCAATCTTTCCCAGCATCAGGGTCTTTTCCAATGAGTGAGTTTTTGCATCAGGTGGCCAAAGTATTGGAGTTTCAGCTTCAGCATCAGTCCTTCCAATGAATATTCAAGACTGATTTCTTTAGGATGGGCTTGTTGGATCTCCTCGCAGTCCAAGGGACTCTCAAGAGTCTTCTGCAGTACCATAGTCCAAAAGCATCAATTCTTAGGTGCTCAGCTTTCTTTATAGTCCAACTCTCACATCCATACATGACAACTGGAAAAACCGTAGCTTTAACTAGATGAACTTTTGTTGGCAAAGTAATGTCTCTGCTTTTTAATGTGCTGTCTAAGTTGGTCATAACTTTTCTTCCAAGGAGCAAGTGTCTTTTAATTTTATGGCTGCAGTCACCATCTGCAATGATTTTGGAGCCCAAAAAAATAGTCTCTCACTGTTTGCATGGTTTCCCCTTCTATTTGTCATGAAGTGATGGGACCAGGTGCCATGATCTTAGTTTTCTGAATATTGAGCTTTAAGCCAACTTTTTCACTTTCCTCTTTCACTTTCATCAAGAGGATCTTTAGTTCTTCTTCGCTTTCTGCCATAAGGGTGGTGTCATCTGTATATCTGAGATTATTGATATTGCTCCTGGCAATCTCGATTCCAGCTTGTGCTTCTTCCAGCCCAGCGTTTCTCATGATGTACTCTGCATATAAGTTAAATAAGCAGGGTGACAATATACAGCCTTGACGGACTCCTTTTCCTATTTGGAACCAGTCTGTTGTTCCATGTCCAGTTCTAACTGTTGCTTCTTGGCCTGCATACAGATTTCTCAGGAGGCAGGTCAGGTGGTCTAGTATTCCCATCTCTTGAAGAATTTTCCATAGTTTGTTGTGACCTACACAGTCAAAGGCTTTGGTGTGGTCAATAAAGCGGAAGTAACTCTCTTGCTTTCTGTGGTCCAACGGATGTTGGCAATTTAATCTCTGGTACTGTGGAATATAAAATCTTTAGAGATGGAATCAAGTTAATATGAGGCTATCAGGGTGTGAGTGACTCCAGCATGACTGTGTCCTTACAAGTAAAGGAAATTAGGACACAGATCGGCACAGAGAGGAGACACAGACCCTGAGGGGCCAACAAGACAGGCGTGAGGCTGCCACACATCTGGGGCCCCCGGCACTGCCATAGCAGGGAGAACCTGAAGTCGGAGCTTCAGATCGGTGCACGGCCCTCCCCACACCCCGACTGCGGACCTCCAGCCTCCAGGACAAGGACAGACTACAACAACTTCTGTTGTTTTAAGCCACCCACTTTGTGGTATTTTGTCACAGTAAGTCTGGGAAACTAAAACAGAATTGTAGTGAATTTCTATAAATTACTAACTTTCTTTTTCTCTTCTACTGGTGTTAAGATTTTTTAATGTGGATTATAAAATCTAGAAAAGTAACAGACAAGAAAGTAATAAAGCAAACACTCCTGTACTTACCCCCCAGGTTGAGAAATACAAGAACTTCCAGTATCCCCAAAAGCCTCGTGTACAGATAAAACTTTTCTGAATTTTGTATTAATTCTTCAAATTGTTTTTTTTTTAATTTGAAATGTGTATATATTCATTTACTTCCTCTGTTGGCACCATAATACTGTGGTTGGGTTTCGCCCATTTTTAACCTTGTGAAAAGAGCCACACTACCTGGATGGGTCCCTATTACCATCAGTACAGTGGTGAGCAAAGGCCCACCTGGCCTCCAGGAGGTTGCATGCAAAGGCCAGTGGACCATATCTTATATGTTCATATATATTCAGTAGTCATATGTATTTAGGATTTTTAAAATCATGTTTCAAAAATATGGTTGTTTTTAAGTGTAAGTATATGTACAAAAGACTTCAACATGGTATGTGAATGTTATACTTTGTTTTTCAGTTTCGGGAGAGAAAGTGTATAAATTGTTATTCTTTCTTAAATATTGGATATAATTTACCGGTGCTGCCGTTTGGGCTTGGGAATTTCTTAGTCAGTTTTGGTAATCTGTGTCTTTTATGAATGTCTCTGTTATGTCCAATGGGCTTTCCTGGTGGCTCAGACAGTAAAAAATCTGTCGCCAATGAAGGAGACCTGGGTTCTATCCCTGGGTTCGGAGGATCCCCCAGAGAAGGGAATGGCTACCCTCTCCAGTATTCTTGCCTGGAAAATCCCATGAATGAGGAGCCTGGCGGGCTATAGTCCATGAGGTTACAAAGAGTCAGACATAACTGAGTGACTAACACTTTCACTTCATTATGTCCAAATGCTAAATTTCTTGGAGCAGTTTGTAATGTCCTCCTGTGATCTTTTCTAAGACGTGTGGTTTTGTGCTGAGTTGCCCTTTTTTCATTTCTGATCCTGACCCATGCCTTCTCTCTTTTCTTCTTTCTCTTGCATTGCTATCATTTATCAGTTTCATTAGTCTTTTTAAAGAAGCAACTTTAGTTCTTGCTGACCGTGTTTACTCTATGTAAGCTTTCTGTATCATAGACCTCTGTTCTTCTCCCTACTGCTTCTTTACTTCTAACATTTCTTGGTTACTTTTGCAGTTTTTTTTTTTTCAGCACTTTAGGATGAATGTTTAGATCACTGATGTTAAACTTTTCTTCTACTCTAAGTATAGTGAAAAGTGATCGGAGGACATTTTGGAAAGCACTGTTCTGGCTATGCTCAAAAAATATGATTAAAATATAGACACGTTAAGGTCATTTCCAAAAAATGAAATAAGCATTCAGAAATCCATTTGGTAGCAAGTTGGCACTGCAATTACAGAGTTGCTTCAATGATTAATACAAAAGTAAAATAATTGAAAAAGAAGAGATCATATACAAAGTCATATGTGCATGAATGTGAAAGTTGTTCAGTTGTGTCTGACTCTTTGTGACCCCAGGGACTGTACAGTACATGGAATTCTCCTGACCAGAATACTGGAGTGGGTAGCCTTTCCCTTCTCAAGGGGATTTTCCCAACCCCGGGATCATACCCAGGTCTCCCTCATTGCAGGTGGATTCTTTACCAGCTGAGCCACAAGGGAAGCCCAAGAATACTGGAGTGGGTAGCCTATCCCTTCTGCAGTGGATCTTCCCCACCCAGGAATCGAAGCGGGGTCTCCTGAATCGCAGGCAGATTCTTCACCAGCTGAGCTATGAAGGAAGCCCGCACGTGTGCATAGTGAAGTGCGAGAGCAAATTTGCACAGCAGCCCGTGTGCGTTCCCCAGACAGGAAAATGTTGCCGCTGTTCAGTTGCAAGGTCACGTCCGGCTCTTAGTGACCCTGAGAACTGCAGCACCCCAGGTGGCACCGGTGGGAAAGAACACGCATGCCAGTGCAGGAGACCCAGGAGACTCGGGTTCGATCCCTGGGTCCGGAAGATCCCCTGGAGAAGACAATGGCAACCTACTCCAGTGTTCTTGCCTGGAGGATCCCAGGGACAGAGGAGCCTGTTGGGCCACAGTCCATGGGGTCGAAGAGCCGGACACGACTTGAGCGACTTAGCACAGACTGCACAGCGTGCCCGGCTTCCCTGGCTTGGAAAATGAGGCTTCGGCAAATCAAACAAACAAGTCAATGGTTTTATTTTATTATTGTTTTTTAAGAAAGGTATGTCTTTTTAAATCGTTTTATTATTTGTTCATTTATTTCTGGCTGTGCTGGATCTTAGCTGCAGCACGTGGCTCTTTCTGGCTGTGCTGCGCAGAGACTGCTCTAGTCGTGGTGTGTGGTTTTCTCGTTGCGGTGGCTTCTCTTGTGGCAGAGACCTGGCTCTAGGCGCTCAGGCTTCAGCACTTGCGGCAAAGGGGCTCAACAGTTGTGGTGCGCAGGCTTAGTTGCCCTGCGGCATGTGGAATCTTCCTGGACCAGGGCTCAAACCTGTGTCCCCTGCACTGGCAGGAAGATTCGTAGCCTCTGGACCCCCAGGGAAATCCGCCATGGGTTTTAAAGACAAAAGATAGCCACACTTCTCAGGACATGTGGTGCTGGTTTTAACCTTCAAGTACATATTCATACGACCTCGTAATGAAAATGAATATCAGGCTGGTGGACTTACAAGCCTTTCTCTTCTGAACGAGCAGTACTTGGCTGGTTACTTCATTTTCTAGCATTTAGTATAAAGCAAAGAAGAGAATACCGTGATAATTATGGTTGAACCAGTTCACATTGACTGGATTTTATCAGAAAACAAACAAAAAGAGCCTATCAAATTGACTTGTTTACAGAGAAGATCAAGTTCATTTTTTAAAAAATTTTTAATTTGAGGATAATTGCTTTACAGTGTTGTGTTGGTTAAAGTTCATTTTTTAAAACATATATTAAATGGAAAGTTAAAAAAGACTCAGACTGCGCGACTCAAGTACCAATATCTGGAAAAAGCAAGAAATCTATACTAAATTATCAAAGATTTTTCCTAGACGAAATGCAACTGTTGCAAGTATGTGGCAAGTGGTTTGAGTCCATTACTGAGTGAGTTCTTTTCAATAGAACAGCTAACCACCAAAAATGTAAACTGACATAACAAAATGTTGAGAACATTTCTGATGAATTTTTAAACAAAATCCTGATAAAATGGCAAGAAGAAATTTAGGAATTCAAAAGGTTAATCTTGAGAATTATAAAAACAATAAAAGAAGAAAATAACATTCCTTAGACTAACTGCTATCCAGATCTGCGTGGGTTTAGAAAGCAATGGTTTTAAAATGTGATGTAAGTTTCTTTAAATTTACTAAGATCATGGCATCCAGTCCCATCATTTCATGGCAAAGAGAAGAGGAAAAAGCAGAAGCAGAGACAAATTTTATTTTCTTGGGCTTCGAAATCACTGCAGATTGTGACTATAGCCATGAAATTAAAAGACACTTGTTCCTTGGAAGGAAAGCTATAACAAACATATACAGCATATTAATAAGCAGAGACATCACTTTGCCGACAAAGGTACTTGTAGTCAAAGCTGTGGTTTTTCCAGTAGTCATGTATGGATGTGAGAGTTAGACCATAAAGAAGGCTGAAAGCCAAAGAATTGATGCTTTTAAACTGTGGTGCTGGAGAAGACTCTTGAGAGTCCCTTGGACTGCAAGGAGATCAAACCAGCCTATCCTAAAGGAAATCAACCTTCAATATTCATTGGAAGGACTGATGCTGAAGCTGAAACTCCAATACTTTGGCCACCTGATGCAAAGAGCTCACTCACTGGAGAAGACTCTGATGCTGGGAAAGACTGAGGGCAAAAGGAGAAGGGGGCGGCAGAGGATGAGATGGTTAGATAGCATCACCTACTCAGTGGACATGAATCTGAGCAGCAAATTGGAAACATATGTATATATATGTGAAAGTATTTAATTCTCTAAAAGTTTGTTTCTAATTTAAACAAAAAGTATAGGTTTATCAATTGGTTTAATTTCTTTATATCTTTTAATTGAAGGATAATTGCTTTACAGAATTTTGTTGTTTTCTGCCAAATATCAACATGAATCAGCCACCAGTATGCATATGTCCCCTCCCTCTTGAACCTCCCTCCCACCTTCCTTCCCATCCCACTCCTAGAGATTGTTGTAGAGCCCCGCTGTTTGAGTTGCTGGAGTCATACTGCAAATTCCCATTGGCGATCTATTTTACATTCGGTAATATGTGTTTCCATGTTACTCCCTCCATACACCACACCCTCTCCTCCTCCCCTGTTGATCAGTTGGTTTTATTTTTAACAAAATTCCCAAGTTGATTAAAGTATGATAAAATAGGCAATATTATACCATGATTATTTGTTGCTGCTATTTTTCAGTCACTAAGTCATGTCCAACTCTTTGTGACCCCGTGGACTGCAGCCAGCAAAACAGGCTCCTCTGTCCTGCACTCTCCCAGTTTGCTCAAACCTGTGTCCATTGAGTCAGTGATGCCATCCAACCATTTCATCCTCAGCCACCCGCTTCTCCTCCTGCCCTTGAGCTTTCCCAGCATCAGAGTTTTTTCCAATGGTTTTTGCATCAGGTGGCCAAAGTTGTTTTTTTTTTTTAACTTGTTTGATTTTTTTTTTCATTTATTTTTATTAGTTGGAGGCTAATTACTTTACAATATTGTAGTGGTTTTTCCCATACATTGACATGAATCAGCCATGGATTTACATGTGTTCCCCATCCTGAACACCCCTTCCACCTCCCTCCCCATCCCATCCCTCTGGGTCATCTCAGTGCACCAGCCCCGAGCACTTGTCTCATGCATCCAACCTGGGCTTGCAATCTGTTTCACACTTGATAATATACATGTTTTGATGCTGTTCCCTCAGATCATCCCACCCTCGCCTTCTCCCACAGAGTCTAAAAGTCTGTTCTGTATTTCTGTGTCTCTTTTTCTGTTTTGCATATAGGGCTATCGTTACCATCTTTCTAAATTCCCTATATATGTGTTAGTATGCTGTATTGGTCTTTATCTTTCTGGCTTACTTCACTCTGTATAACAGGCTCCAGTTTCATCCATCTCATTAGAACTGATTCAAATGTATTCTTTTTAATGGCTGAGTAATATTCCATTGTTTTATATGTATAATTCCATTCCATTATATGTACCACAGCTTCCTTATCCATTCGTCTACTGATGGGCATCTAGGTTGCTTCCATGTCCTGGCTATTATAAACAGTGCTGCGATGAACATTGGGGTACACGTGTCTCTTTCAGTTCTGGTTTCCTCAATGTTAATGCCCAGGAGTGGAATTGCTGGGTCATATGGCAGTTCTATTTCCAGATTTTTAAGGAATCTCCACACTGTTCTCCATAGTGGCTGTACTAGTTTGCATTCCCACCAACGGTGTAAGAGGGTTCCCTTTTCTCCACACTCTCTCCAGCATTTATTGCTTGTAGACTTTTGGATAGCAGCCATTCTGACTGGTGTGTAATGGTACCTCGTTGTGGTTTTGATTTGCATTTCTCTGATAATGAGTGATGTTGAGCATCTTTTCATGTGTTTGTTAGCCATCTGTATGTCTTCTTTGGAGAAATGTCTGTTTAGTTCTTTTGGCCAAAGTATTGAAGCTTCAGTTTTAGCATCAGTCCTTCCAATATTCATTGGAATTCATTCAGGGTTGCTTTCCTTTAGGATTGACAACATGATGGGGAGTTTATTAAAAATCAGCTTGTCATCAGTACAGCACATAATACAGCTATGATTGTATTTTGATGGCAGGATGATGCAAGATTTTTCTATTTTTTTTTACACTTCTGTGTTTCGAAAGTCCTAATCTAATGTGAACATTTGTGCATGTAGATGCACATTCAAGAAAACAACAAGGAGAAAGAGAACCCATTTCAGTTTGCACTAACTCTAAATGAATATGTACGTAGTTTGTGGCAGAGCTGAGAGTGGGTGAGAACATTTTTAAAACGCATTACTGCCGCCTCACTATTTGCAGAGCAGTCATCTGCTCCTAATTGAGAAGGAAAAGATACTAAATCCACATGGTTGGCTTCATATAACGTGTCACACACCTTTTTAAAAGTTATAAGCATCGTTAAAAGAGCACATATAATTAAAACATAAAAAGGAAAACAGAGAACGAGGCATCTAATACAAACAGAATCAATGCTTTTCCAATGCACTTGATGTTCTAAATACCGGGTGATTGAATTCTTCCTTGGGGAACACAGAGCAACAGATAAGGGCCCAGAATACCCAGGAACACTCTAATGGGCCAACATGAGAGCAGGGAGGGTATGGTTTAATGTTTGGAGAGGTTAAAAAACCATGAAGGATTTTGTGGAGGGTGTTTAAGTTATAAAAATCCAAGTCACAGGCAGAGCCTAGTGGTAAAAAAAAATTACACTGTGGAAGAGGAGTATGTCAGTCAGTTTTGAAGTTTATGATGACATGTTCAGAACAAAATGTATTGCAGACAGGAAAAAAAAAAGTCAAAATGCCACCAAGAATTAGTTACAGTAAGCCCCCTACATGCTGATCCAAACCTTCAAGTTGTGAACTTTCAAGGGTGCAACCGTGCGGCCCATCAGCGTCAGGCGTGAGTGACGTTGCAGCCAGCCCTGCGTCTCCCGTTGCTGACGACCCTTCAGCTCTGCCATCTCCCACCTCCTCTCCCTCCCCAGTGGTTACTCTTTGAGCCTATCCACGCCATGCCAGCCCCGTGTTCCAGCTGTCGTACTGTACCACTGCACTTTGCAAGGTGCTCTGCTGTAAGATCAAAAACGCTTTCTTAGATTTTTGTGTTTGTCTTTCATGCATTATCTTTGAGAAGCGTTATAAACCTGTAATGGTACAGTACGCGATAGCCGGAGTTAGCCTAGGGACCCAGCTATCACAGTGGGCCTTACCGTTGTTGCTTTGTTTAGTCGCTAAGTCCTTTGTGCCCAGCTCTTTTCACGGGGTCACAGTGTTGAACACGACTGAGTGACTACACAACAACTATAAACCTGATTGTGTTAGTCAGGTACCTAGGCTAACATCGTTGGACTTAGCAAATGAGTTGGTGCTGTTCGAAAAAAAGAACTCTTGGAAGGAAACATGTAAGAGTTGTTGTTGTTGTCCAATCACCCAGCCATGTCCCACTCTTTGTGACCCCGTAGACTGCAGCCTGCCAGGCCTTCCTGTCCCTCACCATCTCCCGGAGACTGCACAAGTTCATGTTCACTATATCGGCGACGCCATCCAGCCATCTCATCCTCTGACGCCGTCTTCTCCTTCTGCCCTCAGTCTTCCTCAGCATCTGGGACTTTTCTAATGAGCTGTCTGTTCGCATCAGATGACCAAAATGCTAGAGCCTCAGCTTTAGCATCAGTCCTTCCAGGGAATGTTCAGGGTTGATCTCCTTTAAGATTGACTGGCTTGATCTCCTTGCTGTCCAAGGGACTTTCAGGGGTCTTCTCCAGCACCACAGTTCGAAGGCATCAACTAATCAACTGGTCCCTGTGACAGGCAAAAAAGTGTGAATGCTTGGGTGGGATGCAGGGTGATACGGGAGCAGAGAAAGCTGCTTCCACAGGCACTTGAATCACAAAGACCCCACTTCCCAAGGCAGTGTGAATTTCTCCTCATTATTTCATTTTTTAATTCTTGGATAGATTTTTGTTTTAATTGAATTTGATTTTATTTAAAATTTTAATTAACATGTCATTAGCAAATAGCAGTTACAAGACTAACAGTGTCAGATTTTGTGGGAGAAGGTGCATCACTTCATTCCGTGACTCTGGTTCTGTGCCTCATATGCTGTTCTGGGCCATCTAAAGAAGAGCCAACACGTGTCTGGGGTGTTGGGAGAACAAGGTGAAGGTCAGCGTGGTTCAGTCAGAGAGGAAAAGAGCCCCAGGGGAAGAGGCTGCGATCATGAAGCCAGGAGACAGATCTTGAGGGATTCATTCGTCCAAGGAAGAGACTTTAGATTTTATTTCCAATGTGATGGAAATTCATGGGCAGGTTGATTTTCCATGGAGTGACATTATCTGATTTAGAAGGATCATTCTATATTACTCAGCCACTGAAATGAATGAAATAATGCCATTTGCAGCAAGATAAATGGACCTGGAGGGTGTCATACTGAGTGGAGTAAGTCAAGGGGAGAAGGAGAAATGTTTCATGGCATCTCTTTACTTGTGGAATCTAAAGAAAAGTAAAACAAATAAAATTATTTACAAAACAGAAATAGATTGGTAGATTTAGGGAACGAACTTAGGGTTGCTGGGTCGGGGGAAGAAAGGAGGAAGGGATAGTTAGGGAGTTTGGGATGGACGTGTACACACTGCTATATTTTAAATGGATAACCAACAAGGACCTGCTATAGAGCACAGGGAACTCTGCTCCCTGTTACCTGGCAGCCTGGCTGGGAGGGGGGTTTGGAGGAGAATTGATACATATAAACGTGTGACCGAGTCCCTTCCCTGTTCAACTGAAACTCGCAGCATTGTTAATCTGCTATGCTCCAATACAAAATAAATTTTAAAAAAAATAGAAGAATCATTCTACATTTTGCAGGGTCAGTTCAGGTGGCAGAAATGAAGGTGGTAAAATATGATCTTCTCTGGAATATGTCATGAAGATACAGCCAACAAACCTGGCTAGTGGATCAAATGTGGGGTGTCAAGATAATGGAGCTGATATATATCGAGATGAACAATAACAGCTTTTCAAGAGGAAATCGAAGGATTTTTACACAGACTAACTTTGAAATGCCTGTTTAACACCCCAGGCTGAGGTCACAAGTTGCCTGTTAGATTTATGAGCCAAAATTCAGACAACAAGGTGGAAGCTAGAGATAAAAATTTAGAAACCTTCCACATACAAATGGGTTTGAATGAGATCACCCAAACCATAGGCACCCAGACCGTAAATCATGAAAACATGGAGCTTAATCCTTTTCATAGATAGAAAACGCGTGTGTCCTGATAGAAACTATCATTGTAAACATGGAACTTCTTGACAAACTCATCTATAAATTTGATGCCACCTTAATCAAAATCCCAAAGGAAGCTTCCATGAAACCTGAGCCTCTAATTTTGAAATGGGTCGGTCCGTATGTTAACGTGTTTTGGCATTTGAGCAACAGACAACCTGAAGTTGTTTAGGGGAAAAGGCTACTCCTTCGATGGTGTACCTGGGAAGTCCAGTGATTAAACTGCTTTAGACTGGTTTATTTCAGCAGATTAGGGTGTTTTGGCTTTGGGTTGCTGGGCCATATTTCCTTCTGTCTGTTGTCTTTATCTCCATCCTGGCTCCCCTGAGTGCAGAAAGCAATGGTGGTCTAGTGCAGGAAGGAACACTTCTCATGGGATTGAGTTTCTTTCTCCTAAAGACACAGAAGGTCTGTCCCCAAAGTTCCCTGGCAATCTGTCATCCAGGCTTGGCCTGCACAGGGGCATATGCTCATGCCGATTCCTGGGCCCCAGTCACTGACATCAATTAATCTTAGGTCTGTAGCTCTGTCAAAGGTATGGTTTTTCCAGTAGTTGTGTATGGATGCGCGAGTTGGATCATAAAGAAGGCTGAGCACTGAATAATTGATGCTTTCAAATTGTGGTGCTGGAGAAGACTCTTGAGAGTCCCTTGGACAACAAGGAGTTCAAACTAGTCCATCCTAAAGGAAACCAACCTTGAACATTCATTGTAAGGGCCGATGCTGAAGTTGAAGCTCCAATACTTTGGCCACTTAATGGGAAGAGCTGACTCTTTGGAAAAGACCCTGATGCTGGGAAAGATTGAAGACAGAAACAGAAGGGGGTGGCAGAGGATGAGATGGTTGGATGGCATCACTGACTCATTGGCCACGAATTTGAGTGAACTCTGGGAGACAGTGAAGGACAGAGGAGCCTGGCGTCCTCCAATCCACAGATTCGTGAAGAGACTTGGCAACTTGGCAACTGAACAGCACCAGCGACAACAACAACTCATGCTTTGTGCTAAGGAACAGGACCTGCGTGGTGGAGGGCAGGCAGAGATGACCAAGTGAAAACTGACAGCTTTCAATTAGGGAGGGCAAAGAGAGCAATGAACCCCGGGTAAGAAAACAGTAGTACATGGGACTGTAACGGAGAAAAACTGTACCCCAAAAGCAAAGTCGTGTTTGAAAAGAAGAATAGCAATGAAGAATTTGCCTCCCAAATAACAAGGCAACCTGTAAAATGGTAGTAATAGAAAGGTGTGATATTGGCACCAGAATGGACAAATGAGCCCATGAAAGAGAAGAGTCCAGAACAGACATATACATGTATACATATAACCTATGCATCATACACGTGTATCATGGGGCTTCCCTGGTGGCTCAGTGGTAAAGAATCTGCCTGCCCATGCAGTGACATGAGTTTGATCCCTGGGTTGGGAAGAGGCCCTGGAGGGAGGACATGGCAACCCAGTCTAGTATTCCTGTCTGGGAAATCCTAAGGACAGAGAAGCCTGGAGGTCTTCAGTCCATGGGAGTCACAAAAGAGTCAGACGAGACTTAGAGACTAAACAGCAATGCATACATTATATACACACATATACATAGAAAGCATTTACTGTAGAATAAAGGCCGCATTTAAAACCAGCAGACACCAGAGACTTGCCTGTGGTCCAGGCAAGTGAAGACTTTGCCTTCCAATGCAGGGGATGTGGGTTCAATCCCTGGTGTAAGGAGGTAAGATCCCAAGTAACTCTTGGCCAAAATACCAACACATAAGCAGAAGCAATATTGTGATAAATTCAATGAAGACTTTAAAAATAGTCCACATCAAAAAAAAAAAAAAACTAAACAAATAGAAAACAGTAAATAGCAAATAATTCAATAAATGGTACCGTATGATCAGCTACACATTTGCGAAGCAATAAAGTTAGGGCCTAACTTCACAAGACACAAAAATAAACTCTAACTACAAACAAAGAGCTTAAGATAGAACGTGTGTGTTAATTCTCAAAGAAATGAGAAAATATTTGTTTTACAATCTTTTGGCGAGGGAACGCATTTCTAAGCAGGTCACAAAGCCCAGTAACCATAAAAGTAAAGGCTGACACATTGTGTAAGATGAAAATTGAAATCATTTGTGTGACAAGAGATGACATTCTAAATCTAAGAGCCTGGGAGGAAATATTTTCATACTAATGGCAGATAAGTATCTAGGTATTTAATATCCAAAATAGGAAGAGAGTGCCTACAGGCTTCTTGAAGTCCAACGCCTTCAAGCTTGGAGAATTTCCTGCCCATGGGTGATGGAAGCCCCCACCCCAGGAGGCCCACAGACAATGGCTGACAGGTACAGGATCAGAAGGACTACTCTTTGGCCCTTAAGGGGACCACTCCATGGTGTCCTGCAGAGCCCCAACCCACCACCAACAACCAGATCAGCCCAAGGCCAGACCCTGGGATGATTCATTTTGATCAGCTCATCCCTTCCTTTTTTCCTTCCCTCTCTCACTCCCTGGATAAGCTCACACCCATCCTGTGGCCAGGTAAGATCCACTGCTGGGGACCTCCCTGCCCCTATAGCCCCACCCTAGTTCCTTCTGATCAAAGTCACCCCAAAGGGAAATTCCTCTGACCCCCCAGACCAACGCAATCCCCTCTGTTATTTGTCCTTAGCATCCCAAACCTCTGTTACAGCTATTACATATGGCCACTTCACAGATTCATCTCACCTGCTGGGCAGTTGAGACTTCACCTCCGTTGTTCCTTGTTCAGTCGCTAAGTTGTGTCCAACTCTGTGACCCCATGAACTGCAGCACGCCAGGCTTCTCTGTCCTTCACTGTCTCCCAGAGCCTGCTCAAATTCATGTCCATTGAGTTGGTGATGCCATCTAACCATCTCATCCTCTGTCATCCCTTTCTCCTCCTGCCCTCAATCTTTCCCAGCATCAGGGTCTTTTTCAATGAGTAAGCTCTTCCTATCATGTGGCCAAAGTATTGGAGCTTCAGTTTCAGCATCAGTCCTTCCAATGAATATTCATGGTTGATTTCCTTTGGGGTTAACTGGTTTGATCTCTTCCTGTTCAAGGGACTCTCAAGAATCTTATCTTGTTATAATATATTAACCCAAAATCTGTATCCTCTTATCTCAGTTCATATCCAAAGAGGGGTAAAAGAAAGCTACCAATAAAAGATCCCTTAACCATCATTTGTCTGGATAAAAGCTCACGTGAAATGAGAAAAGGATAAGAAAAATGCCCAGAAAGTTGGGAGAAAATGGAAAAACAAAAAAAAGGGATTGCCTTCCAAATAAGAAATACCACTATTCACATCTTAAAATGGATCAACCTGAAAACCAAACTTAGAATGAGCAAGTTGTTAGACTGTTCATTTTTTTAAAGGCAAATGAAGGAAAGAAAAAAATTATGACAGTGTAAAGAGGGGGAATAAACCATTTCAAAACACTGAAGCCACTTGATAATTTGGAGAAAAGATGAAGTCACAAAGAAGAAATATAGGTATACCAGATCTACTGGTAAAATTATCCATCCCCCAGCATGGAAAATCATTCTCACTCTTGGGGAACTTCCCTGGATATTTGAGTGGTCCCCTGGATCTTTGTGACAGAATGATGCAGGAAGAACCCAAGCTTAGGAATGGTGATGGCTAAGGCAGACAGTCTCTTGTACCAAATTATCTCATCTCTTGTATGAAATTGACATATTAAGGATGAGTTATCATGTGTTTATTAACGTTTTTACTACCATTTGGGAATCTATCCTCTCCAAACATTACACAGTAGGAAGCACGCTGCCATTGGTTCAAATCATTGATTAAACTGTCACAGACATGAGAGTGATTTTTTTTAAACATATTGTTGGAAGTAAAGGAAATTATCTTGAACTTAATGTCTCTCAAAGTACTTGAGAGAATTCTCATAAAGTGAATCCCCAAATCTCCAAAACTCTAGGAAACTAGCAGATGAAAAAAAATTACAGATAGGAGGGAAATGAGCTGCTCAATGAATGCTATTAATATAAAGCATATTGCTGTGGAATTGTGAAATTCTCTGCAGATTACCAGAGACAAAAAGAGAAACCTTATATATATTACATTGCTAACTATTGTGCATTGCATAGAGATTCCAAACAAAACCAGAACATCGTTAAGATACATTTTGAGGACAAATGTTTCCATTTAGTTCCCAATTAATACTTCTAAAACAATTTTTATAGACTGCTTTTCAAAACCAGCTATTTTTTTCTTTAAACTTAAAAACACTTGTAGAGCAGCTTTAGACTCCCTGCAGATTCGAGCAGAAGGGACAAGTGTTTCCCTGGATCTCCTGCTCCCACACGTCACAGTCTCTGCCATAATCAAGATCCCCACTGGAGTGGTGTGTTTGTTGCAACTGATGAACCCACGTTGATATAATTACCCAAAGTCTACAATTTATATTAGGGTTTACTCTTTGTATTCTACAGGTTTGGACGTTTAATGACATATATCTGCCATCGTAGTATCGTACAGAGTGTTTGCATTGCCCTAAAAATCCTCTGTGCTCCACCTGTTCTTCATGCCCATTCCCCTAACCTCTGACAACCTTGTCATTTTTCCTTGGAATTGCACTGTATATACTCTTTTCAGGCTGGCTTCTTTTACTTAGTATTGATAATACACATTCAAGATTCCTCCATGGGAAAAAACATTTAAGATCTTTTCATGACTTGGTTGCTCATCTATTTTTAGCACTGAAAAAAACATTCCATTGTCTAGACTACAAAGTTTATTTATCATTTCCCCTACCAAAGGACACCTTGGCTGTTTCTAATTCTTAGCAATAATTCATCAGAAAGCTGCTATAAACATCCATTTGCAGGTTTTTAGGTGGGTGGAAGTTTTACGCTTTTTTGGGCAAGACAATTTTTAAATAATGACAATACTGGAAACTCACATTTACTGGGCTGTTGAGAGCATTACATGGATTAACACAAGTCCATATGATCAACTCAGAGCCTGGCTTATAATCGGTGATCAGGAAACTCACACAGGGGCTCTGATTAGACATAGAGGGGCGGGATGGGGAGGGAGATGGGAGGGAGGTTCAAAAGGGAGGAGATACATGTATACCTCTGGCTGATTCATGCTGGGGTTTGACAGAAAACAACAAAATTCTGTAAAGCAATTATCCTTCAATAAAAAATAAAAAAAAATAGGTGATGAGGAAATATTAGTCTAATGCAAATATTCTTTATTGCTTCCCTGGCTAGGAGGTGTCCAAAAGGTATTTACTTCTCTTAGGGTCAGTATGTCTGTGGACGGGACTTGCTTTGGTCTAGAGGTCGTCAGGAATGGGCCTCAGAGATAGATAGGCTTCCCAGGTGACTTAGTGGTAAAGAACCTGCCTGCCAATGTTGGAGACATAAGAGACATGGGTTTGATCGCTGGGTGGGGAAGATCCCCTGGAGGAGGAAATAACAACCGACTCCAGTACTCCTGCCTGGAGAATCTCATGTAGCCTGGTGGGCTACAGTTCATGGGGTCGCAAAGAGTCAAACATGGCTAAAGTGATTTAGCACACAGCAGGATGGATGGGAACAGCAAAGGATGCATGTTGCATGATGTGGGGGTGGGGTGGGCTTGCAATCTTTGGTCCCGCTCTTGAGAAGGGGACTCCATCTCCCAGAAGGGCTTAGCATGGCCTCTGATGAGAGAGTGACTGAAAGAGTCAAGGGTGTTAGAAAGTTGATTAGTTAGAAAGTTGGAGAAAGTATTAGAAAGTTAACACTTCCCCTAAGCTGAGCGACTGAACTGAACTGAACTGAACTAAGCTTGTGGAAAGTGGAATTTCACATTCCAGGAGTGGTTTTCTGGAACTGCAGGCCAGAAGTAAGGACTAAGGATTATGTTAGTTACTTTAAGCATGAAGAGACATCTTCTCTCTGCTTCTCCTCTGTAATGAACTAGGACATCCTAATATTAAACAGGCCTCCACATTCTAAGGGAGAGGGGCTGGGCTGCAACGACTGGGGGCTGGAGAAGCCACATCCACTCTCTGGGCATCTCAAATCAGAGTTCCAGGGGGGAGACTTTCCATAGTCAGAACTTCATGCTCCCCGGGGGCCTGCTGCCAGTGAGACAAGAAGCATGGGGCCTCTTCGTGTGCCTGGGGCCCGGCATGAATTTTAAGTCTGATCTGCAAGAGCATCTGTTCAGTTCAGTTCAGTTCAGTCGCTCAGTCATGTCCGACTCTTTGCGACCCCATGAATCGCAGCAGGCCAGGCCTGTAATTTGGTTCAAACCTCCCCTTGGCTTCATTCGATCTCACAGCGTCCTGTCTGTTGACCTTGGATGCTCTTTTGATGTCCTGCAGACTCTGTAACCTCGCTTACTTTGGGGTCTTCCCTGGTTACACGTCCCTCTGCTGGAACGCCACATCCTCTGACTCCCCACACCCTCCCCATTGTTCAGGGCTGACCTCTCCAGATGCTGCCAAGGCCTGCAGCATCCTTGCATTGCTGAGTTGCCATCACATTTCTAGTGTTGTAGTTGATGGCCAACAAATCACTGTTAGGTGATCTAAGAGCCCAGGCAAAGATACAGCGTGTATCATGTGTATTTAGAGAACAGAAGTAAGTTCAGGTTTATAAAATAGAAAAATCAGCATGGGCCTGAAAAAGAGATAACAATGAAAATGAATTTTGTCCTCAAAATAGTCAACATGCAAGGACCATTTACAGCAGTTTTTAAACTCTGTGAACTTGTACATGCGTGCATTAATCGCACAGTTGTGTCCAGTTCTTTGCAATCCCATGCACTGTAGCCTGCCAATTTCTTCTGTCCATGGAATTTTCCAGGCGAATATATTTGAGTGGGTTGCCATTCCCTTCTGCAGGGTATCTTCCCCACCCAGGGATAGATCCACATCTCCTGCATTGCAGGCAGATTGTTTGCTGTCTGAGCCACCAGAGAAACTTGTGTATAAATTTTAAAACGGATTCCAACAATGTTTAAGCTGCACCCATTCTTGAGTTTGGATTATTTTCCTGCATTCTCTTGATCAGGGTTTACAGACCTCAGCCCTGTTGACAGGTGGGTCTGGGTGATGCTCCTGATGGGGCTGTCCAGGACACTGTAGGATGTTCAGCAGTGTGCACGGTTTTAATGTACTACATGCCAGCAGCAAACCCACCCAGACATCAGTCGTGACAACCAGAGATGTCTCCAGGCTTTGACAACTGTCCTCCGCAGGAGCAGAACTGCCCTGCATTGAGAATCATTGCTGTAAAATAATGCTACATTTTTATGCTACATGCCAGGTATTAATAGTACAGAGGAGTGATTCCCATAACAAGTTTTGAGTCAGCCATACCTGAGTTCAAATAACACCTCACATTTACATTGTACATCAATTCAGTTCAGTTCAGTTACTTCACATCATTTAGCCTGTTTGCTCACGTGGAAAACAAAGAATACCTGTCTCACAAGGTCACTTTGAGAAATAATTTGGACCATTCATGTGATGCACTTGACACAATGCTTGGATTATAATAAGCAGGTAATAGACAATAGCCATCATTACTCCTAACAATAAGCAGCAGACTGCATCCAGAGATTTTGTTTAATGCCATTGTGAATATCATGATGTCTACAGCTCTCCATGATAAGGAATCCTATTTGGCATAGGTTTAGGTGAGGATTTAAAGTAGGCTTTCCTGGTGGCTCAGACAGTAAAGAATCCATCTGCAATTCAAAATACCGAGATTCCATCCCTGGGTTGGGAAGATCCCCTGGAGAAGGGAATGGCAACCTCTTCCAGTATTCTTTGCCTGGAAAATTCCATGGACAGAGGAGCCTGGCAGGCTACAGTCCATGGGGTTGTAAAGAGTCAGACACAGCTGAGTGGCTAACACTTTCACTTTCACTTCAGGTGAAGATTTAAAGTAATGAGGTACAAGACAAGCCCCTGTAATGTGACGGAGGGTGGGGGGAACAGAGTAGAGAGACAGCAAAGAAGGCTGTTTATTCATCCATTTCCTCATTTATTCAATGAGCTCTGCATATCCTGCCTAGAGTGTGCAGTGGAGGAAGGGGGATAAGATACAGTCTCTGATCTGGAGCTGCTCAAAGTCTAGAAACATCTCAGAGAACAGGAGAAAGTCAAGACCACTGAGAGAAGCTGCCAAGGGGCAAGAATTTTGGTGAGCACTTGGGAAGAAGGCAAAGCCTCCCTGGGTTTTATTGACTGGATGCAATTAAAGTCTCCTGTTAAAATTGGAACTCTGAGTGAGCATAGATGCAGCCAGCCCTGCCGGTCCTGAGAAGCAGTCATCAGTTATTGGGGATGGGACACAAACCTGGGTCCTTTTCAGTTCAGTTCAGTTCAGTCCCTCAGTGGTGTCTGATTCTCTGAAACCCCATGGACTGCAGCACGCCAGGCCTCCCTATTGTTCACCATCCCCTGGAGCTTGCTCAAGCTCATGTCCATCAAATCGGTGATGCCATCCAACCATTTCATCCTCTGTCATGCCCTTCTCCTCCTGCCTTCAGTCTTTCCCAGCATCAGGGTCTTTTTTCCAGTGAGTCAGGTGGCCAAAGTATCCTTTTCCTGCT
This sequence comes from Cervus elaphus, assembly GCF_910594005.1. NCBI lineage: Eukaryota > Metazoa > Chordata > Mammalia > Artiodactyla > Cervidae > Cervus > Cervus elaphus. Next base: position 66,158,153 of record NC_057839.1, read on the forward strand.
CCTGCAGATCCTTTCATTCTCTCTGTCACAGACTTTGGTGTTGGATAAGGTGTATCTAGCTCGAGTGTCCACTAAGAGCCAAGATGTCTCAATCCAGAAACGCTCAGGGTTGATCTGCCCATGAGGTAAACGTTAACTGATGGAAACAGAAGAGAAGTGGGCACAGAGCCCGCACCGGGAGAGGCGCTGCCTGCCAAGTGAGCACCCCCGCTGGGCAGGCTGCTTGTCCTCTTGTGGCTTCTGGTGAAGCCCCATTCAGTCTGCAGTGCAGCCCTCACACTGCCTCCCATGTTTCCTGCTATTCTGCCTTCCAAAATAGCAGCCCCTTAGGTGGCTCAGACCATAAATAATCTGCCTGCAAAGAGGAGGCCCAGGTGCGATCTCTAGGTCAGGAAGGTCCCCTGAGAAGGAAATGGCAACCCACTCCAGGATTCTTGCCTGGAGAATCCCATGGACAGAGGAGCCTGGTGGGCTACAGAGTTGGACACAACTGAGCAACTCACACATAGGTACACACACTCTTTGTTTCAGGGTCTGTCTTTCTAAAGGCACTTGGTTAAAACACCATGTTTTCTGAACTAGAAAGCTTCCATAGAATCTGGATGTTCAAAGACAAATTCAGTAGGATTTGCTTTAACTTTTATTGGTGCTGTTTTTTCATTTTGTACCAACTCATGGACAATAGGAATTAGATGTTAACACCAAGGAAGTATTGTATTATCCATGGGTTGTTGTACAAAACCACACTTACTGGATTGGCTAAAAAGATCATTTGGGTTTTCCTGTAAGATGTTATGGAAAAACCCAATCAAACTTTTTGGCCAAGCCAATATATACAAATAGATATAAATAAATAAGTGGACCCACCAGTTTGGGCACAGTAATAGAAAAATCTAGAGAAAGCTGCCCAGTTAGGGATTTTCTTGCCTGAGTGGGTTACAAGTCACAGTAGAAGCCTCCAGGAAGCATAAAATCCGGCAAGACAAATCATGCCCACTCCTAAATTTAGTTTGCTGCACCTATCAGCAACAGATTGGCATAGTAAATTGACTGGATTTGTGATACGACTGGTGGACATTTAGTAGCCAGTGGGAAAATGGCTATAAGCATTTCCATCTCCCCTAGCAAAAGAGAAATATGAGTCTATTATCTTGAGTATAGTAGTCTCATTTTACGGTTCTAGAGTGAAAACTCTTTCACAGAAGAGACAAGCTGTCAGGTAGCTCAAAGATTATTTTCAAGAAATTCTGAACACTCAGTGACATATATATAGCCTTGGAGGGAATTTATTTGGACTTTCCAGAAGAAGCAAAGATAGCATTAGAGCTGTGGCATCTGCTTTTGTAATGGGCCATTAAAAAAAAAAAGTTAGAAATTGCCTGGATACCTGGATAATGTAGTTCACTATTATTTTTTAAAGGCAGGAAAAATTATCCCAGATATTATTAATCTAATATCTTAATACTTGAAAGAGGAAAGAATAATAGAAGAAGATTTTAAGGAGAAAATGTACACGTGTCTCTTTCAATTATGGTTTCCTCAGTGTGTATGCCCAGCAGTGGGGTTGCTGGGTTATACGGCAGTTTTATTTCCAGTTTTTTAAGGAATCTCCACACTGTTCTCCATAGTGGCTGTACTAATTTACATTCCACCAACAGTGTAAAAGGGTTCCCCTTTCTCTGCATCTTCTCCAGCATTTATTGCTTGTAGACTTTTGGATAGCAGCCATTTTGACTGGCGTGAAATGGTACCACATTGTGATTTTGATTTGCATTTCTCTGACAATGAGTGATATTGAGCATCTTTTCATGTGTTTGTTAGCCATTTGTATGGCTTCTTTGGAGAAATGTCTGTTTAGTTCTTTGGTCCACTTTTTGATTGGGTCGTTTATTTTTCTGGAATTGAGTTGCAGGAGTTGCTTGTATATTTTTTAGATTAATTCTTTGTCCGTTGCTTCGTTTGCTATTATTTTCTCCCATTCTGAAGGCTGTCTTTTCACCTTGCTTATAATTTCCTTTGTTGTGCAAAAGCTTTTAAGTTTAATTAGGTCCCATTTGTTTATTTTTGCTTTTATTTCCAATATTCTGGGAGGTGGGTCATAGAGGATCCTGCTGTGGTTTACATCGCAGCACTATTTATAATAGCTGGGACATGGAAGCAACCTAGATGTCCATCAGCAGATGAATGGATAAGAAAGCTGTGGTACATATACACAATGGAATATTACTCAGCCATTAAAAAGAATACATTTGAGTCAGTTCTAATGAGGTGGATGAAACTGAAGCCTATTATACAAAGTGAAGTAAGCCAGAAAGAAAAACACCAATACAGTATACTAATGCATATATATGGAATTTAGAAAGATGGTAACAATAACCCTGTATGTGAGACAGCAAAAGAGACACAGATGTATAGAACAGATGTTTGTACTCTATGGGAGAGGGCGAGGGCAGGATGACATGGGAGAATGACATTGAAACATGTAAATTACCATATGTGAAATGAATCACCAGTCCAGGTTTGATGCATGATACAGGATCCTTGGGGCTGGTGCACTGGGATGACCTAGAGGGATGGGATGGGATGGGGAGAGAGGTGGGAGGGGGGTTCAGGATGGGGGACACATGTACACCCATGGTGGATTCATGTCAATGTATGGCAAAACCAATACAATATTTTAAAGTAAATAAATAAATAAAACTGGAAGAAGAAAAAAAGAAAACTAAGATCATGGCATACGGTCCCACCACTTCATGGCAAATAGATGGGGAAACAATGGAAACAGTGATAGACTTTATTTTCTTGGACTCCAAAATCACTGCAGATGGTGATTCAGCCATGAAATTAAAAGATGCTTGTTCCTTGGAAGAAAAGCTATGACCAATCTAGGCAGCAAATTAAAAAGCAGAGACACTACTTTGCCAACAAAGGTCCATCTAGTCAAAGCTATGGTTTTTCCAGTAGTCATGTATGGATGTGAGAGTTGGACCTTAAAGAATGCTGATCGCCAAAGAATTGATGCTTTTGAACTGTGGTGCTAGAGAAGACTCTTGAGAGTCCCTTGGACTGCAAGGAGATCTAACCAGTCAATCCTAAAAGAAATCAGTCCTGAATATTCATTGGAAGGACTAATGCTGAGGCTGAAACTCCAATCCTTTGGCCACCTGATGTAAAGAAGTAACTCATTGGAAAAGACCCTGGTGCTGGGAAAGATTGAAGGCAGGAGGAGAAGGGGACAACAGAGGATGAGATGGCATCACCAACGCAATGGACATGAGTTTGAGTAGTCTCCGGGAGTTGGCGACGGACAGGGAAGCCTGGCGTGCTGCAGTCCATGGGGTTGCAAACAGTCGGACACAACTGAGTGACTAAACTGTTACTGTTACTGTTAAAAGGGTAATTATCTTTTGACTTTAACTTTTCAGAGTTGCTTCAATTTTTTGGACTTAATTTAGCAAACTAATAAACAATTCAATAAAAAAATAAAACAGAGAAAGTGTAAATTACTAATATCTCTTAAAGACTATAGAAGAGGCCCTTGTCATAATTATGAAACATATAATTTATAATAATTGAATTTTAGTTGATATGAAAAATGGAGGTTTTCCCTAAGGGGCTGAAAATTATGTTGGGGGGAGAAAAAAGTCTTACTCTCATATATAAAACATCTTTGTACACAGAATAAATAACATCTATAAAGTATATCTGTGGGATTAAGATTTCATAAGGGCAATTAGAAGAAATGTGTCTAAAAATTCCTTAGGGGAATTATAATGAAAATAAAAGCTTAAGAAATGTTACATTAAGGGGTGAAATTGTTCTATAAGAGAAACAAATTCAATTCAAAGTATACTTATTAAAATATGTGTTAAAATATATTTTCTAACATATTAAATATATGTTGCAGTTATTCGTTCACTAAGTTGTGTCTGACTCATTGTGATCCCATGGACTCTAGCACGCCAGGCTTCCCTGTCATTCACTATCTCCCAGAGTTTGCTCAAACTCATGTCCATTGAGTAAGTGATGCCATCTAACCATCTTATCCTCTGTTGCTCCTTTCTCCTCCTGCCCTCTATATTTGCCAGCATCAGAGTCTTTTACAATGAGATGAATTGGCTCTTTGCATCAGGTGGCCAAAATATTGGAACTTCAGCCATCAGCATCAGTCCTTCAAATGGTCCTCCAAATGAATGTTTAGGGTGGCTTTCCTTTAGGATTTATTGGTTTGGTCTTCTTGCAGTCCAAGGGACTCTCAAGAGGCTTCTGCAACACCACAATTTGAAGCATCAATTCTTTGGTTCTCAGCCTTCTTTATGAGCCAACTCTCACATCCGTACATGACTACTGGAAAAGCCACAGCTTTGACCATGTGGACCTTTGTCAGCAAAGTTATGTCTCTGCTTTTTAATATGCTGTCTAGGTTTGTCATAGCTTTCCTTCAAAGTGTCTTTTTACTTCATGGCTGCAGTCACCATCTGCAGTGATTTTGGAGCTCAAGAAAATAAAATTTGTCACTGCTTCCACTTTCTCTCCCTTCTATTTGCCATGAAGTGATGGGACCAGATGCCATGATCTTAGTTTTTTGAATGTTGAGTTTTAAGCCAACTTCTTCACTCTGCTTTTCACTCTCATCAAGAGGCTTTTTGGTTTCTCCTCACTTTCTGCCACTTGAGTGTTATCATCTGCATATGTGAGGTTGTTTATATTTCTCCTGACAGTGCCAAAGAATTGATGCTTTCAAACTGTGGTGCTGGAGAAGACTCTTGAGAGTCCCTTGGACAGTAAGGAGATCAAATTCATCAATACTAAAGGAAATCAACCTTGGATATTCATTGGAAGGTCTGATGCTGAAGCTAAACCTCCAATACTTTGGCCACCTGATATGAAGAGCCAACTCATTGGAAAAGACTCCGATGGTGGGAAAGATTGAGGGCAGGAAGAGAAGGGGTTAACAGAGGATGAGATGGTTGGATAGCACCACTAACTCAATGGATATGAGTTTAAACAAAGTCTGGGGGACAGTGGAGGACAGGGAAGCCTGGTGTGCTGCAGTCCTTGGGGTCTCAAAGAGTCAGACAGGGCTTAGTGACTGAACACCAAAAACAACAATCTTGATTCCAGCTTGTGATTCATCCAGCCTGGCATTTCACATGATATATTCTGCAAAGCAGTTAAATAAATAGGGTGACAATACATAGCCTAGTCTTACCCCTTTCCCAATTTTGAACCAGTCAGTTGTTCTGTGTAAGGTTCTAACTGTTGTTTCTTGATCTGCATATGGGTAAAGTGGTCTGGTATTCCCTTCTTTAAGAATTTTCCACACTTTGTTGTGATCCACACAGTCAAAGGTTTTAGTATAATCAATGAAGCACAAGTAGATATTTTTCTGTAATTCTCTTGCTTTCCCTATGATCCAATGAATGTTGGCAATTTGATTTGTGGTTCTTCTGCCTTTTCTAAATCTAGCTTGTACATCTGGAAATTCTCAGTTCACATATTGCTGAAACCTAGCTTGGAGGATTTTGAGCATAACCTTACTAGCATGTGAAATGAACACAACTGTAAAGTAGTTTGTATATTCTTTGACATTGCCCTTCTTTGGGATTGGAATGAAAACTGACCTTTTCCAATCCTGTGGCCGCTGCTGAGTTTTCCAAATTTGCTGGCATATGGAGAGGGCATGTTCACAGTATCATTTTTTTTTAAGATTTTAAATAGCTCACCTGAAATTCTATCAGTTCCACTAACTTTGTGTGTAGTAATGCTTCCTAAGGCCCACTTGACTTCACTCTCCAGGATGTCTGGCTCTAGGTGAGTGTCCACACCATTATGGTTATCCAGGTCATCAAGACTTTTTTGTATAGTTCTTCTATATGTTCTTGCCAATTTTTCTTAATATCTTCTGCTTCTGTTAAGTCCTTACAGCTTCTGTCTTTTATAATGCCCATCTTTGCAAGAAATGCTTCCTTGGTGTCTCCAACTTTCTTGAAGAGATCTCAAATTTTTCCCATTGTACTGTTTTCCCTCTGCTTCTTTGCATGGTTTGTTTAGGAAGGCCTTCTTATCTATCCTCCCTATTCTCTGGAATTCTGCATTCAGTTGGATATATCTTTCCCTTTCTCCCTTGCTTTTCATTTCTCTTCTTTCCTCAGCTATTTGTAAAGCCTCCTCAGACAGCCATTTTGCCTTCTCACATTTTTTTTCCTTTGGGATGATTTTGGGCATTGCCTCCTGTACAATGTTACACACCTCGGTCCTTAGTTCTTCAGGCAGTCTATCTACCAGATCTAATTCCTTGAATCTATTTGTCACTTCCACTGTATAATCATAGGGATTTGATTTAGGTCGTACCTGAATGGCCTAGTGATTTTCCCTACTTCCTTCATTATAAGCCTTAATTTTGCAGTAAGAAATTCATGATCTGAGCCACAGTCAGCTCCAGGTCTTTTTTTTTTTTTTTTTGCTGACTGTATAGAGCATCTCCACCTTTGACTGCAAAGAATATAATCAATCTGATTTTGGTATTGACCATTTGGTGATATCTGTGTGCAAAGTTATCTCTTGCATTGTTGGAAAAGGGTGTTTGCTATGACCTGTGCATTCTCTTGGCAAAATTCTGTTAGCCTTTGCCCTGCTTGATTTTGTACTTACTCCAAGGCCAACCTTGCCTGTTACTCCAGGTATCTCTTCACTTCCTATTTTACATTCCAATTCCCTATAATGAAGAGGGAATCTTTTTCTGATGCCATTTCTAGATGGTTTTGTAAGTCTCCATAGAACTGGTCAACTTCGGCTTCTTTGGTAGCAGTGGTTAGGGCATAGACTTGGATTTTTGTGATGTTGAATAGTTTGCCTTGGAAATGAATGGAGATCATTCTGTAGTTTTTGAGACTCAAGTACTGCATTTTGGACTCTTGTTGAATATAATACATATTGAATACTTACTGTATGCTAAATTAAATATTAATTTAAATTAATTATATAAAGGTATAACTAAAATGGACCAACAGACTGGTTCCAAATAGGAAAAGGAGTATGTCAAGGCTGTATATTGTCACCCTGCTTATTTAACTTCTATGCAGAGCACATCATGAGAAACGCTGGGCTGAAAGAAGCACAAGCCGGAATCAAGATTGCCAGGAGAAATATCAATAACCTCAGATATGCAGATGACACCACCCTTATGGCAGAAAGCGAAGAGGAACTAAAAAGCTTCTTGATGAAAGTGAAAGAGGAGAGTGAAAAAGTTGTCTTAAAGCTCAACATTCGGAAAACTAAGATCATGGCATCTGGTCCCATCACCTCATGGGAAATAGATGGGGAAACAGTGGAAGTAGTGTCAGAGTTTATTTTTGGGGGCTCCAAAATCACTGCAGATGGTGACTGCAGCCATGAAATTAAAAGATGCTTACTCCTTGGAAGGAAAGTTATGACCAACCTAGATAGCATATTAAAAAGCAGAGACATTACTTTGCCAACAAAGGTCCGTCTAGTCAAGGCTATGGTTTTTCCAGTGGTCATGTATGGATGTGAGCGCTGGACTGTGAAGAAAGCTGAGAGCTGAAAAATTGATCCTTTTGAACTGTGGTGTTGGAGAAGACTCTTGAGAGTCCCTTGGACTGCAAGGAGATCCAACCAGTCCATCCTAAAGGAAATCAGTCCTGGGTATTCATTGGAAGGACTGATGTTGAAGCTGAAACTCCAATACTTGGCCACCTCATGCGAAGAGTTGACTCATTGGAAAAGAACCTGATGCTGGGAGGGATTGGGGGTAGGAGGAGAAGGGGACGACAGGGGATGAGATGGTTGGATGGCATCACTGACTCGATGGACATGAGTTTGAGTAAACTCCGGGAGTTGGTGATGGACAGGGAGACCTGGCGTGCTGCAATTCATGGGGTTGCAAAAAATCAGACACAACTGAGCGACTGAACTGATAACTAAAATACGTTCTATAAGTTACATATTATCTGAAATATATCATATATTGAATAATTACTGGGTTGCCATGCCCTCCTCCAAGATATCTTTCCAACCCAGGAAGCAAACCTGCATCTCCTATGTCTCCCAGATTGGCTGGCAGGTTCTTTACCACTAGCATCACCTGGGAACCCAGATACATAATAGACGGACAGAAAAATAGATTAATATTAATTGAATAAGTACTCGTGTTAGAAAACTCTGGAAAAGCTTAAGTCATGCTAAGCCCTGGAAGAATATAGAGGCCAGGATTCTGTGTGCGGGGAGGATTATTTTGTCTGGAGATGAGGACGCACGTGTGAACTGGGGCATGAGAGTCAGCGAGAATGGTGTGTTGGCAGTAACCCCGAGCGTGCTGTGTCCAGCTGAGCGTGAGGACAAGTCTTGAGGACAAGGGCAAGAGGCTCCAGACCAAAGGGCTGCCGCCATCCTGATGGGGGGCGGGAGGAAGGAGCCCTGCGTTAGCCCAGAGGGGAGGACCGGGCGGAAGTGGTGAAGGAGGCCGGGCCGGGAAACCAGGGCGCTCAGGATCCAGACAGGACACTGCTTCCCAGGAAACCGCTTCAGGAGAGACTGACTGAGCAAGCGGCTGGAAGTTGCTGCCTGACATTTGGGCTCTGGATTGGGGGAACGGCCGATTCCCAACGATAACCAAAAACACATGCGGTGTGTTTATATTTGGTGTGTGGAAATGTGACGAGGAAATCAAAGGCACGCGGGGGGCTGATGAAATCGTTTTCCACAAAACCAAGAAACCGACAAGAAAAAGAAAGATTTTTAACCACTTCTTCATTAACTTCGATTTATCGTGTCTGCCCCCTTTATATTCTGAGAGAAATTTAAAAAACTAGACATCCCCTCTTCCTGACTTAAAAAAAAAAAAAAAAAAAGGCCAGATAATTTAAGCATATTTTTAGCACTTGATTCATTGAATACATGTGTGGTCTGATAATATCCTCCACCACAAAAATGTCGCAAATAATGGCAGTCATGCTTTCTGCTAAAATGCAGATTAATCATAGTGGATATATTACATATGTTCCTCTGTTCTAAATCAAGGACATCCTCTATAGGGACTTCAGTGGGAAGAGAATATTGGTCATTTCAGTTGTACTCAAAAAGAAGTGGTGTCTGGAAATTTATGCTAAATTAACTAAAAGAGAGCAAAGAAGAATCCAGAAATAAAAAGACTTTGAACTGCATCGAGAGTCATCTATGAGTTAAGTTCACACTCTCTGAACTGCCTCATTTTATTTCCAAAGTTCTCTCACATGAATTGTGTCACCCAAGTGGTGGAAAGCGGAGATAAATGACAAGACTCTGTTGCCACTAGGAGGGAATAAAAAAAAAAAAAAAGGTGTCTTAGAGACAAGTGTCTTCTCTCATTTCATATATCAATAGCTTTGGAGCCACAAAAGCAAAGCTAATAGAATGGAGGGTGGGAATTAGAGTCTTAGATAAACTCCAGAGATGAACAAAATAGATGTAGATTGAGATAAGATTGAAAGCTAGAGATTGCCTGGTGGCTCAGGTGGTAAAGAATCTGCTTGCAATACAGGAGACCAGGGTTCAATCCCTGGGTCAGGAAGACACATTGGAGAAGGAAACAGCAACCCACTCCAGTATTCTTGCCTGGAGAATTCCAAGGACAGAGGAGCCTGGTGGGCTATAGTCCATGGGGCTGCAAAGAGTCGGACACGACTGAGCAGCTAATACACATACACACAGAGAATGCCTATATGTTGAGACTTTAAAGTCAAGCTAAATAAACTAGGAAATGGTATAGATTATCTTTCTCTCTCTTCACATGTTGAAGACAGGAGATGAGAAAAACCAGATGGATCACAAAGACAGAAGGCAGTAGGGTGTAGACAAGCTCTTAAAGACTGCCCAAGCTCCTTCCTCTGTGAAGAGGAGGAGACCATTCAGGCTGAGGAGCAGAAAGATGGGACCCTTGGAGACAATCCCCAGCCTAAGACCTGGAGTTTTTCTGTTGCATTATCTTCATGCCGATTAAGAACTCTTCCAAGTAGGAAATGTCCAGATTATAACTGAACATTCTATTTCTCCTTTCTTTGAATCCTAGCTCATTTTTTTTGAGTATATAAAAAAGTGAATCCTCATACTGCAGGTACAAAACAAGAAGTGTATTAAAATTCTCTCCCAAAGAAACTCAAATATCTCTGGTGATAAGAATAATTCACTGCCACTGCAGTCTTCTTAAAAGTTAACCTAGGAGGGTCAGAGAAGTTGTGCAATGGAAGAAACTTTTACACCTGGGGCGGGGAAAATGTCTAAAATAGTTGAAGAAAGTTAAATGGCAAAGTTTGAACATTTGTTTTTATATTTGCCTTAGAATAGGAAACTTTGAAGGCACAGCCACATTGAAGGAGAAAAATGTGTTAAGAAGAATCTTCCCTAAGAGCAATGGAGAGGATAAATACCAGACTCTTTGGAACAGAAAGAAATACCATGTGCCTCTAATGAGCATGTCCAGCATGTAGAGCGAGAGGGAAAAGTCAAGCCTGGAGCAAAGAGTTCTGAAGCTTCCATGTGACTGGAGTCAGATGTAGCCGAGTGTTCTGAGTTTCTGTTGTCTAACTTGCTTATTTAAAAAAATCACAAGTATTGTTTGAAAATATGTTTACAGGGACATCCTTGGTGGCTCAGAGGTTAAGAATCCACCTTTCAATGCAAGGGATGTGGGTTCAATCTCTGGTCAGGAAACTAAAATCCCACATGCCACAGGGCAATTAGCCCGTGCACCACAATCCATGTGCTGCAACTGGAGAGTCCACGTGCTGCAACGACTGAGCCCATGAGCTCTAGAGGCTGTGCTCAGCAACAAGAGAAGCTCACACACCATGATGAAGAGCCAGCACAGCCAAAACTAAATAAAAAATACAATAAAACGTGTCTACTAAGATCATGACATCTGGTCCCATCACTTCATGGCGTGTAGATGGGGAAGCAATGGAAATAGTGACAGACTTTCTTTTCTTGGGCTCCAAAATCACTGCAGCCTGACTGCAGCCATGAAATTAAAAGACACTTGCTCCTTGGAAGGAAAGTTATGACCAACCTAGACAGAATATTAAAAAGCAGAGACATTACTTTGCCAACAAAGGTCCACCTAATCAAAGCTATGGTTTTTCCAGTAGTCACGTATGGATGTGAGAGTTGGAATATAAGAAAGCTGAGCACAGAAGAATCAATGCTTTTGAACTGTGGTGTTGGAGAAGACTCTTGAGTGTTCCTTGGACTGCAAGATCCAACCAGTCCATCCTAAAGGAAATCAGTCCTGAATATTCATTGGAAGGACTGATGCTGAAGCTGAAACTCCAATCCTTTGGCCACCTGATGCGAAGAACTGACTCATTGGAAAAGACCCTGATGCTGGGAAAGATCGAAGGCAGGACGGGAAGGGGCCGACAGGGGATAAGATGGTTGGATGGCATCACCAACACAATGGACATGAATTTGAGCAAACTCTGGGAGATAGTGAAAGACAAAGAAGCCTGGCGTGCTGCAGTTCATGGGGTCACAAAGAGTTGGACATGACTGAGTGGCTGAACTGAACTGAACTGAACAAAGTCTTCAGTAGTGCTCCCTTCCAAAAGTCAAGCGTCCTACACTGGAGTGCAGACTGGGCTTAATGACTTGCTTCTAACAAATAGTCTGTGGTGTACAGGATTGTCTGTGACTTCTGAGATGAGACCAAGAAAATTTACTCTCTGGTCTCTCTGGAATGCCTTATTCTGGGGAAGTTGTGTCATGTTGTGGGGATGCCCAAGAGTCTTCTGGAGCTGTCCAATGAAGTGGAACTGAGGTCTCCCATTAACTGCTCTGGGAGTGAACTGTCGTAGAAATGGCTTTCAGCCGGAGTGAAATCTTCAGATGATTGCCCCCACCAACATTTTGACTGTAATTTCATTAGAGATTCTGTGCCTGAACCATCCAGGTTAGCCACTCCCACATTCCTGATCCATAGAAACTGTGAGATGATAAATGTGTATAGTTTTAAGGCACTAAGTTTTGAGGTATTTATTACATAGTCATAGATAACTAGACAACAAGACATGTCACCTTACAGAATAAATATGAAGATTCAATGAGTTGATGTTTGTGAAATCCCTGGGACAACGGAATGGTTTATGCAAAAAAATAGTAATCATTATCTTCTCCAGGTGGTTCATCTACAATGAAGCAGAGTAGCTTGGAATAGAAATCAGCTCATACCAAGACTGTAACCCACGACGGCAAGGGCTGTCTAATTCTTGTCTATACCCCACTCCACCTCTAGCAGCTGAGGCAGAGTAGCTGATCACTGCATATTTGCTAACCGAATGAATCAACCCATGTTGAGCAAATTCACTCATGGTCTCTGAACTCCAGCTTCTTTCATTTATCAATTAAAGGAGCTAAACTCAATGATCTCAAATATTTGTCCTGACCCTGAAATAATTCTAAAATGTTGTATGCAGAGATTAACATAATACTATTTATTTTTAAATGTTTTTGAGTTTTTGCTATGCCAGGCATTATATTAAGTGGTACACAGATATTGTCTTATTTCATTCTTTCAACACCCCTTTGAGGTAGGTAATATTATAGTCCTGACTTTATAAGTAAGAAATCTACAGCACAGAGAAGTGATATAACTTTCTTAAAGTCACACACACAGTAAAGAAGAGACCTGAATTTGAACTAGAGAGACTGACCTTTATAGTCCAAAGATGAGTCTACCTGATGTCTTCAGCTTTGAGTTGTGGTCCTCATGCTAGATGCTAAGCCACTTAGAGCAAAGGCAATTCCTCATAAATAAATATCCCCCATGCCTAATATACAACAAATTCTCAATAAATGTTCATTAATTGGATGAATAAATAAATACAGTGTGGTATGGAAATACCCTTAACTCACACTAAATGTGATTGAAAAAATATGAATTTAAACATTTGGGATTTTATAAGATGTTTTCTTATTATTCTTCACTTACTAGAACTTCTACTAAGGATTACAGAGAAATCTTAGCTCTCTCCCTAAGCCTATCCTAACCATCAGATTGTTACCACACACTCTATTAAATTATAATTCAGAGATGTGTCATAATTAAATGTCAGTAGAGGGAATGAGGTAGGTGCCATTCATAAAGTTGTAGAAAGTCCTAAAGTAGCCACTCTCTGCAGTCAAGAGATTCAGTCAACTTTGCCTGTTATTGTCTTGAACATGGACTTGAACTTGCATAAGAATTTGAAAGTTTTAAAGTAGCTTTGATTTCAATATTGTAATTCTCTTTGAATTATTAAATCCCTTCTTTAGTGGGTAGGCCATTAAATCTTTGTAATTCCAGGTGGCATTACAAGAGCAGACGTATCACTAAGGTTTCTCTCCTCCCTTTCAGAAATGTGAAAGAAGATACGTGGAAACCTTAGGCCATCACTTTGGGGTGGGAGAACCATGAGAGATATGGAAGGTTGCAGAGCTGAAACCAGAGGTCAGCTAGGGGGGTGAGGGGCCGATGGAAGAGCCAGGCCCGTGAAAAGAGCACAGTGCTGTAGAGAAAAGGAGCAAGGACCTTGTTACAGACAGAGGATGAGGGTAAGTAACATGAAGTCCCAGGAGGGATGGTAGGGATTGTATGTCCTACTCTCTTCATGTTTATATGTCTTTATTCACCAGTGATGCTTCAGCAGACACTAATATTCTTCCAGTATTTTGTTTCCTGGGCAATGTCAGATCTTTACTGCATTCAGTGGTCAGGGTTGACTTGCTCTCCTGCCCTTTGTCCTTGAATTTCTCCCCAGAATTATTTTCATGTTGAAGGCTGTGTATCATTTTTTGTGAACCCAGTGTGACTTTCCAACTGTAGATTTGGTTCTTTTACAAACTCAGGGATTTTTTTTCAAAGTCCTTTTGAAGTGTATGTGATTTCATCCTCAAGGCTAGCAAGTATATCAGATCATTTTAGTCTGTTTTCCATATCTACTAGTTTCTCTGATTATAAAAAAAAACTATTGCTTTAATTATCTGTACTTTGGTCATCTCTGATCATCTCCAGTTTTCTTAGTGAATTTTCTGACTATAGTCTGGGTTCCATACTCTTTCTCACTGTTTGTTTTACTTCCTAATTTGGTAAGAATATTTTGTTCTCCAAAGGTGTCTTCTTGGGCACACCATCTCCCTTTCCATTCCATTTGCTTGTTTATTCATATGGTCTTTGAACTATTATTTCTTTAAATGCTTAACTCGTTAACTTGTCACACAGCTGGAAACAGTTGTGACAGATTCCTTCATGCCCCTTGAAAGTTATTTTCCTTTTGCCTTCCTAGTCTGTCATTTACTAGGCGTGTTCCTTTCTGGTGTGATGTGTGATGATCTGTGATTGTGAACTTGAGGGAGGAGGTAGATGAGCACCCCCCCATCACCTACAGTGAAGCAATAGGAGATTCATTCCCTATGGATAAAACTTTGAGACAAGAATAGCAGAACAATTGAGAGAGGAGGCTAGGTCTTGCCAGATGACATATTTCCCATTCTTGAAGTCAGGAGATCTCCTTGATTGCACATGTACTGAAAGGCTCCTTGGAGGTCAAAGGGGACTGATGCCAAGAGACGCTCATTACCCATAGCCCTCTGCAGAAGGGTCCATGTTGGCTAAGAGACACACGCTGCCACACAGGAGAATCCTGAGATATACCAAACAAAGACTGTGAACCGGGCAAATCAAAATGATTGGCCAAAGAAAAACCAGAAGAAGCATCCCATTAAAGTAATTTAGAATGCTATGAGGGTGCAACTCAGCAACTGTCTCTCTCCCTGAGTCTGCCTGTGTCTGTCCACACGTACTGCACTCTTTTTCCTCCTAATAAATACTGTACTTGTTTCACTACTTTCCGTCCTTGTGGGAATTCTTTTCTGCAAAGCTGAGAATCCAGGGCCTTGTCACTGACCACACTGGTCTAGTGGCTGAGAGTTGCTGCTGTCACCACCTCGGCCCAGTCTCGATCTCTGGCTGGAACCCAAGCCCAGCCTCAAGCTGCTGCAGGCTAGGGCCTCCAGAGATCAGACTTCCCGTAGAATTCTCTTTATCCTGCTCTGCATGAACCAGCTAAGTCAACACATCCTCTTTGCTCTGAGGTGATGCTGGTGATTTGACCCACTTCCTGCCAAATCCAGGGCAGATTTGCTTTTCCACTTGAGCTTCCAGCATAAGGTCTGGGTTTAGGGTTGCTATCTGGTCCTCTGTGGCCTAAGGACATGGCAGGAAGGAGGCATTTCTGGCCGAAGTAATGTCTCTTCTCTCCTGTTGGTTTGTATGCTAAGTGCTCTGTAGGAGCCGGGGAGTCCTTGTTAACTATTGAACCAAAAAGGCGTCACTTGATTTAAAAACAAAAAGAAAACAAAAACACCTAATCCTGCAAAAAGATGCCAAGAGACAGTGTTATAAGAATTTTTTGTTTTAAATAAAGATATTAGAGGTTTGCTGTTAACACAAACTTGCAACTTAACATGGAGAATGGAAATTGCATTATAGAATCCCTCTTCCTTTGTACCTAAAGAGTAAGAAAATATTAGAAACCAGAAGCCCACCCCTGAAGTACTTACAGCACTAAACAGAGAGAGGTATAAATCCTGTAAACACCCTGAACTTGAAACCAAAGGAAAAAACATTTATTTGGGTTGTGACTCCGGGAGTTGGTGATGGACAGGGAGGCCTGGCGTGCTGCAGTTCATGGGGTCACAAAGAGTCAGACACGACCGAGCGACTGAACTGAACTGAACTGAACTTAAAAAATATTCACAACCTAAAAATTGAGAGTTATATTTTATTCAGTGAGAATTTTGCGACTCCAAGTCCAGGACACAGCATCTCAAGTAACCCTGAGAGAGCTGCTCTAAGGAGGTGGGGGTGCGGGGTGCGGGGGAGGAGAGGTTATATAGAAGTTTGGCAACAAAGGGCAGGTAGTCTGAAGTCAAAAGATTATTGCTAATTAAAGGAAAACCAGATACCTCAAGTTAAGGAATTTAGTGCTTTCCTGTGTATGGGAAGATGCGGGAGTCTGGGCCCACTGAAATCATTCCTTTGATATGCACCTCAGCTGTCTGGGGTCAGTGTCCTGTGTTTTTACTTGCTGAGTTTTCTCAGGGCTCGCAGTGGGAAGTGGCTCCTGTCTCCTGGCTGCTAGGAGGCAGGCACTGTTTCCTTCCTGAGTCCCCTCAGGGCCCGTCAGCTCACCGTCCGCCATTACTGATGGCTGTGACGTCCTCTGTTTATCGATACGGCGGGATCAAGTCCATTCCTCAGGGTCCTGAGGCTTCTGTCCAGTGTCATGGGGGTCACAGCTGACTGACGTCCAGGCACACAGGCGTCCTCACTGGCTCTCAAAAATGCCACAGCCTCTCCCATCAGCTTTGCCTCCAGCTGTTCTCGCTCCCTGCAAATTCTGCCCAAGTCCTCTAGCAGCAGCGCCTCAGCCCCTCCTTAGAGACCGCCCCCCACAGCCTGGCTGAAGTCATCCCCCTGGGCACCCACCTTCCCCTCATCACCCCATAAGCATCTGAAATGGCTCCCTTCTTCGTGGATGTATTTGTCACTGGCACTAGAATGTAAGCTCCGTGACGTGGGAGACGTGGTCTGACCTGGACAGTACTGCGTGTTTACCATGAAGCAGAATTTCTTCATCAGGTGAGTCAAATGCATTCTTTGAGCAGTCAGTCACGCCTGCAGGGACTCATCCTCAGCCCTGGCTTTCTGCTCGGCATTCAAGGTCTCTTGCATCACTGCCTTCTGCCCCTCAACCCACCTCTGGTTGGAACCCTTCCACGTTTCCTGGCTGGGGCTCTCTCCACAGGGGTCCAGGGGTCCTGCTCAGCCCACACGCCTGCCCCAGCTGGCAGCTGTCCCCGTGAAAGCAATCAGTCTGAGGACCCCCTAGCCACACATGCCTCAGCAGCTCTGCCCTCTGCACAGTGACCCCTCCAGATCCACCCTGAGCTTGCCTTGTCTTATTGGACTCTGAAAACTTCTGAAGATGATAGCAACAAGGTGGTAAGCAAAGGGCAGTTCAGAGTGGCTCGTTGCTCTGATTTTAGCTGACTTCTGAAACTCTTTATTCTCGTCCACTCTGGAGGAGTGTAGATGGTCCAAGTCTCACTGCTTGAAGTCTCTGTGGCCAGAGAGGAAGATGCAGCTCAGGGTGACCAGTTGACCCATTTCTCCATCTTATTCCAAACTCCCCAAGGCTGAGGACAGGCAGCTACCTCTCTCACAGAACATATCTCCATAGATATTTAACACTTCAGGAACAAATTCTGCTTCTGTTCTAATCTGCAACATTTCTTTGCAGGACCATCTAGCATTTGGGGAAAAAAAAAAAGAGAGATGGTTGTTTGGTGTGCACCGAGTTTATGAGTTTTTATTTGTTCCTTTTGGGGGTCAAGCCTGGGACACACTCTCTCCCACTCAGATCCAAGACAGAGGTCATGGCAGAGCTTTGGTCTCTGCAAGTCACCCTTGTTCCAAGGAGGCATCTTAGCAAGAGTGACCCATGGCAGAGATGAGATGTGAGGACCTCATCTAATGGTGTAGCTAGCAGAGAGACCCTGTAGGAGAATTCCCTCGTTTCCCTCGCCTCCAGTTGACAGATGATAGCCCTTCGTGGAGTCGGAGATCTGTAACTCACTTCCAGATGAGCTCACCTTGACTTTGTAGGACTCACAGAGGGAGGAAGGGGAAATTGCCTGCTTCTCTATAGCCACCAGGAGGTCAGATGAAATTTTTAAGTTTATGTGTTTAAATGAAAATCAGACAACATTCACTCACTTGCAGGAAATAAGCTTCAGAAGGAAGAATCAAGCAGAAAATAGAGGATCAGATGCAGAAATAACTATCAGGCTGAGTGCCACAGAGTCTTTGCTGTCTGTGCCTGGAGAGATGGGTCACCTTTGCCCTTCTATTTATAAAACTGACTCCTAGCAGAAGTCACTTTTAGAGTCTGCTAGAAATGGGAAAAGAATAATTTCTAACGCCGTTACCTCTCTGAGCCATATGGAAAGTCTCTTTTCTCTACCCTTTCTACCGGCGAGGATGGGCTCCCAGCCACCCAGGAAGCGCAGTGCTGTCTGGGCCGTGTGTGTCGGGAGGGTTGATGTGGGCGAGCCAGCAAATGCACCACATGCAGCCTGCGTCCTGAGCCTGGTCCTATGCTGGGGGCTGGAAATCAAAAGAGAGATAGAGCTTAAGTGTCCTTACCCCCAAAGGGTAAGGGTAGCAGGTGAAGCTTGTTCAAGGTGCTTGTGAATGATGATGGACCAGGAGTTTCAACTTGAGAAGTTCTATTTGCGTTAGAGAACTGAATGTTGAAATTTTATCATGCTATTCTTAGAATATCTTATACTATCGCTATAAAATCTATCTCTACTACTTTAAATATTATTTGTAAATAATATAAAACAAATATTATTTGTAAATAATATAGTATAAATAATAACATAAACACAATATAATTTGTAAAAATTATAAACACTCATAATCCATGAAGGTTCTATAGAAATTGTCAACTCTGCTTTAAAATAGCAGATAATTAACACTATAGTGGGTTATAAGTAACTTTTAAGCTACTGATAACCTAAGCAATAAAAAACTAAAAGAAATAAAGTGATCTAAACAAGTAAAGAAGAAAATAAAGGAGCTTAAGCATTTAAGATTCACCTATTCATAATTATTTCCAACAGACAGCAATTTCCATGGTCAGATTTCTTTAAATTGAATGGAAGGCTGGCACTCTTTTCATTAAAAGCAATATTCGATAGAATTCAATACCATTACCTTCTTTGAATATTAGCTTTTAAACCTTTCTTTTGAAAGAAGCATAGACTCATAAACAGTTACAAAAAACAGTCTCACAAACCAGTAGTGACATCTTATATAGATGTAGGACAACATAAAAACCAAGGAACTGGCTTCGGTAGAATCCTGTTGGCTAGACGACAGACTGTATTCAGTTTCCACCAGGATTTACATGCACTCGTGTGTGTGTGTCTGTCTGTCTGTGCAGTTCTAGTCTGTCTGATTCCATGAGTGACCCCATCACAGTCAAGATGCGGGTCTGTTCTGTCACTGTACACGCCACACCCGTCCCTGTCCCCTGGCAACCGCTAAATGTTCTCCTACTCAGATTTAATTTTAACCGTCCTGTTTGGCCCACTGCACTGGCTTGGATCTTGTTGATGAAGAGTTTCAGCCAGTTTTTGCTTGGCATCCAGACGAATTAAACATTAAGGGAATATCAAAGTGGGACATGGTGACCTTCCAGCAAGCTAAGCAAGGTAATTCATTTACTTTGTTGTTCTTTCCTTTCTCCTAATATAATAAATTTTGGTTGCTCCTTTCTGCTAAGTTCAGAAGACAGGAGCTCCCTCAAAGACAATCTAAAGGGAAAAGGTCTTTTATTTGCTTATTATAGGTACACACACACACACACACACACACACACACATATATATACACACACAAAATATAACTTCATTTAAGTTAAAAGCAAAACTACTCCCCCAACAATTTGGCAAAACTTTTATCTTAGAGATGATAAAGACAAAAATTTGTTTCAGTAACTTAACAACAATTTCATCACCTCTTAATTCTCCAAATTGTTAGCAATAACTCCACACCCTGGTCTGACCTTCAAATCTTCTTCACTCATATCGCCTCATGCTATTTTTCAAATAATTACATGAGAAGTTCCCAAGTGAATTTTTAGCATCACAGACCAAAGAACCAAAATGACATGAAGCATCTGGAGATTTATAATTAAATGAAGGTTTTTAAAAATGTGTACACTTGACTACCTAGCAAGTCTAAAATATAGTTATTTGATACTCCAATACTTTGGCCACCTGATGTGAAGAACCAACTCATTGGAAAAGACCCTGATGCTGGGTATGATTGAAGGCGGGAGGAGAAGGGGACGACAGAAGATGACATGGTTGGATGGCATCACTAACGTGATGGACATGAGTTTGAGTAAGCTCCGGGAGTTGGTGATGGATAGGGAGGCCTGGCGTGCTGCAGTCCATGAGGTCACAAAGAGTCGGACATGACTGAGCAACTGAACTGAACAGATACATATGCAACAATAAACTATAATATATTACATATTATTATCTATTTGTATTGACATTATATAACCATATAAAGTAATGATGGTAATATATGATATAATTTTTATGGTATATTAGTAAATAATATTATTGTATGCATTTTATAGTATATGAAAGACAGTGAAAGTGAAAAAGTTGCTCAGTCGTGTTGGATTCTTTGCAACCCTACAGACTATACAGTTCATGGAATTCTCCAGGCTAGAATACTGGAGTGGGTAGCCTCTCCCTTCTCCAGGGGACCTTCCCAACCCAGGGATTGAAGCCAGGTCTCCCTCATTGCAGGCGGGTTCTTTACCAGCTAAGCCACAGGGAAGCCCTTTATTGTGTATAACACAGATACATAATATAAGATATTGTTATACATGGGGTACCATATATTATCATTTTCAGTAAAATATATATTATATATTATTGCTATTATTATATAGTACAAGTCATTTGGGCTTCTCAGGTGGCGCAGCGGTAAAGAATCTGCCCGCCAATGCAGGAAGAGATGCACAAGAGGTGCGGATTCGATTCCTGGGTGGGGAAGATCCCCTGGAGGAGGAAATGGCAACCCACTCCAGTATTCTTGTCCAGAGAACCCCATGGACAGAGGAGCCTGGTGGGCTACAGTCCATAGGGATGCAAAGAGTCAGACACAACTTAGCAACTTAGCCACTGAGCACATAAGTCACTCAGCAACACATGGGTATGAGAACTGCACAATATACATTTTGCATTTAACATGTGGAGGGATGTTTAGGCAATTAGCTTTGCAAAGTGACACGAAGGTTACATTTCACGGTGAGATCAGACCTCATGTTTCCAAAAGGGTCTTAGGCACCTGAGTGTTTGAGTAATAGATAGTCATTATTCTTTTTGATTGTAAGCGCCATTAGGGGCGAGTCCTGTTGTTCTTTGGATCTAAGCAATATACAATCACAGTTCCTACTAGGTATATAACAAATAAGAAAGGTGGGCAAATCAACTGGTATTCCTCATTTCTTTTTGGTTCTTTTTGTTAGAGGACTTTGTTTTCATTTTTTAAAGAAATACCTCCCCCCCACCACATAATTTGACATTCTGCTATGGGAGCTCAGACAATGAAGAATCTGCCTGCAATGTGGGAGACTCAGTTTTGATCCCTGGGTTGCAAAGATCCCCTAGAGAAGGAAAGAGCAACCCACTCCAGTATTCTTGCCCGGGAAATCCCACGGCCTGAAGAGTCTGGTGGGGTCTAAAAGAGTCAGATACAACGGAGTGACTAACACTTTCACTTTCATGTATGTATGTATAAAAGAAAACCTCCCGCAGTACCACTACTGACTCGTGTTCCTTGGTGAGATGCTGGGCTTATGACCCCAGATGAGGCGGACAGCGAACATCCTGGATGCAGAGCCGTGGGCGTGTCTTCCGCCTTCCAGAGAGCGAGATCTAGCTGGGTTTTCTCCTCACGAAGTCCATCCTGGGGGAGGTCATCCTGGGTCTGCTGGAGGCCACAGCTCCCCTCTCTACCAGGATGAGGAATAATAGGGCCCTGGTACCTTCTGGGAGAATTACCTCCTCTTCCCCCTGCCCCTAATGTGCCTGTCCCCACCGAGAAGGGACTCTGACAGTATCCACGTTGTTCTATGTTGAGCTCACACTTTAGGTATGTTTCCTTGCGTATTCCCACTGGCATAGAGCTTTGAAAGTTTCTTATCACTGGCCTGGTTTCTATATGCCACTCCAGAGTGCTTGCCTTTAAAGGGTTGTTTTGCTATTTTGAGATTACACTGTACTAATGAAAACTGTGTGATTGCTTGTCTACGATAGAAGTTGGCCATCTGGCGAGCCTTGCTTTGGCTGCTAGGAGGTCCTTCTCTCAAGGACACTCACTCTTTTCCAGGCAGGACTTCCAGGCCCTTTCTAGATTTTATAGAGAGATATGCTGAGCTCAAGGCTATCTCTAAGATTTTCTAAAAGGGGATGAAATCTGTAATTTGACGGAATTCTCAGCCAAATCCTTTTTGTATTGGCTTTGAACCATTTCTCTTTATGGGACACGTTGAAAGAGTCTAAAGATGACCACTGACTTTGTATTTAAAAGATTATTTTAGTAACAGCAATGCTGTATAACACACATGAAGTCCTAAAATGTGCCAAACATGAAATACCTTACGTATATCCACCTACAGAGTCCATTCAGCTTTGTGAATTGTGTACATTTATCATCAACATTTTACATTTGAGAAAACTGAGCCTAAGACAAATGGAATAATTATTTAACTAGGGTCACAGAGCCAGTGATTCCTGCCCGGAAAATTCCATGGAAAGATGGGGTCACAGAGTCTTACATGACTGAGTGCGCACCCCCCCACACACCCACACCCACACTCCCCCACAAACAAACAGAGCCAGTGAAAGGACAACTTTTAACTGGATTCTTTCTCTGCTTGCTCCTAACACTTTATGTTTCTCATAACACTGAGTCCCTCAGAGGAGATCTTTCCTAAGATAAGAGCATCGTTGTTATGGGATGTATCATTTTATAATTTTTCAGCGCAGCATACCAAACTTGAGGTGGTACTAGTGGTAAAGAATCTGCCTACCAACGCAGGAGGCATAGGAGACGCAGGATCAATTCCTGAGTTGGGAAGACCCCCTTGAATAGGAAATGGCAACCCACTCCAGTATCCTTGCCTGGAGAATCCCATGGACAGAGGAGCCTGGTGGGCAGCAGTCCATGGGGTTGCAAAGAGTCAGACATGACTTAGCGACGGAACAACAACAACAATATGGAGTCCTATGTGCTCAGTCATGTCTGACTCTGCAATTCTATGGTCTGGAGCTTGCCAGACTCCTCTGTCCATGGTATACTCCAGGCAAGGATACTGGAGTGGGTTGCCGTTTCTGTCTCCTGCGGTATTTCTAACTAGCTTTAATGTAGAAAAGATTTTGCCTCCATCATTAATGTGTGATAGATTGCTTCTTTCTGGGTCCCACTGTGAAAGTGAAAGTCGCTCAGTTGTGTCTGACTCTCTGCCACCCCATGGATTGTATAGTCCATGGGATTCTCCAGGCCAGAATACTGGAGTGGGCAGCCTATCCCTTCTCCAGGTAATCTTCCCAGCCCAGGGATCAAACCCAGGTCTTCCTCATTGCAGGCAGATTCTTTACCAGCTGAGCCACAAGGGAAGCCCAACAATACTGAAGTGGGTAGCCTATCCCTTTTCCAATGAATCTTCCTGACCCAGGAATCAAATCAGAGTCTCCTGCATTGCAGGCAGATTCTTTCCCAACTGAGCTATCAGGGAAGCCTGAGCCCCACCATAACTTTCCCCTTTTGCCCATGTCTGGACAGACCGATGAGAAGAAAGTCCAGGTTTGCACCTCATCCTTTAGGCACTGGTGGGAAATGTGAACCTCCTGCACATGGGAACTTTTCCCCAGTTCTGCCCCTGAACCATCTAAAGTGAAATCATCCCCTCTGCCTAAGTCCACCCACACTGGGTGTGCCTACCGGTATCTTTCCCACCTGTTCTCCTGATATATAGAATATCCTCAACACCCAAACCAAGGATTGGACAAAGGCTCCACCTGTTCCCTGCAGAATGGCCAGCAAACATGTAAAAAGTCTTGGTTTGGACTTTTAGGTCATAATTAGTGGCATCGTTATTTATGATTATACAAAAAGAATGAACTAAGGTAGATTGAACTGTGCCATTGGAGAAGACTCTTGAGAGTCTCTTGGACTGCAAGGAGGTCCAACCAGTCCATCCTAAAGGAAATGAGTCCTGAATATTATTTGGAAGGACAGGTGCTGAAGCTGAAACTCCAATTCTTTGGCCACCTGATGCGAAGAACCGATTCATTAGCAAAGACCCTGACACTGGGAAAGATTGAAGGTGGGAGGAGAAGGGGGCGACAGAAGATGAGATGGTTGGATGGCATCACCGGCTCAATGGATATGAGTTTGAGTAAACTCCGGGAGTCGGTGATGGACAGGGAGGCCTGGCGTGCTGCAGTCCATGGGGTCGCAAAGAGTCGGACACGACTGAGCAACTGAACTGAACTGAAGGTAGATTAAGATGGAATGTTACTATCCCAAGGCTGCTCTTTATCATAATTTTCTCCAAACTGCCTTTTGTGACTCTGTTATTTCATATCCCAGGTCCCTGTACATCCTTTGATCTCTTTAATATGTTTTCATCTGCTGATTGCTGCAGGGTCCCTGGCACGGAGGTGAGGCTTACAGAGTAATCACAGCCCACCTAGCCTTGCCTGGCTGGCCTCTGCCACCAGAAGGCCAAAGCTCACAAGCTGGTCCGTTTATCAGTGGAGAACACCTGGATATTCCTTTATTCTGAAGGACTCTGTGCTGCTCAGAAAGGGACAGTAATTTCTAAAATGAGTACCAAGAAATGTATAGTGGATGATCTCTGAGTCTCGTTAAATGCCTCTGTCCTCAATATTCTTACGTAGCACCTGTTTCTCTCCAAACCTGAAACTCTCCCATAACTGCAGCTTTATACGTCCAACTGCCAACTCTCTATTTATTTTGGATCTCGAAAAGAAAATTGTAATGTTGTTTTTTTTGGCCACATCATGCAACATGCAGGATTTTAGTTCCCTGACCAGGGACTGAACCTGGCCCCCTCCAGTGGAAGCACAGAGTCCTAACCACTGGACCACCAGGGAAGTCCTGAAATGAAAGCTGCTGATTGTCCTCAGAACACCCAGTTGGAGAAATCTCCAACTTGTGTCTGGGCATGTGGACACCCACCTGAGAACACCTGTTCTAACCTCCCTTGAAGGTAGTTCTGGTCACGTGACTACCTGTAGGTAATGGGGTTGAAGCCGGCATGATGGTGCTTTGCTTCTTCTCACTCCTTCCTAGAACACAGACTGAGGTTACAGTGTAGACACTGAAGAAAACAACCTAAACTCTCGAAGGACAGCAGAGCAACAAAGAAGGAGGAGCCCGGTCCCTGCCCATCTTGGACTCCCAACCCACCCTCAGGACCTCCAAGGCCACCCCTGGGCTGTTATTTAATGTGTCCAATTTGGCAGAAGTCAGGGCTTCCCTGGTGACTCAGACGGTAAAGAATCTGCTGCCTGCAATGTAGGAGACCCAGGGTCGATCCCTTGGTCGGGAGGATCCCCTGGAGAAGAAAGCGGCAAGGCACTCCAGTATCCTTGCCTGGGAAATCCCATGGACAGAGATTCAGGACTGTTCCTCCCTTGGGCTACCATCTTGTTAATAGTGTTTATACCCACCTGGGGGCTCAAGCCAAAGACTGGGAAGCTGCCTTTGCCTCACGTCTCACATTTGGTCAAATTACACCTTGAATCCTTGTCACCGTCATTTCATGCTTTCTTGCTTCAGTGACCTCCAAATTATCTCCCATCCTCAAATCCATTCTCTACTTAGCAGTGGAGCAATATTCCCAACAAATCTAAATCCAGTGGTTGTGTGCCTGATAAAACTCTCTGAGAACGTATGGATTTACTTTAAATGAACCCAAATGCCTTACCCTAGTTTATATGGGCATGAATTTTTGATATGCTAGAATTGGGTGCAGAGAGGATTAATTATAGCTAATTAGGCTACAAATCAATGTCTAATGGCTAAAGTGGATACATTTTAAAAGTAAGTTTTTTCTTCCTTTTAAGTTTCTATCATAGATCTGATTAGACCACCAAAACTAAGAAAATAAAACAATCACTTTCTGATTGTGATTGATTATTATTATTACAATTAATGTCAGACCAACTCAAGTCTTGACTCAGCTGAACTCCCTTAAAAGATTTATCATTTGCAAACTTCTTTAATTGAATTTCCTTAAAATATTAATGTATTAATAAGTTAATGATCCATATTCAATTTAAATATTTCCAATAACTGGGCAAGCTTAAAATCAACAATTAACTGTCATGTCCCTAATACTGGGCACAGCAAATTCTGGCCCATGGATCATACCCATCATGCTGTCTGTTTTTGTAAATAAAATCATGTTGGAACAAGAGTGCACAGATTTATTTATATATTACCTATGGTGGCTTTTGAGGTCCAGTGAGAAAGTTGAGTAGTTGAAACAGAAACCGAATGACCCAAGAAGGGTCAAATTTTTACTATCTGGTCCTTTACAGAAAAAAAATTTGCCAGCCCCTGATCTAAGATACTACAGTCATAAAGTGTTCACGTGTTACTTGCTCAGTCGTGTCTGACTCTTTGAGACCTCACGGACTGTAGTCCACCAGGCTCCTCTGTCCTTGAGATTCTCCAGGCAAGAATACTGGAGTGGGTAGCCATCCCTTCTCCAGGGGATCTTCTCAACCCAGGGATCGAATCCCTGCATTGCAGGTCTCTTGCATTGCAGGCAGATTCTTTACCATCTGAGCCACCAGGGATACATAACAAATCTCAAATGTGCTAAGTGTTCACAAACTAAATCAGTTCTTTTAACACCATTCAACTTACACAAGTCAAAAGTCGAACATCTTGACACATATTGATCTTTTCTCAAAATTTTATTCTAAATATTTTAAATATATAGGAAAGTTAAAGAAGTGTACAGTGCTCATCTCCTGGCCCTACATTTATTACCTTGCTTTATTTGTTTTATCGTGTTACTGGCCATCCATCTGTCCTTCCGTATGCCCATCACTTCATCTATTTTTTCATTTTTGATGCATTTCCAAGTTATGGATTAGTAAAAGTTATAGATAATATTTTACCACTAAACCCTTAAGTATGTACATCTTTAGAGTTCAGCACTTTTAAATGGTTCTTTTTCCTTTTATTTTAACTTGCACACCATTTTAGAATGCAGATATTAAACATACCATTGGAAGAGAAATGAAAAATGTGCATGTGTTAATCTGGAAGGGGTGATTTTTTAATTTTTATTTTGTTATAAATTCAAATTTAGCAATAGTCACTCTTTTGACCTACAGCCTCCCAGTGCTTGTCAAAGACACAAAGCCGTGTAAATACCATCATAGTCGAGATCAGAGATGTCCCATCACCCCAAATTTCCCTCCTTCTGCTACTTCGCATCCTCCCTCCTCCCTACCATTGGCATCCATTGATCTTCCTTCAGTGATTCTCTTTGTTGTTGGATCTCTGCTTTCACAGTTTTGTCTTTTTCAGAATGTCATAGACAACATACATATTCTGTGTTGATCACCGTCTAGAGAGGCAGGTCTAAACAATGATGAGGTGCACAGTCCAGCATTTGTATCCCCCACATCAGATGCCAGCTTTACTCTTATTATTTATGTTATGTAATTATATATCTAATATATATATATATGTATATATGACAGAGACGAAAGCAAGCAGAGAAGAACAGAAAGGCAAAAAAAACAAGAAAGAAGTAGCCGTGAATCAACCACATGAATGTTAAGTATTGGTTTGGGAGGCATGTGACTGTGTTTTTGAAGAACTTCGAAGTCAGGTCTCCCCTCCTAAGAGAATTTTAAATTTGGGGACTGATGGAAATTGAAACCCTGGCTGTATTCCTCACTCCTCATTTCCATTTGGATACAGGACGTCATCGGGGAAGGAAGGCGGGCTGTACCCAGCACTCACTGGTGGGATAACGCTGCCGAGATTTCAGAGGCTGCTGCTTGAGCATCCCTCCCAGGTAGATTGCCGCGGCTGCCTAGCGGGGCCGAGACAGCAGCTGAACACGGGAGCGGATGTGGCGCCATGGTTTCACGGGCGCCATGCTGGGGAGGGAAGGACAGACTCCTCTCGCTGTTAGAACTGTGCCTCCTCTCCGGAAAACTACTGCCTCCAAAACCTGGGCAGGACTCCCACTCCTCGGGACCGGGGCAGCCCGGGAGAGGATTCAAACGCCCCGAGAGGAGGACAGCAGAGGCGCAGAACCAGGTCTCAAAGCTAACTCAGGCGGTAAAAGAATGTGTTACAAACTCCAGGTGGCGCTCGTGGTAAATAACCCACCAGCCAATGCAGGCGACATAAAAGGTGCAGGTTCGATCCCTGGGTCGGGAAGATCACCTGACGGGCATGGCAACCCACTCCAGTGTTCTTGCCGAGAGAATCCCGTGGACGGAGGAGCCTGGCGGGCTGCAGTCCATGGGGTCGCAAAGAGTTGGACACGACTGAAGTGACTGAGGACGCATACATGATACAATTACCACAGGCCTTATGCCTATTACCAATAGGCCTAATAACCAAGAAAATGTTCAGTGAAATGGAAAATTATAGACCTATGTTGAGATTCTCAGAATGTCAGACAGAAATTTACAATAATGGGAAACTTTGTAAATTTCTGTTTGAACTTCTGTTTCAATTTTCTCAAAATTTATACCTCAAGTCCAAACACACGCCCTTGGGCAGCAGAAAGCTGACAATGTGCAGGTAAAAAATGAACACTTGAAATAAGAATTTTAGGTATCCAGCCGGGAGAACCTGAATCATCCTAAGTGTGAAGGTATGGATGTTTGCGTACTTCCCGCCACAAATTTCCCACTTTTCTCTGGCCTTGAGCATGCAACAGTATGAAAGAAGAACAAAGATGTTTTTCAGACATGTCAAATGACAAATGTTAGAGCAGTGGGCAGGGCGTGTGTGCTAGTCACATGAATAGCATCATCGCGTTCAGTGGAGTTGTTTATTCTCTGCCTTAAATGCATGGCCCTCTGGCCCAGCTGTCACCGTGAGACACAAAGGAGAGAATATCATGTTTTCCTTTGAGCACGTCGAGATCAGAATTCTCCAGGCTTCTTCCTTCCCTGTGTCGCCTGGTCATGTAGTCTCCACGCTTGCAAAAGCAATAACTATGCCAGGGGTTGGGGTGGAGGGGGTCTGTGCCGCCTTCCTGCTCTGCTCCGTGAGTTCCATAGAGGCAGGTGGAGGGGAGGATCTCGTCTCTGCCTCCCCCCAGCACAGTGCTCGGCACCCAAGAGATTCTTTGTTGAATTGATGAGTAGGAACAAACTGCTTCTTTTGCAGTGCAATGCTCCTGGCCAGCACCCACAAAGCCTTTTGAAAGTCTAATCACAGCAACGGAAGGAGTGAATATGGAGAGGACATTGGAACACAGCAAGCGTCTGGCTACATTTGGAGTTCCCCTGGGGCCAGGAAGAGGGAGACGCTGCTCTGTGGACATGGAGAAATCACTAACCTAGCAACTGATGGAGCCTCATTACTTCTTCAGTTGCCCTTGGCAACCCCCTCACCGACCCAGACACAGCCGAGGCCAGCAGGGTCCCGAGTTGGGCTGGGGAGGCTCAGAGCAGCGGCTGCCCCCCAGGTCCTGCTCTCAAGTGCGATCCTTAGTACCCAGGAAGCAAGTGGGAGGCTTGCTCCTAAGATCAGTCACTATAATGGGTTTTCCTGGAGGCCCGGGAGCAGCGCGGCAAAGGCTGGCTTCTTGGAACCACGTGACCAGGGGCTTGCCGGTGACATGACTGCAGAGGGCAAAGTCACCAGTCCCGCCTGGCTGGGTGGGAGCGGCAGGTGTGCAGGTTGCGGGGAGGTGACTACTGGGAGCATTTTCTGCCCGAGCCCACCAGTTGTAAGATCAGGATCAGGCTGGGGCCCCATGACACCCGCTCAGAAGGCCTGAAACTTAACAGCGTCCTGTCTACGTACCTAGGAGTCAGCACCCGCTCCTCACTGCCACCCACCTAGGAGAAGAAAACGGTTGCATCACTGGCATGGAGCTCTCTCTGTCCTCACTGCCCGCACCGGGAGACCACTAGGTCACACGTCCAGCCTCATGGAAAACAGTGCTGAGTGCTAAGAGGAGTTGCATGCGCTGGTCAGTGGGTCACAGGCACTTCAAAAGACAAAAACCTCCTAACAGCTCAGCGGACAGAAGCCGGGGGCAGAGACCCTACTACGTTCAAGGGGGCAACGTTTACGAACACCATCTGAGATGTGGCTGAGTGTCTTGGCTGGTTCCCACGGGTGAATGCATACCTGACAGGCTGTGCTTGACAGTCTGGGAGTTTATGGACTCTTCGGGACGTTTGCCCTCCTGTTGTTTTGCATAAAGAGCAGGATTTCTGGAGAGGGGACATTAAGTCCTCCCCCAGGGACCGCGGCAAAGCCCTGCGCTTTCCTGCGTTCCTCCAGCTGCAGGGGCTCGGCACTTGCTCTGCCCTCTTGCTTGAGGTGGGGGAGTCCCCAGACCCCTACACGGTCACTTCTTCTCAGAACTCAGCGTCCCTTGCCCATGTCATCTACTGAGACAGCCCTTCCTTGTCTAAGTAAAGTAGGCCCTCCCACTCCGGCCATCCACTTAGATTAGATTTGCTTCGGAGCGCCTGCTCCTTGCTGAGCACAGTTCACTCTTTTTTACCTTATAGAAAAGCTGCCCCTGGGGTGACAGGGAGGCCTTGCTCACAGCTGAGTCCTTCATGGGGGTGCAGGAGAGGACCCTGAACCATTTTAGGAAGATGGAGAAGGAGAAGCGTGCTTCCACCCCCTCATCCCCCTGGAGAAGCATGCAGGATGGAGGGATGGGAGTGCTCCCCGAGCCCCACCCTGCCCCCTCCCCGAGAAGCACCCTCTCTGTTCTCACAGGAAGGGCTGCCTGTCCCCCCTTGTTTCTGGGGAAAGTCCAGCGTCGGAGAACTGATGACACAAGGAAGGTTGATTTCATCACAAGCAATGAAAACACAGCCGACTCTGAAGTTCTCAGAAAAGTTTATGATGGATTTTTGACCTCTCTCCCCACCCCAACACTATCCAGAGTACTTTACATGAACCAGGTGACCTACGTATGCTAAGTTGCTAAAGTCGTGTCTGACTTTTTGTGACCCCCATGGACTGTAGCCCACCAGGCTCCTCTGTCCATGGGATTCTCCAGGCAAAAATACTGGAGTGGGTTGCCATGCCCTCCTCCAGAGGATCTTCCCGACCCAGGAATCAAACCTGCATCTCTTATGTCTCTTGCATTGGCAGGCAAGTTCTTTACCACTAGTACCACTTGGGATTCCCAGGTGATTTATAGTTTAACTAAAATGGTAAGGGAACCTATGGAGCTAGTCAGAGTGGCTTCTCATTTTGGTTTACTCCTAATCTAAAACCTTTTAAAAAATGGAAACAATTCAAAGGATGGCAATCACAAAATAGCTCTTCCTGGAGGAATGAATTCATAGGAAAACATCTAAAAGTGGTTCTTTGATGAAATTGCCCTGAATTCTGAGGCTGAGCCTTCAGGAAAGGGAGCCAGCAGAATCTGCAAACACTAACTCCCATTTTCCACTAGTTCTCCAAGAGGTAAGCAACATTAGCAAAATTAAACAGACGTGCTGTCATCGAAGGACTGTTGGTTTCCACTCCCCCAAAAGGTAATGAGGAGCTTCTCTGGTGTCTCAGACAGTAAAGAATCTGCCTGCAATGCAGGACACCGGGGTTCAACCCCTGGGTCAGGACAATCCCCTGGAGAAGGAAATGGATACCCACTCCGGTATTCTTGTCTGGAGAGTTCCGTGGACAGAGGAGCCTGGTAGGCTACAGTCCATGGGGTCGCAAAGAGTCAGACATGACTGAGCAACTAACACTTTCACTTTCAAAAGGTAATGGAATTGATCCAATATTCTTGGGAATAGCAGGCAGCTTTCACAAGATCCATGGGTGTTCCATGGCCATGTACTAATTGGTACTTGCTTACTTGTATTTCCATTCATGTCTTGTTCTTTGCAGCCTCTTAGAGAAGCATTTGCCACCCGCATTGGTAAACCTAAAACAGCACAAAGAAATGGTTTTACGTCTCTACTTTGAGTTGACCTGCTGCTCAGGTGGGCTTGCCTGGTGGCTCAGATGGTAAAGAATCTGCTTGCGATGCAGGAGGCTGAGGTTCAGTCCTCAGGTGGGCAGAGACCATGCTTCTTGATGGCCGAAGTATCAGCTTACCTCCTAAGTGGAATAACCCACAGACCAGGACCTACCTTCTGCCACTGACTTCTTTGTTTGGCTTATAAATTATGAATTGCTTAAACTTCACACTCACCCCTGGAGAGCCATAAATTATTATTACTCCTTTTCTCTATGCCATTCTCCTTACTGCTATCTTCTCTTACTGCAGCTCCTCTTAGCTGTCAAAAACCGATATATTGTTTTCCAAATGAAGTTAAAGACAAAAGCAACATTGGAATAAAAAGCAATGTCTTTTTTTCTAAAAGGAAGGGATGCCAAGGAAAAGAGAAGTTAAACCAAACTTGCTAGCAGAATTTATACAAGAGATTGCATCATACTTTAATGAAGACACTTTTCTAAAAATGAAAGCACTTGGCCAGGACCATTTTGCCAAATTTGCAGAAAATGTACCCAATGGAATTGCCAACATAATACTGTAATGGGTGTTTCTGGAATGCAGTCTAGTGTTGTTATAAAAATAGGACACAGTATTTAAAACAAGACTGTGTAATTGTGGGCACAAACAAAAAACACCTCCCAAAACAATAGGAAGAGGATCAAAGACTGCTGTTTTCCCCACTGAGTGAAAGGGAAGGGACCTGTCAAAATTTTCCTTATAAAATCAGCATGCATTTCCATTCTCTCCAACTTAACTAGAGGCGCCTCAGGAACGTGTCAGGAAAGTGGATGTATATTGTAGGAGTCTGTTCTCTGGTGAGCAGACTGTGCAGAGGGGAAGGAGTGTACTATTTATTCCTGGAACCAGAATTGGCTTCCCAGGAGGCTCAGTGGTGAACAGTCTGCCTGCCAGTGTAGGAGACTCGGGTTCAATCTCTGGGTCAGAAAGATCCCCTGGAGAAGGAAATGGCAACCCACCCCAGTATTCTTGCTTGGAAAATCCCATGAGCAGAGGAGCCTGGTGGGCTGCAGTCCGTGGGGTCACAAAGAGTTGGACATGACTGAGCGATTGAGCATGCAACCAGAGTTACAACAGATAAGAACTTTAATATTTCTGGCTAAGCACATTATCTGCATCTCAGGTGGTGGGACCTGCTTGTCCTCTGAGGTTGGTCTAGCTGGTTCACATAAGATGCTCTGGCTGTCAGATTTTGGACAATCTCCTTTAGGGAAGATGACAGCCTTTAGGGCACATCCATGCCTTTCAGAGTTCAGACTCCAAACAAAATTTAATCAATGGATCCACTGACATGCCAGCATTAACCTAGTATTTTAATACAGCTACAAGCAATTTGGCAGACCACATGATGAGTAGCAAAAGAATCCAAGAATGCCTCCCCGGAATGACACCAAACCTGCAAATGAATATAAACACAGAAAAAAGACTGGAAGGAAACTCACCGGGAATGTGAAATATGAATCATTGTTATGTCTGTATCATCAAATTACAGTCAATGTCCGAGTTATTTTAATCCTGCCGGCAGTAAGCATGGGCTTCCTGGTGGCTCAGCAGTATGGAGTCTGCCTGCCAAGTCAGGAGTTTAGGGTTCAGTCTCTAGGTTGGGAAGATCCTCTGGAGAAGGAAATGGCAACCCACTCCACTATTATTGCCTGGGCAGCCCCATGAACAGAGGCGCCCATGGCGGGCTACATTCCATGGGGTCGCCAAGAGCCAGACACAACTGAGAGACTAAACAATGTCATTGTTGTGGCTGTTTGGTGGCTAAGTCGTGTCTGACTCTTTGTGACCCCATGGACGGCAGCACGCCAGGCTTCTCTGTCCTTCACCATCTCCCAGAGCTTGCTCAAACTCATGCCCGTTGAGTCGGTTATGCCATCCAACCGTCTCATCCTCTGTCGTCCCCTTCTTCTCCCGCCTTCAGTCGTTCCCGGTGTCAGGCTCTTTTCCAATGAGTCAGCTCTTCACATCAGGTGGCCAAAATATTAAAGCTTCAGCATCAGTCCTTCCAATGAATATTCAGGGTAATTTATCCCAAAAGAGAAAATGCAAACCAAGCTACTATGTTCATTTTCAAACATGGCAAGGTTTTTTCCAGTCCTTTCTGGATCAACTGCTGGAATTCATTTTAATTATAAAGAGTTAGGAAGCTGGCCAAGTAAACTGGGCTTTCAGTGATGGTTAAGATGGGAGGTGTGACGTGGCCAGGAGGAGAGATTTGTGTGGCAGAGTGGTGCCCTCTGGTGATAATCCTGGTGTTTAGTTCATCTGCACATTTTTCATTCAGTCACTTATGCAACAAAAAGCGTGTTGATGGCTTACCTGTGCAGCCAACACCGTTTAGCAGTGACCCAAGAGACAGACTCGTTCTCTGCCCGGGGAGCTGGTGGAAGGCGAGTGTCAACAGCACCGAATATGCATCCTAGGAACACCTGGTAGGGTTATCACAGTTTTTAGGGAGCATCCGAAGAAGCAAATCAGAACACACACAATGTAATCTTGGGCACAGATTTCAGTCTGAAAGGAAGGCTATGCTTCACCTGGGGAAACCACTAGAAAATATAAAGTAGAGCAAGAGGAATTTATACAGAAGAAGAGAAGAAAAAAAATAAAAAGAAAGAAGTGATCAGTGTAGGGTGAATTCAGCCAGGCAAAACTCCTTGGAGGAAGGACATTGCTCCCTCAAAGGAAATCAACACGACATGAGATGAGATGGTGCTTTAGGAGAGGGTATCTGTGGGAAGGTGGGTGCCTCAGAGACGGGGATGAACTGTGTTTGTCTCTGGAGTGGGGCTGCCAGACTATGCCGGCTACCTTTTGCTCATACCAGCGTGTGATGGGGCACCCAAGTCACCCTTGTTGGTGTCCTGCCACTCCTGCTGGCTGATTGCATCATGTCCAACTTCCCTCCCCAGGACTGGATGCTGTTAAGGTCAGGAACATCTCAGTGAATCGCCGCTTCCCTGGCTCTTCTTGTCCTAACTCCTGTTTGAATCTCCTTGGCTCCTATTAGACTGGTTATACCAAAAAAAAAAAAAAATCCATTTATTTCTGTAATAGTGCAGGATCCCTAGTAGTAAGGACTGTCACCTCCATCGTTACTCCCCACTTTCAAAGCAGAGTGCCATGAGCCAGATAAGGGCATAATATATTTTGGCAGTAAATCCACACTCAAAGATTCTAGAAATACTTAACCATGGATGTTTGTTAGACTCACAGGGTGGCTGTAAGCTCATCCAAAAGGAAACGGAACTGGAAAAAGGAAGAAGAAAAGCTATAAGATATTGAAGAAGAGCACCGAGCCTGGCTTTAGGATCAAGGGTGTGTTTTTTAAGGAATATCTGTGTTGTTCTCCATAGTGGTTGAACCAGTTTACATTCCCACCAACAGTGTGGGAGCGGTCCGTTCTTTCCACACCCTCTCCATCGTTTATTGTTTGTGGATTTTTTGATGATGGCCATTCTGACTTGTGTGAGGTGATACCTCACTGTAGCTTTGGTTTGCATTTCTCTAATAATTAGTGATGTCGAACATCTTTTCATGAGTTTGTTGGCCATCTGGATGTCTTCTTTGGAGAAATGTCTGTTTAGGTTTTCTGCCCATTTTCTGACTGGGCTGTTTGTTTGATGATATTAATCTACATGAGCTGTTTGTAAATTTTGAAGACAAATCCCTCGTTGGTCACATCACTTGCAAGTGTTTTCTTCCAATCTGTTGGTTTTCTTTTTATTTTGTTTATAGTTTCCTTTGCTGTGCAAAACCTTTGAGTTTAATTAAGTCTCATTTGTTTATTTTGAGCTACCATACCATATGATCCTGAAATCCCACTCCTAGGCATGGATCTGGAGAAAAATATCGTCCAAAAAGATACATGCATCCCAATGTTCATTGTAGCATTATTTACTGTACCCAAGATACGGAAGCAACCTAAATGCCCATGACAGATGAGTGGTTAAAGAAGTTGTGGCACATATACCCAGGAGAATATTAGTCATTAAAAAGAGTGAAATAATGCCATGTGCAGCAACATGGATGGGCCTCGAGATCGTCACACTGAGTGAAGTGAGTCAGATGAAGAAAAGTATCACTTATATGTGGAACCTTTTTAAAATGATAGATGTGAACTTATTTACAAAAACAGAAACAGACTCACAGACTCAGGGAATGAACTTACAGTTACCAGGAGGAGGGTAGACTGGGAGTTTGGGATTGAATGTATATGCTTCTGTATTTAAAATAAATAGCCAACAAGGACAATAAAAAGAAATATAAAGGGAAAAAAAAACTTGCATGGTGTTCACCCAATTTATTGATTATCTTGCAGTGGTAAGATTTTAGGTGACATATGTTCTCATCTTAACCTTTCTGTATTGCTTGAAATTTTTAAAATGGGGATGAACCTTAATAAAATACTTTAAAAGTAAAAAAATTAAATATTTAAATTTGCCTAGCGATCTGCATACAGTTTATCTCAAAGAGGATCTTCAGCAAAGCCCAGAGGCTCTACTAGAGGTTAATAATGAACTCATGCTTAAAAATCATTGGGCAACCAGGAGTCGGGTCAGTTCAGTTCAGTTCAGTCCCTCAGTCGTGTCCGACTCTTTGTGACCCCATGCACTGCAGCACACCAGGCCTCCCTGGCCATCACCAACTCCCAGAGTTTACCCAAACTCGTGCCCATTGAGTTGGTGAGGCCATCCAACCTTCTCATCCTCTGTCGTCCCCTTCTCCTCCTGCCCTCAATCTTTCCCAGCATCAGGGTCTTTTCAAATGAGAGAGCTCTTCTCATCAGGTAGCCAAAGTATTGGAGTTTCAGCTTCAGAATCAGTCCTTCCAATGAATATCCAGGACTGACTTCCTGTAGGATGGACTGGTTGGATCTCCTTGCAGTCCAAGGGACTCTCAAGAGTCTTCTCCAACACCGCAGTTCAAAGCAGTCAGGTACCACAGGGCATAGGAACTGGCCATGTGATGCTATAAAACAGACCAGGAGTCCTCACTGCTAGGGCACCTGGGAGGTGTCTCAGAATAAGCATGAGGCCAGTGAGTTCTGAGGGAGTCATGGGTTATTGTACTGGATTTTATGCCTAAAATTTCCTCCAAGTTGGGCCATGTCAGTTATCTGGAAACTGACTTGCAATCAGCAATCTTGGAGGGAGCCTGGAGAGAAAGACATATTAAAGAGAAGGCAGGTGTGAGGTTCACCTGCCTGCTTCCTCCTTTAGCAGCTTTTGATTGAACATTTTAGAACTAAATTCCTTCATGCTTAAATATACGAAAGAGCTGAGGTAGATAACCTAGTGGTAGCATTCTCTGATTGTGGTAATTTTAAGTAAAAGGATATTTGTGTATGCATTCTTTACAGAATTTCTCATCCAATAGAATTCATTATAACATCATCAGTGTACTGATAATGGATACTGAGAAAGTGAGAGGGGAAACATAATTATATTGATTTACCTGAGTCTTGCTATATGCCTGCTTCTCTTTAAATCTCTTTTTAAAATTCTGAATAATGCAACTCCGAGCAAATAATATCAGTGATGTATTTTGTTTCTACCTAACAAATTTCTCTGTGAATCTTGTCAAGTTCATCTAGAAATTGATTTGGGGCAGAGTTTGAGCAAGACAAATGCTGACATTTCCTTCAGATTGAATTTCTTAACCAAAACAAAGATCTCGTGGGAGAAGTTTGAGACTGGACCACTTGCAAATGCCTGAATTCATTGCATTTTTATCAACCTACCCCACAAAGCCATATTGGCACCTACTCAAAACAAACGGTTTCCAGCTAGTGATAACATACCAGCATAGTAAGTATGTGGTATATAAAATTTCTTATTTTACATTTTCCAGCAGTCTTCCCCTACAAAACAAAGGAAGAATAGTGCAACATATTTCATAGCTGTCTTATAAGGTAGACCATTGCTTTTGGCTGGGAGATATAGACTTCCTTCCTAATGACCCATGGCCACACTCTGAAGCCCTGTGTAATACCTTTAAAATAAACTCCAAGAGTAAATTGTGGTTTTCAGTCTTAATTTGCAGGTTACATATTGTTCAAGGGCATGGCTACTCTGGGCTTCCCATGTGGCTCAATAGTAGAGAATCTCCCTGCCAAAGCGAGAGACCTGGGTTCGATCCCTGGGGTTGGGAAGATCCCTTGGAGAAGGGCATGGCTACCCATTCCAGTATTCTTGCCTGGAGAATCCCATGGACAAAGAAGTCTGGTGGGCTGCAGTCTTTGGGGGTCTCAAAGAGTCAGACACGACTGAACAGACAATCATGCATGTGGTTACTTCGCTGTCTCTGCTGTCTTCTTCTGAAATAACGTGGCCAGTGCCCAGCCTTTTTGAAGTCATTATGGGTAAATCTCATTCACCCAACAACTCATTTACCAAGAACCTATTAAGTGTAGGGCAGTGTACTATGTGAAAAGCACAAAATAAAGAAACATTCCAAGCTGTAAGTAGCTCACAGTGGTGGGGGAGAGGCACTTCAATGAAGAACATGATTTCACTCTCAGGAAGCCTAAGGAACAGCATGGCTATTTCTCCTTTGGGGGGATCTCAGGGGAGCAGCACTTTGGGAGAGAGGGGCAAAGTTCAGATTTACTAGCGTCAAGGGGGGGACATTTAGGGCCTGCTTCAGATTTACATGTATTAATTATGCTCTCAGCCGAGCTATTTTTCTTCTCTACTCTTTACATTCCTGATGGACTTGGAGGGATGAAACCGCCCCCCTTTCTCCATCCACATGGGTGCTGTAGAGATAACATGAGATTTACACTGAAAAATAAAAGCCATGATGTAAATCAAAGTGCAGATGCCTCATTTGTCTCTGAATGCAGCGCTCATCATTTTCTTGTAAGTTAAGTAGTGACATGCTTGAGATTTTAAAAATGGGATCCCTTTAGAACCCCTGGTAGAAATCTGCATTGAGGGACCTCTTGTGAAAATGCTGGCACTTCATTCAACTTTTATTACTTTCAGCCACCCGTGTGTCTCTGAAATTACCTTCGGTGAGTCTAGTGATTTATTGGTAAGGAAGGTTAACAGTGGGCAATTTTCAGTGACCATGGAGTATCATCAAATGCAATTGCTGTGAATTTGGGCTGACCATGGGAGGTAACACAAATTTGTGCTGATTTTTTTCAAGGGCATATTTTGAAGGACTGGGAAGTTCAGCCTGAGTTGTGTGATGCTGTTTGAAGAATGCATGTGTTTGTAAGTGTATACTTAACAGCAATCCACAAAATGAATTTTCAAAGAACTGAGTGTGGAGGACTGTTTCAGTCTCACATAATTTTGGAAATCTATTCCTCCAGCTAGGAAGGAGAATCATCTCTGGGTTCTCTATTTGCTCTCTGTCCCCTCTAGGGAGCAGGAAGAAGGTTTAATTATCTCGTGATGAGCCTATTCTTGGTAGTGACTACTCTGGGTGAAGGGAGAACTTTTGTAGTTGCTTCCATTGCTTTGCAGGTCAGAGCAGTCAAATGAGGCTTAAGGAGGGAAACTGTTTCTTAGACAAATCACGTGATCTTTTTCTGCCTTTTTTTTTTTTTTTTCAGTTGAAATGGTTGTACAACAATGCCAAGAACACAACTCAGGACAAGAAAGAGCAAAAACAGGTAGAAAATTGCAGAAAATTTCATCTTCATTGCCAGTGCTGTGCTCTTTGTGTTCAAATGAATATAAAATACAAATAAGCAAAGGAGACATTTCTAGTTGTAAGTGCATGACTGTTTGCTTTGTTATCCTCTTTACTTTCATATTTTTTAAAAAGGACAGTGAGAAGAACAAGATGAAGAAGATTAAGGAGAATAGAGAACTATGATGACCACAGGCATGGAAACCAGATGCAAATCACAGCAGCAATGTACAAAAAAGACCAGACATGCCCTGCTTCCCCAAGGTCGATTCCAGATTCCTCCTTTCAAAAATACACGTTCTTGGACCACAGCATAGATGTCTGGAACCAACATTTCCTGGGAGGAAAGATGAAGGAATCTGTTTTTTTCAAAGGAGATTCTTAGTGAAGTGAAAGGCGCTGTCGTGTCTGACTCTTTGCGACCCCAAGCACTATACAGTCCTTTGATTTCTCCAGGCTATAATACTGGAGTGAGTAACCTTTCCCTTCTCCAGGGGATCTTCTCCACCCAGGGGTCGAACCCAGGTCTCCCGCATTGCAGGAGGATTCTTTACCAGCTGAACCACCAGGGAAGCCAAGCAGAATTTAAAAGGACCTCATTAATCCCACCAAGATGGCCCCAGCCTATACCTAGAGGATCTACTGCCCAAATGGTGCCTTGACTAACCCTGACCCCACCAACCTGGTCGTGCCAGTCTCTCAAGAGTCACCTTCCAACGAAGAGGGTGTCCCAGACAGAGACCAACTCCACCACCATTGAAGGTGTGGTCCTACATGGTTCTTGAGCTCCCTGCATCTCAGCGGCTTTATCTATAAAAAGTGGGCCTGCATGACTGCATGACAGGGGTTGTGAGAGGAGCTAATGAACTGCCTGGACGTGCACACAATCTTGAAAAAGTGAAACTGTTAGTTGCTCAGCTGTATTTGACTCTTTGTGACCCCGTGGACTGTAGCCCACCTCTGTCCATGGGATTCTCCAGACAAGAATACTGGAGTGAGCAGACATTCTCTTCTCTGCCCACATTGCAGGTGGATTCTTTACCACTTGAGCTACCAGAGAAGCCCACATAGCACATAAGATGAAAAATGCAAGCTTTTCTTCCCCTAACCAGAAAAAGCACCACCATAAATCATAACATGTGTGGACAGCCTATGTACCTGTGCTGTGTAAGTTTCTCTGAGCTCTTTCTCTTAAAAAAAAAAAAAAATTATCTTCCTTTTTCCTTGCATGCATGCATGCTCAGATGCTGAGTCATGTCCGACTCTTTGTGACCCCATGGACTGTAGCCCAACAGTCTCCTCTGTCCATGGAATTCTCCAGGCAAGAATACTGAGGTGAGTAGACATTCTCTTCTCCAGGGGATTTTCCTGATCCAGTAATTGAACCTGGGTCTCCCACATTGCAGGCAGACGCTTTACCATCTGAGCCACCACAGAAGCCCACATAATACATAAGATGAAAAATGCGAGTTTTTCTTCCCCTAACCAGAAAAAGCACCACCATAAATCGTAACATGTGTGGACAGGCTACGTACCTGTACTGTGTTAGTTTCTCTGAGCTCTCTCTCTAAAAAAAAAATTTTATTTGCCTTTGTTCTTGCGTGTACGCTCAGAAGCTAAGTCGTGTCCGACTCTGCAGCCAGAGTGTAGCCCCCCAGGCTGCACTGTCCTGGAAGGAAGTAGGAGTGAGTTGCTGTTTCTCCGCCCTTTGCTCCTTGGTTCAGACCATTACTGGTTTTTCTTACTTTGCCTTCTTCAGCCAGTGTGTGAAGGGTTATTTTGTTTTACAAAATGTCTTTCTATAGTATCCAGTCTTTCCCCTTCTGAGCACTGAAGACCATGGAACAAAAGAAAATATGCTTTGATCTAAGTTAATCGAGTTTCTTTACCTTGGTCATCCTGCTGTCCTGTTGTTTATTCCATTCTAGAAGATATGCCATGGCCAGTTTCTAACAGTCTGTGATCGGATGTTTAGAATAAGGGCCTTTTTAAGATGCTGGGTCAGGAAAAGCTCAGTGAGGCTTGCCTTCCTACCTCCTTTCAGCTGACATTCCTGTGTCCATGCCAGTATGGAAATTCACTTGTTTTCTAGGCTTGCTTTCTTCATATCTCATTAGGATTCTACAGAGTTGCAAAATAAAACCTCTGCAAGGACAGTTAGATCCGTGGCCAGTGGAACACTCTAAACCCCACATTATTTTGACTCATTTGAATTTCTTTTCATCAAATCACCAAACCAACACTATCAGGTTTATTGTACATGGCAAAAGACATGACAGGTAGATGCCCAAGACACTTTTACGATCCTTTTGGGAGAAAATTTGAAAATCTGTCAATTTTAGATTTCTGTACTCTTTAGATTTCTTAAGTATAGTTGTAAATTATACTTTTGTTTTTGCCAGACTTTTAAGCTTGGCATAATTGTACCTTCTAGATTTCTCCCATTTTCTCTTTTATAAACAGTTCAACCATCTAAGTTTGCTTCACTGGAGTTAAACCTATAAACCACAATTTATAGTTTTCCGTAATGGCCTGGACAATCAAGGTTTTAATTTATAGCTAACAAAAAGGTCCCAAACTATCTCCTTTTTCTTCGTGGGGATATTTATTTAATTTTGTCCTTTTATAGAACTATCTGACCTTAGATAGTGTTACGGACAAGTCACAGTCATACGACAGACAAAAGAAAAATGGCTCAGATATAGGGTCCTGCTTAGAATTTGGCCACAAACACATTCCCTGATGGTGTGTTCAACATCACAAAGACAGCAGGGTACCATCAGAAACGTTTATGTCAAGCGTGAGCACTAGCGTCAGCATCAAAGTTGGGTGAGAGTTATTCTCAGAGGGTTCCAAAACTCAACTGAAATCCCCTTAATTCAAAATAAACAGCCTTTGCTCATTATACTCTGTTTCTGTGAGTTTAATCCTGTCTCTTTCTGACCCTATAAAAAAATTTCGGCTGAGCACACTCCCTTCTCTGATTCCCATCAACGGCTCGGCACTTGAAAATCTAATTAATGCCCACAGCAGACCACAGCAGTTGACCACAGACTGTGGAACTTTCAGAGTGCCTGCTATGTGTGGGGGGGTGGCATTGATGTACCACTGGTCTCAGCCACCCACAGAAACAGGTGACAACACTCTCTTTGCAAATTTGGGTCAGAACCATTAAGAAATTTTACTACAGGCATCTCAGGGGCCATTCATCGACTCGTGTTCAAACGTTACGAAAAATGAAATTGATGTGGAAGATGAACATGGATTTATTCATTAAAACTGGGAAGGCCAGCATTTGGAAACTCCTGGTCAAAACTGGAAGACAAAGAAAATATGTCTTAATCCTATAAAGATCATAAGGGGGAAAATGTGATTTTTTTTTCTTTGACATTTCTTTTTTTAAAAAAAGCTTTATTTTTTAAAAAAGACTTTTTTTAAGCACTGGATAATATTCCATTGTCTGGATGTACCACAGTTTATTTACCGATTCACCTACTGAAGAAATCTTGGTTGTTTTGCAATTATACATAAGAGGTTCTGTGAGCTTCTGTGTACAGGTTTTTGTTTTAGGCTCACAGCAAAACTGAGTGGAAGGCACAGAATTTTCTCACGTACCTCCTAGCCCTACAGACTCATAAGCTCCCTGACTATCAACACCCACTAGAAGAGTAGGGTATTTGTTACAACTGACGTACCTA
The DNA here is from genome assembly GCF_910594005.1 of Cervus elaphus. Lineage (NCBI taxonomy): Eukaryota > Metazoa > Chordata > Mammalia > Artiodactyla > Cervidae > Cervus > Cervus elaphus. The sequence goes on from NC_057839.1 coordinate 66,201,426, forward strand.
CATCACCCAGCACATTCACTCAAAGTCCATAGCTTCCATTGTGGTTCCCCTCAGCACTGCACATCCTGTGGGTTTAGACAAACATATAATGACATGTCTCCATCATGATACTGCCACACAGAGTGTTTTCACACTCTGAAAGTTTCCAAGCTGAGCATTGTAGATTGCTTTTATGGAGGAAACCAGAACAATTACAAAGAAGCCAGGAGCATAAACACAATTGAAAAACACTTTGCTGGATTGAATAAATATGTTTTTACAGAGAGTGAAAGGGCTTATGCTCTGACCCAAACATCCCTTTCATGGTTCCTCTTATCAATAATCTTTGCTTCATTCTGTATTAACCTTTCTGATAGTCAGTGTATTGATAACAACTTCTAAAATTGTTAAATTTTCATAGGAAAAACTAAAACGCTTATACCCCTTAAAACTGGGTTTTCTATTGTTATGAGCTTCCAATTTTTGATACATTTTTCCTACATGTTTCCAATTTTCTACCATGGCATACATCATTCATAATTAGAAAGGCTGATATGATGTTTAACTTAAGATATACTAGTCTGAAAATATCATTCAAAATTAAAATAGATATAGAAAAAGATAGGAATTCTTTAATACTTCTTCCTTCAAATTTTCTACACTTATCAAATTTCCCTAAGTTTTCTATAACTTTTATAAAGGAAAAAAAGGCAACCTCATTCTAAGGCACATCTGACTTCTTGGAATGAAAGAGAATATAGCAGAGGGATACACATGCCAAAGTGAAAGTCACTCAGCCGTGTTTAACTCTTTGTGACGCCATGGACTATGCAGTCCATGGAATTCTGCAGGCCAGAATACTGGAGTGGGTAGCCTTTCCCTTCTCCAGGGGATCTTCCCAACCCAGGGATCGAACTCAGGTCTCCCGCATTGCAGGCGGATTCTTTACCAGCTGAGCCACCAAGGAAGCCCACACATGCCAAGGTCCAGCATAAACCATCAAAGACATCTACCTGCAAGTGAGCCATGATGCTCCTAAGCAAGAATCGTTTTGATACCGTGGAAAATTTCAAGCTAACAATTTTTTACATCATGCCGACTTCTTTACAAAATGGTATTGTGGCTTTAGGCCCATCTCAAAACATTTATCTGTATCATCACACAACTGCATAGGTATTTCAACAATAGGATTTCCAGAGACTAAAATAATATCTCACATCAGATTTAAGAAAACACAGGAATCCACACCTTAAAGTAACTCTTATGCAAATTATCAGTCTTAGGGTGTATTGGAGCCTGCTAAGAGTTCCTGAAGTTGATTGCTTAAGGACATCAATTTTATTTCATAAAATATTCAATTTTGTGTATTACTCAGAGTTATTAATAAGCAATAGCATTTATCAACATTAATATAGATAGTTAGCAGACATTTAAATGTTTACTCTGGGCCCACAATTGTTCTAAGAATTTTAAATGTATGAGATTATTTAATCCTCACAAAAAAATTATGAGGTAGATGCTAATATTACCTCCACTGTACAGATGAAGAAGCTGATAAAGAAAGAGGTTAGGTAACTTTCTCATGTTCACTCCAATATCGTCCAATTCAGATACAGACAATCTGCTTTGAGTGTTCACCTCTATGATAAACTGCTCATATCTCTCAGGGTTCTCCAGAGGAATAGAACCAACAGAATACCCATGGGCTTCCCTGGTGGCTCAGATGGTAAAGAATCCACCTGCAATGCCGGAGACCAGGGTTAGATCACTGGTCCGGAAGATCCCCTGGAGAAGGGAATGGTTACCCACTCCAGTATTCTTGCCTGGAGAATTCCATGGACAGAGGAGCCTGGTGGGCTACAGTCCGTGGGGTTCTCCTCTCTGCTTTGAGTGTTCACCTCTGTGATGAACTTCTTATATCAGCCAGAGTTCTCCAGACGAATAGACCAATAGAACATCTATATCTGTATCTATATCTCTACCTATAGATCTATCATTTATCTCAATACCCATTCATCATCCGTCTCTCCATCATCTACTTATCTATCATCTATACCTTGATCTGCATTTATCGCTACACTCGCCACTCTTCATTCAACCTCAGTAAACACTGAGAATTTCAGAAAATGCTATGCTACTTATTTAACTCACACGTGTGTTATTTTAATAGAAGAATTTTTGCAAAAAAAAAGTCCCCTAGGTCCTGTGTCCCAAACACATTTGGGGTCCTGCAGTATCTCACAGGTGGCCAGTACACTGCCATCACTGGCTTCAGGGTAACTCTTGAGTCTTAAAATGGTGGGTGCTACACTTCTCATCTTGCTTTCACAAATGATCTGCTGTTTCTATATCCACCCGCATCACAAAGAAGTCTTGGCAAAGATTCATTAAGGATGTCAGCTGGAGGGAAATTTTCTGTATCTTATGAAGAACTGGGCTTCCCTGATAGCTCAGCTGGGAAAGAATCCACTTGCAATGCAGGAGACCCTGGTTTGATCCCCGGGTCAGGAAGATACCCTGGAGCAGGGATAGGCTACCTGCTCCAGTATTCTTGGGGTTCCCTGGTGGCTCAGCTCATAATCCGCCTGCAATGCAGGGGACCTAAATTCGATCCCCGGGTTGGGAAGATCCCCTGGAGAAGGGAAAGGCTACCCACTCCAGTATTCTGGCCTGGAGAATTCCATGGACTGTATAGTCTATGGGGCCATGAAAGAGTCGGACACGACTGAGCGACTTTCACTATGAAGGACTGGGGGTCAACCTTCCTGCACACGGCAAGCATTCTAGAAGTTTTATGGCGGCTGCCCAGGTGTAACTGACATCCGCGTGGTGAGCTGCCCTCCACGACCACCCATCCCTGCCCCATGTCGTCTCATTTTCAGTGCTGCCAGCACAGCACTGACACGGTTACTCCTTTTCCCGCTTCTGGAGTTTGGAATAGGGCATTGTCAACTAAAAAAATACAGTCACAACCTGGAAGTCGAGAGTTCTTTCATTTGGTGGGACTGTTTAGGACTCCAAGCCCAGGAGACAGCGTCTCAGTAGCTCTGAGAAAACTGCTTCAAGGAGGCAAGAAGAGAAGTCAGGCTAATATCCAAGTTTGCAACAAAGGGAGCAGGCAGTCTGAACATCAAAGATCAGATATCAAATTAAGGAACTTAGCATTCTATGTATGGGAAGATGCAAGCCTCTGGGCTCACTGAATGCATTCCTTTCATGTGCAGCTCAGCTCTCTGGAGCCAAACCTGTTTCCTTGTTCCCCTTCAGGGGTGGCAGATGACTGCTTCTTGCATTCCCCCAGCTCCTCAGCAGTGACAGCGGGGTGGTGGCCCCATCCGCCGGATCACAGTTTGGGGAGCCCTCGTTCACATCTGGAGCCCAGAAATCACTGATGGATGTGACATTTCTTGTTTATGGATATGGCAGGAGACATTTTCTTTTCACAGCATGAAACTTTTTCTCATCAGGTCTCAAATCTGGAGCTCTCTGTGATACAACTCAAGAGCCCTTCACGTCAAAGCTGAAGGGAAGCCGTTCCATTGGCTTCTAATTCAGACCTTCCAAGCCTTCCAGAGAAGCTCTTAGAAGCCCAGGGGGAGTCCATTCAGCCCAAGCTCTTCTCCAAAGAGACCGTCTGCTTTCTCAGTCGCTGGAAAATGAACTAGGAACCACCAGGGAGACGGACCCCCACAACTTGCAAACTCAGAGACAAAGGCAGCTTTGAACCTTCCCTCCTTCTCCGTTAGGACTTTTTTCTGCCCTGAGGTAGCTGGGATTTGGCTCTGCATCTGGAATAGCTAGACAGTGGAAAGTTACCATCAGTGCTTATGGGAGATTTGTTCTTCTCTTTAAAACCTCATTTTCCTCTTTAGTTTAAAAATAGAGTCAAACCTCATAAACCTAGCCTCATTTCAGGATTCCATGGAGCCTACTCAATTGTCAATTGTCAAGCCTGGTTTGCATGCCACAGAGATGGTACAACTATGTTGGTTTTATTTATTTCAGAGTTGAGCATTCTGTTTTTTCAAGTCCCTCTTTGATTACAGAACATTCCAGTTGGATATAAATATTTTTGAGGATTAAAATGCACATGGGGTTATTTCTCGAAGCACTGTAAGTTAAATCTACACTGTTAATTCCTAAAGAAATAGCCCAAGGGCATTCCATGGAGCGTTCTGATAACCCCACTATTAACCTTAAAATTCAGATCTCTGGAGATATTGATCTGAGCTGTCAGTCACAGAGAATATAAGTAGCTGAACCATTGGCCCCAGACATCTGCATGAACAGTGTGCACCTGAGTGGGAGATATGTAAGCCCAAAGTCATTATCAAGACTTTTTTAGGCAGAAAAATTATTAGAAATAAATCAGCTCCTATTGGAGTGTCTCCAAAGCTCAGTGATATTTTTCTGACAATGATAATATAGCAAGTCCAAAGGAGAAGGGTCAGAAGCCTTTAGAAATGGGTACATTAATTTTTGAGACATGTTAACATCGTGGCCTTGAGGAAAGTGGACATACTGGGACCATCACATCTCTGCGTCCTCCCCGCCGTGTTTCAGAGGGGAAATCTGTTCATTGGAGGAACAACCTGGGGAAGGGAAGAGTCTGGTTCCGACAGGGCACACCCGTAGGGCTTAAGGAGCCTTGGGTGGCTGCAACCACAGGCTCCATTGCAGGCTGTGGGTTGAAACAACCCTCCTCGCTGTCCAGAGTTGAGAGCAGCAGGACACACTTCTAAACCGCTCTATTTCTAAAAAGGAGTTGCTCAGCAACTTGAATTTGCCGCACTTGGTAGAACCAAAATGCTGAAGCAGCCAGTGCTTGTTGTCCTTTCCTTTAATCGAGAGGAGCAAGTGGATTCTGCTTGCTGCCGTAGTTAACTCAGCTGTTGTCGTTCGGTCACTCAGCTGTGTCTGACTCTTTGCAACCCCATGAACTGTAGCCGGTAGGCATGGGAAGAACAAGCGACCATCAGACCAAAGATTGGGTCTTCAAAATATCCATCCTTAAAGGATGACAGTAAAGAGCTACTTAATCAACCACAGATGGCCCTATGGAGTGGCTTGGGCTGTATGTTGCAATTAGCTGTGAAAATCCATTGGCCTGCCTATAATATTCCTGGGTTAAAGCAGTTACTCAGTTAACTTGGTTATCTTAGAGAATGATTCTACAGGTCAACACTCCTAAAATGAAATTATTAAAGGACAATCCTGATATGAGTCCCAAATGTTTGGTTCAATTGTTACAAAGAACCAAAAGTTTCCAAAGTTTTGTGTGTAACTAATTAATTGTTAACTAATTCAAGCACTTATAAATATCTATACTTCTACACTTAATATATAACTTATATGTTTTAAATATTCCTTGGCACAGTATTCCTTATCTTATAAAGTTATAAGAATGTGTTGGACATGACTTAGGGACTGAAAAAAAAATATGACTGTCTGCCTCCACAGAGGAATATTACAGGCAGGCCAATGTATTTTCATTGTTAATAACAGCATACAGCCCACGCCACTCCCCTAGGGCCATCTTTGGTTGACTGAGTAACTCTTGACTGTCATCCTTTAAGTATGGATTCTGAAGACCTAATACTTGGTCTGACAGTTCTTTTTACTTCCCATACTTCAGTTCAGTTCAGTCACTCAGTCGTGTCTGGTTCTTTGTGACCCCATGGACTGCAGCACATCGGGCTTCCCTGTCCTTCACCAACTCCCAGAGCTTGCTCAAACTCATGTCGGTTGAGTTAGTGATGCCATCCAACCATCTCATCCTCTGTCATCCCCTTCTTCTGCTTTCAATCTTTCCCAGCATCAGGGTCTTTTCCAGTGAATCAGTTCTCTGCATTAGATGGCCAGTGTTGGAGCTTCAACTTCAGCATCAGTCCTTCCAAAGAATATTCAGGACTGATTTCCTTTAAGATTGACTGGTTTAATCTCTTTGCAGTGTAAAAGATTCTCAAGAGTCTTCTCCAACACCATAGTTCAAAAGCATCAGTTCTTTAGCACTCAGCTTTCTTTATTGTCCAACTCTCACATCCATACATGACTACTGCAGAAGTCATAGCTTTGACTAGACAGAGCTTAGTCAGTGAAGTAATGTCTCTGCTTTTTAATATGCTGTCTAGGTTTGTCATAGCTTTTCTTCCAAGGAGCAAGTGTCTTTTAATTTCATGACTGCAGTCACCATCTGCAGTTATTTTGGAGCCCAAGAAAATAAAGTCTATCACTGTTTCCATGGTTTCCCCATCTATTTACCATGAAGTGATGGGACTGGATGCCATGATCTTTGTTTCTTGAATGCTGGGTTATAAGCCAGCTTTTTCACTCTCTTCTTTTACTTTCATCAAGAGGCTCTTTAGTTTCACTTTGCTTTCTGCTGTAAGGGTGGTGTCATCCACATATCTGAGGTTATGGATATTTTTCCCGGCAATCTTGATTCCAGCTTGTGCTTCATCCAGTCCCATACCTATCAGGCATTGTTCATTCATTCATTCCTTGAAACATTTATCTTTTCACCATTTCAACCAGTAAATCTTTACTGAGTCCTCACTGGGCCTCTGCAGTACTCTGCATAGAAAATATTTTGCAAACACAACACTTTTCATCCTCATGACACTAAACCTTTGATGTTTTTCTTCCAAGTCCTTTCTTCATCTCAAAGGATCATCAGTACCAAAAATAATGACAATACAACATTTTACTTTTTTCTTTCTAGTTACCTTCAGCTTTACAGACATCAGTGTAAGCCAAATTCATTCTTGGCATTATTATCACAACTTTTAACTACCAGTTTTATTGTTTAGTGAGTTTGTGTCTTAAACCCAAAGCATTGAAATTCAGTCCCATCAACTCTTCAAATGTTCAGTTCTTAAAATTGTCTCACCTAAATAACCATTATATATATGCATTAATATACTGTATTGATGTTTTTCTTTCTGATTTACTTCTCTCTGTTTAATAGGCTCCAGTTTCATCCACCTCATTAGAACCGACCCAAATGTGTTCTTTTTAATAGCTGAGTGATATTCCATTGTGTATAAGTACCACCCATTCGTCTGCCGATGGACATCTAGGTTGCTTTCATGTCCCAGCTATTGTAAACAGTGCTGCAATGAGCATTGGGGTACACATATCTCTTTCAATTCTGGTTTCCTTGGTGTGTATGCCCAGCAGTGGGATTGCTGGGTCATATGGCAGTTCTATTTCCAGTTTTTTAAGAAATCTCCACACTGTTCTCCATAGTGGCTGTACTAGTTTGCATTCCCACCAACAGTGTAAGAGGGTTCCCTTTTCTCCACACCCTCTCCAGCATTTATTGCTTGTAGACTTTTGGATAGCAGCCATTCTGACTGGCGTGTAATGGTACCTCATTGTGGTTTTGATTTGCATTTCTCTGATAATGAGTGATGTTGAGCATCTTTTCATGTGTTTGTTAGCCATCGGTATGTCTTCTTTGGAGAAATGTCTGTTTGGTTCTTCGGTCCATTTTTTGATTGGGTCATTTATTTTTCTGGTATTGAGCTGCAGTAGCTGTTTGTCTATTTTTTGAGATTAATTATTTGTTAGTTGCTTCATTTGCTATTATTTTCTCCCATTCTGAGGGCTGTCTTTTCACCTTGCTTATAGTTTCTTTCATTGTGCAAAAGCTTTTAAGGGTATGGCAAAAACCACTACAAACCACTATAATATTGCCTCCAATTAAAATAAAAAATTAATTAAAAAAATTATTGTGCACTGCTTGTTAACAGGTAAATATTCTTTTAAAAAAGGTTTTTTTTCTAATATTGTAGCACTTCATTTTTCTCATAGAATTGGGAAGAATAATTGAATATAAGGTGATAATTGTGTAACATTTAGAATGCAGCATGTTTCCCTGCAAAAATGCTCTCTTTTTACAAAGATTGAGTTTTGGTCCAGATTCTGCCATGTCCCCTTGAAGACAGACAGCCCTGGCAGTTGGGTGACAGAATAGGGAGAAAATGGCATTCAATTCTCCTGAATTACATTGTTCCTTTTCATTTAAATGTATTTAAATGAAGGGCTTGACTCTCCTTCAAAGCATGCATTTCTTCTTTGACTTTTATTAGCAGGAAAATATATCTCAGAGGCCAAGGAGCTGGAGATTTACAAGCCTTCTGGGCACCTCATTTGCTTTTCCACCCACTACTCTGACATTGTCAAATATTGGCTTTGGCAAGATGGCAGAGGCAGCTCGATAGCTTGATGGCTGTTCCATCATACATTGTCCAACAACGGCAGAGTTGTAGACAATGCCCTCATCAGCAAGGAAGACCACATCCATCAGGATGCCTTCTGCCATTTACCAGACTTGAATGATGTACCACATGCTGGCCAATACTTGCCTGCCGATATTGGCCCTGGCAGCTAAGAGGAGGTACCATGGGAAAGTTCTGCAGAGCCTCAGTGCCAGCAGCATCACATGTAAGAACTCTGTCTTCAGGGCTTTTCCCCTAGCAAATTTATAATGAAGTTGTGCTGGGTTGTTTTCCTACAACAACTCGTCCAACCTTCACATCTTGTTTTTGCTTAGCAGAGGCCAACCTTCAAAATGACCTGGGCCAAATGGAATCAGAAAGCAGAGCTACAGAGAAGAAATATGCACCCAGGTTTTTTAAAGGTTAAATAGAACTTAGGGAAAAATGCATACGTGTTTATGTAAGGCTGAGTCCCTTCACTGTTTACCTGAAACTATTACAACATTGGTAATCAGCTATAACTCCAACAGAAAATAAAATGTTTTTTGAACAACAAAGTTAAATAGAACTTAGTATTTCAACTAAAATGTGTTTCTCCACTTCTATCAACTCCAACGGAATATTTTCAAAAATATGCAGCATTATTTTGCTAGAAATAAGTACAAGTGCTAACAATAATTTTTAAAGCATGATGTCACAACCTGGGTGCTCATGCAGTTACTGCTGATGGACACAGAAGTTGATGTAATGATTTTAGAAAATAATTTGGTCTCTGGGGGCAAAACCCTTTAAACAGATTTCACACCTTTTATCTAGAAATTTTATTCTCAAGAAGGCATCATAGCTGTAATATTTTTTCTTTTCCTTTGCATATTGTAAGTTTTTCATGCTTTGAGACATTTTCCCCCTTTCTCTAGCTGGTAAATAAAGGAATGCCTTCATTTATGTCCCTGAGAACTAAAGGCCAGCCTGACTGCTGGTGAAAGAAATCTCAGAAAAAAGAAAAGAATGAAAATATTTCTTTTTCCTACAACTAAAGTAAAACCAGCACTGATCTGTGAATATGTGTGTGTGTGTGTTTGTGTGTGTGCCCGTGCACTTAATCGTGTCTGACTCTTTGTGACCCCATGGACTCTATCCTGCCAGACTTCTCTCTCCATGAAATTTTCCAGGCAAGAATACTGGAGTGGGTAGCCATTTCCTTCTCCAGAGGATCTTCCCGACCCAGGAATCGAACTCGCGTCTCTTGTGTCTCCAGAGTCTCTTGCACTGGCAGGCAGACTGTTTGCCACTGCACCACCTGGGAAGCCCATGATCTGTGAATACATTAACACAAATTCTGGTTTTTACAAAGTAGGAAAATCAAGACCACATAGGAAATCCTCAGTTCTCATACTCTTATCCATATTTACTAAAATATATAACCTTATCCTGTTTCTATTATGAAAAGTGCCCTTGAAAGGGTCTTGCGAAACAGAGACACAAAAACTTTAGAAGTTATTGCTACACTCTATGGGGTTACATGAACTAGAACCCCAAAGTCTGCAGCGTCTCTGGTGACTCAGTAGTAAGGAGCCCGCCTGCTAATGCAGGAGATGCAGGTTCGATTCCTGGGTCAGGAAGATTCCCTGGAGAAGGAAATGGCTACCCACTTCAGTATTCTTGCCTAGAAAATCCCATGGACAGAGGAGCCTGGCAGGCTACAGTCCATGGGGTCACAAAAGAGTTGGAGACAACAACTGAAAAATAACAAAAAAGGAAAATAATAAGAAAACTAAACAAAAAGATATATGTCTAAGAATGTCATGGAGCATTACAGATAAAGGCTAAAAACAATCAGCCCATATCCGGTGGCCACGGGAGAGCAGTTTGACCGTCTGGGCACCTCAGTCATCTCATCTTGCAAACCAAGTAACTGTGTGGTGTTTCCCAGATAACTGGAAAGATGGTACGTGTCAAAGAAAAAAATAATTAAAACACGGCACTAAACTCATAAGGTCAAACGAGAAAAAAATTTACTAAAAGGATTAAAAAATATACAGAATGGTTGGCTCTGAGTGGCAGAATTATGGATGGCTTGAGTATTTTTTTCTTTATATTCCTCTGAATTTTCCACTCTTCTATTGAGGTAATGTTGGTTTATAACAGTATAGATTTCAGGTGTACATTATATTTCTAATTCTATATACATTTTAGCATACTTCAGTTCAGTCATTCACTCGTGTCCTACTCTTTGTTACCCCATGGACTATAGCACGCCAGGTTCCCTGTCCTTCACCATGCCCCAGAGTTTGCTCAAACTCATGTCCATTGTGTCAGTGATGCCATCAAATCATCTAATCCTCTGTCACCCCCTTCTGTTCCTGCCCTCAATCCTTCCCAGCATCACAGTTTTTTCCAAAGTGTTGGCTCTTCACATCAGGTGGCCAAAGTATTGGAGCTTCAGCATCAGTCCTTCCAGTGAATATTCAGGGTTAATTTCCTTTAGGGCCGACTGGTTTGATCTCTCTCTTTGCTGTCCAAGGTACTCTCAAGAGTATCCATCACACACAGTTGATCTTTTACCCATTTCACCCTCCTCTGCTGGCTCCCCTCCAGGAACCATGACTCTGCTACCTGGGTAAACATACTGGCTTCTGTTTGGTTTACTTTGCTTTTGTTTTTTCACTTGTTTTGGTTTGTCTGTTTTTTATATTCCACTAATGAGCAAATTCTCCAAGCAAGGCTTCAACATTACGTGAACTGAGAATTTCCAGATGTTCAAGCTAGATCTACTTTTGCTTCATTGCCTACACCAAGGCCTTTGACTATGTGGATCACAACAAACTGGAAAATTCTTAAAGAGATGTGAATCTCAGACCACCTGGCCTGCGTCCTGAGAAACCTGTATGCAGGTCAAGAAGCAACAGTTAGAACTGGACATGGAACAACGGACTGTTTCCAATTTGGGAAAGGAGTATGTCAATGTTGTATATTGTCACCCTGCTTATTTAACTTATACGCAGAGTACATCAATGCAAAATGCCAGGTTGGATGAAGCACAAGCTGGAATCAAGATTGTAGGGAGAAATATCAATAACCTCAGATAGACAGATGACACCACCCTTATGGCAGAAAGAGAAGAACTAAAGAGCCTCTTGATGAAAGTGAAAGAAAGTGAAAAAGTTGGCTTAAAACTCAGCATTCAAAAAAATTAGATCATGGCATCCAATCCCATCACTTCATGGCAAATAGATGGGGATGAAATCAAAACAGTGACAGACTTTGTTTTCTTGGGCTCCAAAATCACTGCATATGGTAACTGCAGCCATGAAATTAAAGGCACTTGCTCCTTGGAAGAAAAGTTATGACCAACCTAGACAGTATACTAAAAAACAGAGACATTACTTTACCAACAAAGGTCCATCTAGTCAAAGCTATGGTTTTTCCAGTAGTCATGTATGGATGTGAAATTTGGACTATAAAGAAAGCTGAGTGCCAAAGAATTGATGCTTTTGAACTGTGGTGTTGGAGAAGACTCTTGAGAGTCCCTTGGACTGCAAGGAAACCTAACCAGTCCATCTTAAAGGAAATAAGTTCTGAATATTCATTGAAGGGACTGATGCTGAAGCTGAAGCACCAATACTTTGGCCACCTGATGCGAAGAACTGACTCATTAGCAAAGACCCTGATACTGGGAAAGATTGAAGACAGAAGGAGAAGGGGACAACAGAGGATGAGATGGTTGGATGGCATACCAACTTGATGGATATGAGTTTGAGCAAACTCTGGTAGTTGGTGATGTACAAGGAAGCCTGGCGTGCTGCAGTCCATGGGGTCACAAAGAATTAGACACAGCTGAACAACTAAACTGAACTGAATGAGCAAAATTATACAATATTTATCTTTATCTCTTTGATTTATTTCACTAAGAATAATACTCTCAAGGTTCACCTATGTGTTTACAAATGGAAAGAGTTCATCTTTTATGCATGCATGCATGATAAGTTGCTTCAGTCCTGTCTGACTCTTTGCGACCCAATGGACTATAGGTTTCCAGGCTTCTCTGTCCATGGGATTTTCCAGGCAAGAATATTGCAGTGGGTTGCCATTCCCCTCTCCTGTGGATCTTCCTAACCCAAGAATTGAACCTCAGTCTCATGTCTCCTGCGTTGGCAGGCTGGTTCTTTACCACTAGAAGTCCCAAGGTGCTTTTTATGGCTAAATATTATTCCATCACATATTTATTTATTTGTGTTTTTATCACTGGACACTTAAGCTGTTTCTATATCTTGTCTTTTGTATATAGTGGCACAAAGAACATAGGGTTGCATGTAAATATTTCACTTTTTCTACAATGAGCACTATATTTTTATAATTAGAAAAAGATTACTAGGATATCAGGGGAAAAAATCCCAAAATATTCGTAAGCATTTCAGTACTTCTGTGAAATGTACCAAAAATCTACTTGGTTTTAACTCCATTTCTGTATTTTAAAAAATATCAAAGTTGAGATGGAAAGTCAGTTTATCTGTATTGACATTGTGATTTCTGTCTTTTTAATACTCTGCCTTCCTCTGAAGTGAACAATTCACGAGAAACTGGATTTTTATCTGTCAGTGTTTCTTTTTTAAATTTTTATTTTTTATGTATATTTTATTTATATATATTTGTCTTATTTATTTTGTTTGTATTTATTCATCATATTTGATTTATTTTTTATTTTATTTTATAATTATTTTTCTATTTTTAAAACTAAAGTTTTTCAAAATGGCCTTTATGAAATAATCAGATTACGAACATATCTAATGAAGACTGAAAAACTGTATAGAGTTTACAGAGCAAATTGTGGGCCCAAAGAAATCTAACATCAATGGTTAAGTCCTAATTTTTTGAGAGAATAGAGCAAATCATAAAGAATACACTGAATTTCTCGAACAAACAATGAGCACTACCCAGAACTCTGTAGCACGATATCCCAAATACAGCTTCTTTTCGAGACGATGGAGCTGGCCTCCCTGTGCAGGGCCATAGACAGCTCTGGGAATTGATTTACACGCTTCTGTGAACTTATCTGGGGCTTCCCAGGTGGTGCTGGTGGTAAAGTGCCCACCTGCCGGTGCAGGAGACATAAGAGACCTGGGTTTGATCCCTAGGTTGGGAAGATCCCCTGGAGGAGAGCATGGCAACCCACTCCCATATTCTTGCCGGGAGAATCCCATGGACAGAGGAGCCTGGCTGGCCACAGTGCATGGGGCCACCAAAAGTCAGACACGACTGAAGTGACTTAGCATGCATGCACGCACAAACTTATTTCCTTTCCTTCCTATCTGGGTGCAGGTGGCATTTCCCCATTCTTCTATAAATGTAGAAGCACAGGTCCATTTCTGTTCACCCAGCTGTTTACCTCCCTCTCTGTGTGGCACGCTCCCGGCATACAGTAGGGGCACCATATTGTGTTGAATGCTGGATGACTGAATGGATCAATGACTGGTTTATTGTACTGTGTACATGGATTGCAAAAGGCTTCAGAAGAGCTCACGTTTTCTAAATTTGACACATTTCCCCAGAGATAAGGTTCATTTCCTTAAGCAATAACCACATGAGACCCTCTCAGTGTTTGCCCATGGGCGTCAGAGCAGGTGATGCCACCAGGGTTCTCTGGAAGGAGTCCCAATGTGCATGGGCAGCATTTTGAAGGACGGATTTTCCTCTCTGAGTGTCCTGGATGAATGCTTCATAATGACCTCCTAGGTGCAGGTTAAGGCAGCACTTTCATCAGAAATGCTTAGTTTTATTGGAGCCAACCCTGGAGCGTGCACACTCAGAAGTCCCTTCCCCAGACTTGTCTTTGACAGGAGGGAGAGGATGGAGGTCTCCACAAGCAGCAGGGACTGGGCAAGAAAAGTGGTCGTGGTTGCCAAGCTTGGCCTCTGCTCACTGGTGCCCAATAGAAATGCAGAGACAGAGTTTTGGGTGAAACAGAAGAGAGTAACCTTTACTGCTTTGCTGGGCAAAGGGGGCCACAGTGTGCCTAACGCCCTCTGAATTGAGAGATCCCCTCAGAGGGAGTAGTGAGGAGTTTTCTAGTGTTCAAAGAGCAGGGTGTGATCAGCCTATGGGCAATTCTTGGATTGGCTGGAATCAAAGTGAAGCTTCAAACATCATCAACTTTCTGGTTTCAACCTGTCTAGGGTCCAGGTTCTTCTTCTGCAGTCTTCATGTAGAGGGAGTCTGTTTCCTGTAAAAGCAAATTAGGGGTGTGTGTCAGGCCTTTGTATCTTTTAGGGAACTGTGAATTCAGTGATTCCCCTATGTGGCAGAGTTACAGTCTAAATTGTTACCAGTTTCCCAGCCCAACAGCTACTCTTTGTCTCTACATCTTCACATTTCCCATTCATTAACTCTGGAGTCAGCGTTTTACTTCTAAAGACAAGGACACAGGGACTTGCACACGGTTTCAATAGAAAAGGCACAGGTGGGCAGCAAGTCATAAAAAACTGATGGGAAATGCAGAGTGGGGCTCGCCACCCCAGACTTAAACCTGGGGCCACTGGACCTAAGTGTGGAGAGAAGTGAAAGTGAAGTCATGTCCGACTCTCTGCGACCCCACGGACTGTAGCCCACCAGGCTCCTCCGTCCGTGGAATTTTCCAGGCAACAGTACTGGAGCGGCTTGCCATTTCCTTCTCCGGAGGATCTTCCTGACCCAGGGATGGAACCCAGGTCTCCCACACTGCAGGCAGATGCTTTATCATCTCAGCCACCTGGGAAGCCTCAGTGTGGCGAGTTTTCCTTAAATACAAAAACTTTTTAAAAAATAAAACTAAGGCTGCCATTATGAGTAAAACCCATATTCTCATTTGCAAATGGTTGTAAAATACACAAAATGGAAGGCAGATTTTAGCAATTTAGCTCTCCTTGCAGGTGCTAAAAGGAGCATTGAAGCAGAAATATTTTATCAGTGGTTTAGGCAACAGTGTTGACACTGCTAGGAGACCAATTCTTTTAAAAAAAAAATAATAAGGTTTGTGGGGAAGTTAATCTTGGCTAAAGAGCTATAAAAGAATCTATAATTTTAGTTCAGAAACCAAGAGACAATAAAAGTGCCTATTGATTTTTTTTTTCCTGTGGTTTTCACAATTTGCAGATCCATTGCCTTTCATATCAGTGATTTGCTGAAAATTTATGGCGAGAACAAGAGAATGACTCAGCAAGCTGGTTCCTGGTAGAGCATCAGTCTGGACGCTGTGACGTGTCTCCCGCTGAATCAGTCCTACACTGAGTCAGCCAAAGTTCACGTGGACTCACTGTGCCCAGGTCGGGTACCAGGATCGGGCACGGGTCCACGAGGACTTTAAGACGTTCTTTCTCCACAAAGAAAGAAGCCATTCGAGCAATTCCAAGGGGAGAAAAGTAGGCAGAGCACGAGAAACTGCCATTGAAAACTTCACTGAAAGCCAGAATGTCTGCAGTTGCCCTGTAACCAGTTCTCTGCAAGTTCTATTAAGCTCTGACCCACAGAATGGAGTGGAACCTACAGAAGAGGATTGTTCAGAAACACCACTGGGTCATGGAGAGAAGGGGTCTGAGCAGACATCAGGGGCTGCAGGTGACAGGTTCATGGGTGCTCATAAGAGGTGCAACTGGAGATCACTGAGGGAGGCTGGGAAATGTCTCCCTAAAGCTATAAATATCATGGTCTCTAGACTGTGAATGTCACTTTGCATGGAAATAAAGGGCTTTGCAGATGTGATTGAGAATCTCAGGATAAGCAGATATATCCAGACCAAACTCTAATTTAAAAAGACATATGCACGGCTATATTCATTGGGCTTCCCTGATAGCTCAGTTGGTAAAGAATACACCTGCAATGCAGGAGACCCCAGTTTGATTCCTGGGTCAGGCAGATCCACTGCAGAAGGGATAGGCTACCCACTGCAGTATTCTTGGGCTTCCCTTGTGGCTTAGCTGGTAAAGAATCCTCCTGCAATGTGGGGGATCTGGGTTCTATCTCTGGGTTGGGAATATCCCCTGGAGAAGGGAAAGGCTACCCACTCCAGTATTCTGGACTGGAGAATTCCATGGACTGTATAGTCCATGGTGTTACAAAGAGTTGGACATGACTGAGCGACTTTCACTTTCAATTCATCTTCATAGCAGCACAGTTCACAATTGCCAAGACTTTGAAGCAACCTAGATGTCCATCCACAAATGAATGGATAAAGATGTGGTACTCATGCACAAAGGATTATTACTCAGTCATGAAAAGAATGAAATAATGCCATCTGCAGCAACACAGATGCACCTAGTAATGATTATCCTAAGTGAAGGGAGTCAGAAAGTGAAAGACAAATACCATGATATCATGTATATGTGGAATCTAAAATAAGATACAAATGAACCTATCTGCAAAACACAAACAGACTCACAGACATAGAGAACAGACTTGTGGTTGCCAAGGCAGAAGGGACACGGGGAGGGGAAGGTCTGGGAGTTTGGGATTAGCAGATGCGAACTATTGAATATAGAATGGATGAACAACAAGGTCCTACTGTATAACACAGGGAACTATATTCAATATCCAGTGATAATTCAAAATGGAAGAGAATCTGGAAAAGAATGCATATAAATGTATATATATATGTGTGTATGTGTGTGTATGAATCCCTTTGTTGTATAGCAGAAATTAACACATCTTACATCAGCTATACTTCATTAAAACAAAAACAGAAAGATTGTCTAGGATTCTCCATGTAGACCCAACACAATCACAAGTATCATAGTAAGAGGAAGGCAGAAGGAAATTTCTCGCACAGAAAGAAGAGGAGGAAACAGTGCAACCACAGAGGCAGAGACCAAAGTGACACAGTCAAAGGCCAAGGCATTTTGGCAGACCCCCAGAAGCTAGAGGAAGCAAGGAGCATATTCTCCCTCGAACCTCTCGAGGGAGCGCAACACTGCTGAACCCTTCATCTTGACCTGGTGACACCCACTTCAGCTTGCTTCTCCAGAACTGTGAGATAAGAAGTTTCTCTTGTTTTAAGCCCTGATATTTGTGGAAGTTTGTTACAGCAGCTTCAGGACACTCATACTGTCCTCTTTGCAACTGCATTTCTTAATATTTGTCGTTGGTTACAACTGCCTAATTTCTTATGGGTCCAATCATCTTCTGGATTCCTTTTGCTGTTACTACAAGCACACAGGTTTTCACAACCCCTTTCGTAAGATCACAGAGGACTATCTGGACCAGGGCATCGGCAGCAACAGTCACCAAGAACTCAAGCCCTGAGCTAAGACTCCCTAACCGCAGAGTTCCTGCCCCTGAGGAGAGTAACCACACAAGAAAACTGTGAACCGTGGTGTATTTGCTAAACCCATGGGAGCCTTATAGTCACGTGCAGAAGGGAGCCACTGCGGGTTGTAGGGGAGGAATGAGACCATTCTGGTGCGGGATGTAGAAGGGATGATGAGCGGAAAGATAATGTATGTTGTGCTCACTCACTGCTGCAGAGAATCAATGAGAAAATGCAGGTGCAGGTAAATGTCAGCTCTCTATCAGGCCCCCCAGAGCCAATTTTTCTCATAGAATCTCACACAGCATTACTGGGACCCCACATACAAAGTGAGTCTCAAGGTGGTAGGTAAGAAAACCAAGATCACACCTCTGTTCAGTGCTGGTGGTGGTGGTTTAGTCGCTAAGTCGTGTCTGACTCTTGTGACCTCATGGACTGTAGCCCGCCAGGCTCCTGTGTCCATGGGATTTTCCAGGCAAGGATACTAGAGTGGATTGCCATTTCCTTCTCCAGGGGATCTTCCCGACCCAGGAATCGAATCCAGGTCTCCTGTATTGCAGGCAAATTCTTTACCTACTGAACTAGGAGGGATATAAGCCAAGGTTTGTCCGATTCCCAAACCAGGGCTCTTTGGCTTAATCACACTCAGCCCTCCTCCCAGGGCTGCTGTAAGATGTAGACAAGTTCGTGCTCGTCCAGGGCTACACCTTTTAGAGCAATAGGATCATTACAGTGAAACAGTAAAACAACAGCACAGCACATAATAGTGACCTGTTTCTGAAATTATAATTAGTTGGAAATAAAAGCAAGGGAGCAGATAGATAGTCCAGCACAGGTGTGTGCAGCCCTGAGGGAGTCCTGCTTGGGTGAACTTGGCCTTGGAGGTCCCTGCCATCTCAGGAATGGCGTAGTCCTTCTGTCCAGGTGGTTCAACGCATCCATGGCAGCGCTGAGTATTGGACACACCTCCATTATGCTTCATCTTTTAAAATCCCAATTTTAAGGTCCTTACATAGAAACACTCCTGCAGAATTCAGAAGTAAACCCGTCCCTCATCCCAGCTGGGCCAGCGCTTGCTGAACTCAGGTTCCATCCCAGGTCAATATCCACTTTTCCACATGGAATATCCTCACATACAAAGCTCCCCCTTCTCCAGGCTTTTGCCTGCCAGTTGAACATTTCCCTAAACATCTACCCCACTTGAACTTTTTAGTTATTCCAAATTGCTTTATCCATATAGAAGCTTTGGATATTTCAAAGCTCACCTTCCTTTGGAAACTTCAAAGCCCCCTCCTCACCTTCCTTCTATAAGGAATTCTCTGGGCACAAATCAGGTTTCCTTGACCTCAGCCAGCACCTGGGAGCTCCAGAGAGACCACCCTCCTTCTCATCTCCACAGGCCAACCCAGTTATCCCTCAAATGCTAACCGTCCCCAGTGCCATTGCCTTCTCTCCTGCCCTGATGACAGCACCATGGTTCTGTACTGTTGCTCAGAGGTCTTGGCTACTCCCCTGGAGCCCATCTAGCCTCTCCCTGTCTTCCATTCCAGCTCATCCTGTTATTGAGTCCAAGCTCCCTCTGCTAGCCACATGACAGGCCATTAAGTCGAGAAACGAGGTGTTGAGGCAAGGAACAATGACTTAATTTGGAAAGTGGGCAGATCAAGAAGATAGCAGACTCATGTCTCAAAATAGCCATCTTATCAGAGTCTGGATGCCAGAGTCTTTTATAAAACTGAGAAAGGGAGGAGATGGGGAAACAAAGTAAAAAAGCCATTAGTCTTGCAAATATCCCCTGAAAGACCAGACTCGGGGATAAGACGGACAAATTTCTTTCTTTCTTCTTGCAGCCATTCACAGGTGGACAAGGCCCAGATGTCTCCTTGAACAAAGGCACCTTGGTTTAAGACTCAGGCAGAGGGGCGGGGCTTCCCAAGGCGGGCCACTGTGCATGGACAGTATCCTTTTAGAGAACAAAAGCCACGGGAAGCAAAGGTTAAAGCAAAAGAAGCAGATCCAACACACAGTCAGATTTTGTCCTTCCCTGCAGCAATTCTCTGTCGTTTTTACCAATACAAAATCTTTAGAAAGTCCTTCGGAGAGATTCCATTGTTCCCATACAAATATTTCGGTCAGGGTCTTTCCTGATCTTTCCACACCCCCGACAGGTGCTCTGCTCCCCTGCACAAGCGCATGGATAGGTTCCTGCCTCCCTGTCCTGGCCCAAGACATTCCTATCCCCTTGGTCTGAAATATTCTTCCCCAGCTACTCAGCAACAGTGGATCCCAATTTCCCCCAATTCTCCATTAAAACAATGTGTCAGGAAAACTGACTCCTTTGGAGCCCCAATGCACCGACATGACCTTCACACAGCACCCACCACCCTGCACAGAGATGATTTGTTTTATTTGTTTCCACCACTAAGGCCTTGCAAGGGGGCTTATCTGTCCGTCTTCATTACCATTTCTGAGATTACCATAAACATATGCCAAAAAGTACTATGAAATAAAGAAATGAATACATGGTTCAAATAAGCACAGCTTTACAGCACTACTATACAGTCCGTGGAATTCTCCAGGCCAGAGTACTGGAGTGGGCAGCCTTTCCCTTCTCCAGGGGATCTTCTTGACCCAGGGATTGAACCCAGATCTCCCACATTGCAGGTGGATTCTTTACCAGCTGAGCCACAAGGGAAGCCCAAGAATACTGGAGTGGGTAGCCTTTCCCTTCTCCAGCAGATCTTCCCAACCCAGGAATCGAACCAGGGTCTCCTGCATTGCAAGTGGATTCTTTACCATCTGAGCTATCAGCGAAGCCCAAGTGGTAAAGAAACCACCTGCCAATGCAGGAGACTTAAGAGATGTGGGTTTGATCCCTGGGTCGGGAAGATCCCCTAGAGAAGGAAATGACAACCCACTCCAGTATCCTTGTCTGGAGAATCCCATGGACAGAGGAGCCTGGCAGGCTCCAGCCCCTAGGGTTGCAAAGAGTCAGACACTACTGAAGCGATTTAACATGCACACATGCACACACACACAGATAACTCTAATCAGATCATGTCCCATTTGTGTTTAAGGATAATGAGAGAATGAACCAAGTTAAAAATGATGACATAGTAAAGGGCAGAACATGAGAGAAATGAGGCAAAAATAAAGAAGCATACTAACAAAAAAGAGAATTATCGGACTCATTAAGAGGAGAATGTTAAGACGAAGAGTTGACTTTGTTCTGAAGGCAGCTTCTCTCTCTAGTCAGCGGCCAGAGCAGCATCCTCGATGGCTTCGTGTTAAATGCAAGAGACCGATCCTTGGAAATCAGCGGGAGGTCTGGGAGAGGCACAGTTCCCTCTCCCAAGCAGGTCAGATGACGTGTGTCTGGCTGCAGGCTTCTCCCATGAAAGCCACTCTGCTCTTCCCCTAATTAAAAAGGACCCGACTTCCCTCTCGAGTATGCCAGACACACAGCATCCTGACGGCAGTGAATAAGCATGTGTGCTCTTCCTCCCTCCACGGCCGAGCTGATGGAGAGGCGCCAGCAGGCGCCCAGCAGGCTCGGGAGACACAAGGCCGACAGCGGTTCGGGCAGCGAGAGGCCGCGTTCAACCTATTTGTGAGCTGCCTGCTGCACTCGAAGCTTTCTCCGGGTTTAATGAGGAAAGGCTTCAAGGGGGAAAGCATTCAGTTGGCTTGTTTTAACCCTGGCTTCTCAGCTTTTTTTTTTTTTTTTATGAAACTCATATTTTTTAAAATTTATTTTTATTTATTTATTTTTGGCCGCGCTGCTCTGCTTGCGGGATACTAGTTTCCCCACCGGGGATCGAACCCATGCCCCTGCAATGGAAGCACGGATTCTTAACTACTGGACTTCTGGGGAAGTTCCTGGCCTCTCATCTTTGATGGAGCTCTGTTTGCATTGTCTCACCCATGCCATTAATTCGGAACACAGATGGTTGCCAGACACTGCTCTTAGTTATTCTAAGAATCTGCAGTTTATCCTCAAGATCCTAAAAGAAATGGGGCCCACTGGATGTGTCCCAGTGTCTCCTAGTGTATAGACTACGGGAACTTTGTTGTGAAAATTGTATAAGTTTAATTATGTTGAACTGGTTCATGGTGCTTTTGAGATCTACTCTATCCTTCTACTTTTCTGTATATTCATTCTATTAATTTTGGAGAGTTGGATATTGAAACTCCAACAGGAAATTTTATTTTTTCGACTTAAAAAAAACAATTGTAATATATGTTGGAACTATATGTAACTGGTTCTGTATTTTCCAAGTCTCCTGCAAATGTGTTATCATACTTTTATAATTTAAAAAATAAAAAGGAAAGAGAAAAGGATCAATAAATAAGAGGAAAGAAATGGGGCACAGTATACAAGTGTACACTGCAGATGCTGCTTTAAACACGTAATCAGCCTCTTCTGTCCACACTCCAGGGGTAGGTCCAGGGCCAGTTTGCATCACCCTCTGAGCAGGCAGCGGAGATTGCCCTTCCCATTCATTTAGGAGTAGAAAGAAAGAGGGCTTTGAGCAGAAAGCCGGTCCTGACAAGCTGCCATGACCCCACGCAGGTGAGCGTTTCCGTGGTATAAGACGGATGTCCTCCCCTCATGTTGTATTTCCAGTTGGTCCCTTTTGGCTGCCCTCATCTTTCTGCTATCCCTACACAACCTCTAATGCAATTTTCAAAATGTCTCCTTTGTTGAATCTTTCTTAGAAGATGGATTCTGGCAAGTCAGTAAGTGGTGAACTCAATTTCTGAAATGGTCTGTGTAAAGAAAAGAATTACATTTCTGTCTGTCAGCTTTTTTTCAGTAGAATGTAAACAATAATGAGAGTAATGTGGGCCATCTCTGCTGCAGCAGCTGATGACAGACACCCGCATGCTTGAGACTCCTTTGCCTGCTTTCCGTGAAGTACAGAAACCAGCCCCACGGAGACGACAGCCTTGTGCACGCTGTGGCTGTTCAGTCGCTCAGTCGTGTCCAACTCTCTGCGACCCCCTGGACGGCAGCACGCCAGGCCTCCCTGTCCTTTACCATCTCCCTGAGTTTGCTCAAACTCATGTCCACTGAGTCCATCCAACCATCTCGCCCCCTTCTCCTGCCCTCAATCTTTCCCAGCATCAGGGTTTTCCCAGTTACTCAGCTCTTCACATCAGGTGGCCAAAGTATTGGAGCTCCAGCTTCAGCATCCATCCATCCTTCCAATAATTAATGAGAGTTAATTTCCTTTTCTCTTTGGAGCAATTTTGACCAACAAATTGCTCCATTATTAAGGTCCCTGTTCTTGTCGTAAGTGGTGATGGTTCTTTGCGGTTATCTAAACGAATCGTTTCACATAAAATGCACACAGCCATGCCTGGCACAGGAGAGCTGGTGGATTGAGAGAGGGCGGAGTCATTCTTTCTGGGAGGACAGAGAGTGACTTGTTAGCAAGTCAGTAACATACCCCAAAACACAGGGGCCCAAAAAGACTGGGTGCAAAAGCCAAGTTCAGAGAGAGAGAGATGGTCCCCAAAACTCCAGAAGCCCAGACATTATATCATCTCTCATAGCCCGAGTTTCTGCACCCACTCAAGATCCACAGCGTAAGTGTAGCGACAGGAGGTCTTGAAGCTTCCCCTTGCCCGGGGATAGTCCAGGTTCCTGCCACCATCCTCGGGACTGAACAGATCAGCATTGTTTGCTCCCGTCAGGCCACTGTAGAGGGATTATTGATATTCTAAATTAACTTCATAACACCACAGAGCGGAAAGGGCTGGTAAGAAAATTACTTTGTACAAGGCTTCCCACTGAAGATGTTCTGGCTTGAGGAGCCTGGAAGGTAAAAGAGACAGCTAGAAATTTAAACAGTATTTTACCTGAACTTTAGGGTCTCCTTGCATTTTAATACCAGCATTTCTTTAAATGAAAATATTATTACTACAAATATTCTTTTATTTTGCTACATTAGGCAATTTCTTAAAATGTATTGTGAATTACTGCTTTCCTTTTCTTCTGATATTAATAAATACCTAGGAATTGCCAGGACCCCAGTGTTCATAGTAGAATTATCGACAGTAGCCAAGATACAGAAGCAACCTAAATGCCCATCTATAAATGAATGGTTAAAGAAGTTGTGGTACATAAACACACACACACACACACTCACAATGGAATACTACTTAGCCATAAAAAAGGATGAGATCTTGCCATTTGCAACAACTTGGATGGACCTGGAGGGTATTATGCAAAGTGAAATATGTCAGACCAGGAAAGACAAATACCATATGATTTCACTTATATGTGGAATTTAAAAAACAAAACAAATGAACAAATATGACCAAACAGAAGCAGACTCACAGATCAGACAGCAAAATAGTGTTTAAGAGGGGAGGAAGTTTGGGGGAAGAGGTGAAGCTGGTGAAGGGAATTCAGAGCTACAAACTTCCAGCTATAAAATAAATGTCACTGGGATATAGTGTACAGCAAAGGAAATATAATTACTGTTTTACAATAACTTTGTGTGGAGTGTAATCTATACAAATATCAAATTACTACATTATACACCTGAAAGTAGCATAATATTGTAACTCAATTATATATCAATTAACAATGTATTTCGATATCCTGAAATGCTCTCAGAAATCTGGGCTAATATTCTTTCCTTCATTAAGTCTTTTACAAAGAACAGCCATTCTAAATATGTGTGTGTACTCAGTTGTGTTCGAATCTTTGCAACCCCATGGACTGTAGCCCTCTAGGCTCCTCTGTCCGTGGAATTTTCCAGGCAAGAATACTGGAGTGGGTTGCCATTTCCTTCTCTAAAGGATCTTCCCAGCCCAGGGAATGAACTCACATCTCTCATATCTCTTGCACTGACAGGAGGTTTCTTTACCACTGTGTCACCTGGGAAGGCCAGTATGCAAATGTGAAAACGAGGCCACGCTATGTACTGGTTTTTACATTCATAAACCTTAGAAACAGTATCCCTAGCCCAGGTCGACTGAGTCACGAGAACATCCTCGGAATTTGGGGGGCATGCTTTTATTAGCCCTTTTCACAGAAATTGACTCATCTGCTGTCTCATAGAGATGGCATAATTAATTAAAATAGCTCTTAAGAATTTTGAAAGGAAGTCATGAGGAAGACCAGCTATTTCAAAGAGATTATTTGCTCCTGGCCACAATTCAGTAGAAATGTCACCTGAGTTTACTCCCTTTGCTTCATAATTTAAAAGCAGAGTTTGCAAAATTTTTAACAAGTTTGCAATCAACTTGTACTATTTTTAAAAAATGACAGAAGACGTTCAAACTGGGACATGGCTTTTGGTGATAATGAGCTCTTTAAAACAAACAAACAAGCAAACCTTAAATAAAGATGTGTGTGTGCATGTGCTATTTTTGAAGGACTTCGAACATATCAGTGAAAAAATGCTTGCAAGCCAGAGAATTCGAAATAGAAACAGACTCAGAATCTACTGGGTGCGTTATCTCCTGCTAATAACCCATCCATCAAACTCTAGGACAAGAACATGTGTCATGGATGGATGGTACATTACATTTACCTATTGTTTTCAGAAACATCTACCTCACCATGTCTACCTGTGGTGAAAGAGCCTTTCAGAACCAAAGACTTAACGGAGGCAAATGAGCCTTTTGTTATTGAGTTGGCCAAAAAGTTTGTTCAGGTTTCTCCATAAGCTGTTGTGGAAAACCCTAATGAACATTTTGGTCAACCCAATACAACAAAACAGAACGTGTTCCAAGAAACAGGGATGGTGCCTGCCAATATTTTCATCTTCTTCCTTCCTCTCACTGATCTTATTGATGCAAAGTGGGCCCGTCCTGGAGATGACCAGCCCTGAACTCAAACAAGGTTGACCAAGAGGCTGAAACAGATTTTTCATTAATTCTGCACAATCCTTTAGTAGAAATTCTGACCTGCTGTCACCTTAAAATGCAAATTTTGGATGCCACTTGGGCTTCAAATTCTATTGAAAGCAAACCATGTGAGATCTTAGAAAATGTTGTGGTCTGACATACCTGTAAAACTGTCTTTACTTAACCATGATGACTTTAAAGCATAATGAAAAGACACAAATCATAGAAATTATCACCCCTGCTTCATCTCACTCTACCAGCCAGCAGCACAATATGACATGAAAAGAAATAAAGCCTGCAGGATCGAAGAGAAACAGAGCTACCGCGAAAATACAAGAATGTTAAATGCTTCTCACTATCAATCATTGACAAGGATTTCCTGGTACATAAGAAAAAGGACTGGGGAGAAGGTTACTTGGATTTTTTATTTAGTACCATAGGATAGAAGGTCCGCTAGATCACGCAATTACAAATATCTTCATGCAAATTACATGAAAAAGTACAAATGATGAGAAGGTAAGTTACAGTCAAGAAATCACATGTGGGGGCATGTCCCAGCTCAAAAAAGATTCAGCCAAATGCCCTAGTTGTTCACATAGATAGAACAACCCAGCAACTGATGTTCATAGTCACATCACAGAAGACAAGAGGAGTTAACTGCCTAAAGTATAGAATAATCAGTTTACAAAGTCAAGAAAATTTTTAATATGGTTCACAGAAGTTTCCATACCAGATGCATAAAATAGGAGGGAATGGCACATAAAAGGACTCTCAGATTTCAGAAACCCTGTTGTGTGATACGCTGTTTTATTTGGTTTAGCCAGATAACCCAAGAGTTCTTATTTTCATTGACAAGAAAATATTATTCATGGACATTGAAAGAATAAATAGGTGGCATATGAAAACACAATTTGGTGCCCAATCAAAGGTTATTCTTAAGCACCAACTTGAAAACATTTCCCCTCCTTAAATAATATCTGGTTCCTGTAATAAATGTCTATACTCTATGGATATTGACAGGAGAAAAGATGATGTTTGTAAAATGCCATGACTGGTCCTTGGTGCATTTTCTTGCTGCATCTTGGTGCATTTGGAACTTGTTGAACTCCAGAGAGTTCTGCGGCTGCACAGGGAGTGTGGTGGGAACCTGCCGGTGTGTGTTTTCAGTGTCCTGGGATTGCTAATATTTGAAGCACCTGCTGCTAAGTGGAGAAATACATGTGCTGCCTTATGCTTACCTGCCACCACCGCTGATGTGTACATCTGTGTATGCTCAGTCGTGTCCAACTCTCTGCGACCCTGTGGACTGTAGCCCTCCAGGCTCCTCTGTCCATGGGATTCTCCAAGCAAGAATACTGGAGTGGGTTGCCATGCCCTCCTCCAGGGGATCTTCCCTACCTGGGGATTGAACCTGCGTCTCTTATGTTTCCTGCATTGGCAGGCATGTTCTTTACCACTAGCGCCACCTGGGAAGCCCACTAATGCTGATAGGAAATCTCTAAACTCATCTGGATTTTTTAAACATCTGAGTTTACAAAATGGAGGCATTTTGTTCTGGTTGAAGAAGGAGCAGCCATGCAATCCCCATGCAGCACTGCTCACATTTGCTTGGTAAGTTTCTTTCGCTTTGTGAGTGTCTGACTCTGTTCAAATGAGTTCTGATCCAGCTGATGATTCCAGAGCTTTTAATTAAGCTAAGACTCAGGTCCTTACCTCTGAATAATTGAGGTAACTATACCCTTGAGGGCAATGCTTATTTAAATAAACAAGGCAATGCAAACTCAAAAGCCCATTTCCAAATATGATGCAACAGAGCAGTTCCTAATTAAACGATGACTGCTTCACATTGCCCAAATGGACATTTGAATTTCTATCATGGAGCCTAAGCACAAAGCAAATGGAGCATGAATAATGAAATGTGGTGAAATATCATGAAACCAAAAGGCAGGTTCTAGGGGAGAAATCAGCGGCTGTCATAGCAAATAGTGCTCAGTGGTAACATGAGAACTGATGCCTCTATGGGATCAACAGGTAACAAATGGTGATCTATTGATTAGGTCATAAATTCTGTCTTTATTATGTGGGCTTTTGCCAGCCTTATACCTTAAAATGAACACTTGTCCTCTTATCACCAGTAGACCATGTGATTACCAATGTCTTTGTGCAAACTTTCAGAAAAACTGCAAATGATGAGAAACTAAGGTGCTGTCAATAAGTCACATTTGGTGGGAGGTCCCCAGTTCAGAAATGATTCAGCCAGCTACCCTAATCATCCACATAGACAAAACAACCCAACAAATGATGTTCCTAGTCACGTCACAGAAGGCAAGAGGAGATAATTGCCTTAAGTACAGAATCATCAGTTTACAAAGTCAAGAAAATATTTAATGCGGGTCACAAAGAATTCTATGCTAGGGACAAAACAACAAAAGAGAGAGAGAAGGGGATGGCACAGAAGGGGACTGCCTGCTGCTCAGAAACCTTGCTGTCTGGTACCCCAGATCTCCCACTTCCTGTGTGGCCTTGGGCAAGTTTCTTTACTTCTCGGAATCTCAGCTTCCTCAACTATTCAGTGGAATGACAAGTTCCCTCGAAGAGCGCAAATGGAACCAAGACTAACTAGACAGAGTGCTGGCCAGTCATATAAACTAGTAGTATTAGTTTAAAAGCCCATTAAATTTTGTGTTTAAAAATCAAGCAGGTTCATCAATAAGTTCTCATGTCTGTGTGTTTGCATACCTATCTTCATCAGGAAGGCGTAGGGAAGTTATAGTTGCATAGAACAGGTAAGCATATGACAGGTCAGACGTTCCCTTGAAAAGAAAAGAAGTCCTTTGGAAGGAACACGATTCAATCTGGCACTGTTCCCCTCTCTTAAGAAGCTGTCCACGCAGTCCACACACTCTCACTGAGTTCTCACTCCGTTTCTCCCACCCTCCAGTTCAGACGACAGGTAGACCTTCCACAACGTGCCAAGATCTGTGCACTTGATTTCACATTCAATATTTTTTCACTGCTCAGAGAAACGTTCAGGGTATAATCAATTCAACGTTAAAACTGATTAAACAGCGACTCAGACCACTGAAGGGGCATCGCCAAAGTTGCATCAGAGCAGAAAAAAAGCCAGTGTGGGATCGCATGTGACAACCTTGAAGCCCATCGAAATATCCCACATGGCTGAAATCCCCAGGCATGAACTGGATGCTGGGGTTTGCATCAGCAACCCCAGGTGCACATGTGTGCACCTTCTCTTTCCCACAGAGCAGATAGTCACCTCTGAAAACCACGGGTCTGGCTGCTTCTCACTCTGCTGACCAGCGCGTTAAGAGCTGGACACTGCACTCAGGTTGAAATCCCAAAGCTCAGCGCTTCATGGCCAAGCCAACTCTTGGGCCTCACCTTTGCCTACTCCCGCTGCCCCTACTCATCCAACCATCATCATCACCAGCTTTTCCCTGCTTCTGCCTGCATCCTCCTTCACTTGACTCTCTGCCATATGTATTTCAAATGGAATGAAAATCAACGTCTTCTTCTCTGACTCATTCTGATTACCCCAGACCCCACCATGTTACTCTCTCATAACACCTCCTATGTTCAGAGCTCAGTTGTGTCTGACTCTTTGCGACCCCATGGATTGTAGCCCGCCAGTCTCTTCTGTCCATGGGATTTTTTTTTTTTCAGGCAAGAATACTGGAGTGTGTTGCCACTTTCTCCTCCAGGGGATCCTGACCCAGGGATCGAACCTGCGTCTCCTGTGTCTCCTGCATTGGCAGGCAGATTCTTTACCACTGAGCCACTTGGGAAGTCCCCATAATATCTCATAATCTTTCTCAATTGCATATGGCACAATTTTTAATTATCTTTGCATGTGAAAATTACTTAATAAGTCCCTCCACTAGCTGAAAAATATAGGAGCACAGGGTCCATTTCTGTTCACCCAGCTGTTTACCTCCCTCTCTGGTCTGGCGTGCTCCTGGCATACAGTAGGGGCACCATATTGTGTTGAATGCTGGATGGCTGAATGGATGAATGACTGGTTTATTGTAGTGTTACATGGATTGCAAAAGGCTTCAGAAGAGCTCACGTTTTCTAAATTTGACGCATTTCCTCCTTACCTCAATGTTGACACGTCCCTACAACCAATTATACAAACCCAACCCTGGCAACTCAGCTGGTAAAGAATCCACCTACAATGTAGGAGACCTGGTTCAATTCCTGGGTCAGGAAGAGCCCCTGGAGAAAGGATAGGCTACCCACCCCAGTGTTCTTGGGCTTCCCCGGTAGCTCAGATGGCAAAGAATCTGCCCATAATGCAGGAGGCCTGGCTTTGATCCCTGGGTTGGGAAGATCCCCTGGAGGAGGGCATGGCAGCCCACTCCAGTATTCTGGCCTGGAGAATCCCCAGGGAGAGAGGAGCCTGGTGGGCGACAGTCCCTGGGATGGCGAAGAGTCACACAGATGACTGAAGGTCTAAGCACAGCGCAGCGCAGCGCAGCCTGGTGGAGAAACGAGGCAACAGGAGCCCAGGAATCTTCACAGAAAGCAGAGATGCTGACGTGCAGTTCTTTTTTGCATTTTTTTGGTTGGCTTGTTTATTGTCTCCAGTGCTCAGATCTGTACCCCCCAGCCTCAATCCTTTTAAAAGTCACCCAGAAACAGCTTCCAATTAGTGGAAATTTCATTCCCTGTTAACCCTTCTCACAGCTCTTTAAGGAAAATTCAGATAAGTAACATAGGGCACTAAGGGCTGGTTATATAATAGCTGATGAGTATCTAAATGTCAAGAGCTTCACAGCATCCCTGAAATTTAATGCATATGATTTCTCTCATTTTATGTTTAAGGAAACTAAGGCTGAGAGGTTGATTAAAAGCTCAAGATCACAAGGGGTCAGAGGCGAGCTAGGGCAGGCAGGAGGCGGAGGTCATCACTGACTGAGAGACGCACCTGAGCGTGGTCCGCTGGTGCTCAGTGGTCTTGGGGCAGGAGATGCTGCTGCTGATGGGAAACCGCATCCCTACGGCGGCCACCTGGGCAGCCTGTGCCTGGAGAGCCTGATGCTGCGGCCGTAGCTCCCCACCCATGGCGACTCAGGTTTGTATTTAAGAGGGCAGAAAGCATTCCCCTTCCCAACAAATCTCTCTGGGCCAATGACTTGCTCCTTTGAACCATGCCAGGAGAAAGAGAACAAGGAGGGAATCTGGAGCTCTTCTGTTTTATTTCCCTTTTTTGTTGTTCTTTTTAAAAATTATTTATTTTTAATTGGAGGGTAATTGCTTTACAATGTTGGGTTGGTTTCTGCCATAAGTCAGCACGAATCAGCCATAGGTGTACACACATCTCCTCCGTCTTGAACCTCCCTCCCACCTCCCACCCCGTCTCACCCCTCTGGGTCATCACAGAGCACTGGGCTTGGGCCCCCTGCACTGTACTAAAACTTACCCATGGCTGTCTGTTTCACACGCGGCCACATGTACGTATTTTGATGCTACTCTCTCGATCCGCCCTAGCCTCGTCTTCCCCTGCTGTGTCCCTGTGTCTGTTCTCTGCATCTGAGTCTATTTCCACCTTGCTAACAGCTTCAGCAGTGCCAATTTTTCTAGAGTCCATAAATATGGGTTCATATGCAATGCTTGATTTTCTTTCTCTGACTGATTTCATTCTGTATAACAGGTTCTAGGTTCATCCAGCTCACTAAAACTGACTCGGATTCCTTCCTTTTTATGCTGAGTAACAGTCCCTTGTACATATGTCCCACGTCTTCTTTACCCCGTCACCTGCCGATGGGCAGATGGGAGGTCGCCTCCGCGCGTGGGCACTGTGAAGAGCACTGTAACAACATCTCTTGTGCTGTCTGCTCTGGCATTCTCTTTGGAATGACCCATTGCAGGCATTCTCAGTCCTGAAAAGACTGTGTCTACACAAAAGCAAATTAATTTCACATTTGTATCCACATGACTCAGTACATCCTAAAGTCTCTGTTCAAAGCAAAACTGGTGTAATGACAAAAAACCAAGTCAGCCCAACAGACAAAAATGCTTACTTTGGGTCATAATTTAATCACTGTGCTGACCAACGTTATATGTCAGCTTGGAGAGGCCAAGCTGTCTGCTGCTGGGTCAAGCACTGGTCTAGATGTTGCTGTGAAGGTAGTTTTTAGAGAAAATTGCCACTTGTCAGTGAGCTTGGAGTAAACCAGATTACCCTCCATAATGTGCAGGGACCCCATCCAGACACTTGGAGGCCTTAAGAGCAAAGACCAAGGATTCCCAGAGTAGAACAAACTCTTGTTCATGCCGGCAATACAGAAACTCTGCCTGAGTTTCCAGCCGGCTGGCCTGCATAAGGATTTTGACTTGCCAGTCTTTCTAATAACACAAGGAAATCCCTTAAGATAAACAGACAGATATAGAAATATGGGGTAGAAATACTATAGATAGATATGATGCAGATGGACAATAGGTAGGGAATAGATGGTTTCTTTCTATTCTTTTCTTTTGGCTTATTTTGTTATCCTTCAGTTCAGTTCAGTTGCTCAGTCCTGTCCGATTCTTTTTGACTGCATGGACTGCACCACGCCTCTCTGTCCATCACTAACTCCTGGAGTTTACTCAAGCTCATGTCCATTGAGTCGGTGATGCCATCCAATCATCTCATCCTCTTTCATCCCCGTCTCCTCCTGTCTTCAACCTTTCCCAGCATCATGGTCTTTTCCAATTAAAAAACTAAAAACAGAGCTACCATGTGATCCAGCTATACCATTCTTCATCATATATCCAGAGAAAACCATGGTCTGGAAAGATCCATGCCCCACCATTTGCAACAGCCAAGACATGGAAGCAACCTCAGTGTTCATCAACAGATGAAAGGATAAAGATGTGACATATACGATGGAATGTTACTCAGCCGTTAAAGAGAATGACATAATGCCAGCAACATAGATGGACCTGGAGATTATCATACTAAGTGAACAAAGTCAGACAGAGAAGGACAAATACCATGTGATATTGCTTACACGGAGAATCTAAAAAACGGATACAAATGAAGTATTGTACCTATGAATATTTATGTACAGTATGAATGTACATACATAATACTGTACAATATTATGTACAATTATGAATACAAATGAATTATTTATAAAACAGACTTACAGGCTTAGAGAACAAACTTATGGTTATAGGGGCAGGAGAGGCAGGGACGGATCGTTAGGGAATTTGGGACTGATATATACACACTGCTGTATTTAAACCAGATAACCAACAAGGCCCTACTGTATTACACAGAGAACTCTGCTCAAGACTCTGTAAAAGTCTGAATTATGAGAAAAGAATCTGAAAAAGAATAGATACATGTATGAAAAGTAAAAGTCAAAAAAAAAAAAAAAAAGAAAAGTAAAAGTCGCTCAGTCATGTCGGATTCTTTGTGACCCCATGGACTGTATAGTCCACGGAATTCTCCAGGCCAGAATACTGGAGTGAGTAGCCTTTTCCCTTCTCCAGGGGATCTTCCCAATCCAGGGATTGAACCCAGGACTCCTACATTGCAGGCAGATTCTTTTCCAGCTGAGCCACAGAGGAAGCCCAAGAATACTGGAATGGATAGCCTATCCCTTCTCCGGTGGATCTTCCCAACCCAGGAATAGAACCAAGATCCCCTGCATTGCAGGTGAATTCTTAGCCAGCTGAGTTATTAACTGAATCACTTTGCTGTACATCCGAAACTACTACAACATCATCAATTAACTATCCCACAATTAAAATAAAAATTTTTTAAAAATGAATTCCTATTTTGTACTTAGTTCATTCATTCTCAATCTTTTTATCTAATAAATGCTTTTAAATTGATGAATTTCTGGGTCTCATATGTTTTGAATGTGGCATTATTATTATTTTTATTGAATTTTAAATATTTCCTAATTCTATTTTGATTTATTCTTTACATTAGGTTTTTTTAAAGTGTTTCTTAATGAAAATACAAAGGAATTTTTTAGTTATGTATTTTTATTGATCTCTAACTTACTTGAACTGTGGTCAAACTATTTACTGTGTAATTGTTATAGGGGGGTACCTCTTCAATTCTACTCATCTTTGCCTCAAAACTTACCTTTTTTGATACTACCATGCTTATATCTGCTTTATTTTACCCTTTTAACTGTCAGTCTTTCTGTGCCCTTATATTTTAGGTGTTCAAGCAAATAGGTTTGGGTTTTTAAACACAGCCTCATTATCTTTGAATTTACTAAATTATGATACTTATTTGTCTATTTCATCAACCAATTGTGCAAAAGTTTTATTAAAATTTGGTTATTAAAAGATCCATGCTCTATAGTGTCAATTGATTTTTCTTATGCAGTAATCAGAATATGCACCCTTTTTGTGGCTGGCTTTTAACTCATCTCTCAGTGACTTTGTAGTTTCTTCTTCTATCTTAAAAATTCACATGACTTTTTAAATTTTTCACTTTATATTGGAGAATAGTGATTAGCAATGTTGTGATAGTTTCAGGGGTACAAAGTGATTCAGTTGTACATATACATATCTTTTCTTTTTCAAATTCTTTTCCCTGTGTCTTGTTACATAATATTGATCAGGGTTCCCTGAACTATACAGTAGGTCCTTGTTGGTTATCCATTCTAAATGTGGAAGTGTACATGGCAATCCCAGACTCGCTAACTATCCCTCCCCCCACCCTTTCCCTCTTCTAACCATCAGTTTGTTCTCTACAAATCTGTGTCTGTTTTTTGACTTGTAAATAAGTTTATTTGTGTCATTTCTTTTAAATTCCACATATAAATGATATCATACGTGATTTCGCTTTCTCTGACTTACTTATTTGGTATGACAATCTCCCAGTTCATCCACGTTGCTGCAAATGATGTTATCGCATGATTTTTAATGGCTGAGTAATAATCCATTGTTTAAATATCACATCTTCTTTCTCCACTCCTCTGTCAGTGGACATTTATTGCCTCCATGTCTTGGTGATTGTAAATAGTGCTGCAATGAATATTGGGGTGCGTGTATCTTTTCAAATTATTGTTTATTCCTGATACATGCCCAGGAGAGGGATTGCTGGATCATATGGCAGCTCTATTTTCAGTTTTGTGAGGCGCTTTCACACTGTTCTCCATAGTTACTGCAATGATTTACATTCCCACCAACATGTAGGTGGTTTCTCTTAGAAGGCGCACTGTTTTTATGTGTTAAATAGGTTTAAAACTCACTGAAAGTCGTCCTTTAGAGTATTATTAAATGGCAGAAATCATTTACAACCTTTAAGTGTGTGGACACGGATAATTTTAGAGGACAATGGCTTCAGCAATACCATCACGTGGCCCCAGTTGCGATGAAGGAGACGTTTCCATATGTTTACTTCCCAGTGCTTTTGTCAGAGCGCACGTTTCTTCCAAAATGTAATTGCTTTCTCATGCTTTGCTAAAACGCTGTGTTCACCTGGGAGAAATATATTAGCAGCTTTTTAAAGTTGAAGTATGGTAATTTATCATGATATTAGTTTCAGGTGGGCAGCATAGTGAGTCAATATTTTTCCAGATCATATTCCATTCAAAGTATAAAAAATGGCTATAATTTCCCGTGTTATTCAATGCATCTTTGTTGCTTATTTATTTTATACATAGTTTGTGAAGAGGGAGGGACAAATTAGGGGTATGGGATTAACAGATACATTAGCTGTTTTTTTTTACATTTAGTCACTATCACTCCTGCCATCATTTCTCAGGAAGTAATCTCGTGGGAGGCAGTGGGAAGGCTCTTTCCCCTCTCGAGCCCCATCCTTTCCCCCACAACTGAAAAGACTACGCGCTTTGCTGAAGCAGCCAACTTTTTCCAGGTGTTAGAACACCTGGAGAGAGTCCTTTGGCATAGCACAAAGCTTCCTTATGCTGTGTGGAGGGCAGCAAAATGTGAATGCAAATATCCAGAGAAAGAGTTCTAGTTTATCACACCCTGAAGAGATGAATAAGCCCAAGGCCATATAACACGGAAACTCTTTAGAAAAGATTGTCAGAAAACGTCTTCTCTCCCAAAGGTAAATTATAACTTCAATGGAACAGGTGTCCAAGACCCAGCAATCCATCTCATGAACACCAAAAATTCATTCCCTTTGGCCAGATGGCTGCATGAGCTCCGTTGGCAGAGATTGGGTGAGGGCAGAACCCCATTACGACAACCTGGCTGACAGGTAATGGACATGTGGCCTGAGGTTAAGTCCAAATGTCTTCTTCAAGTGTTTGACACACCACAGGGAACTCAGGAATGTCTGGTTCTTATTGCACCTTGATACCCAGAAAGCCACATGTATCTGAAATTGAAATGCTGTTTGTTGTGTGTTGAATGGTCCTAAGTGTCATCAGTATTCATATTATTTACAAATAAGATAAATGACAAGCTTACTTTCTGTTTTGATAACTGTATTATGCAAAAATGGTATCTACCTAGATTTGAAAATTTCTAAAATGGGGGAGGGGGAGATCAACAAATTCAATGATCTTAGAGCAGTTAAAAATAATGTGTATTCATTATGTGCAAATAAAACATTTTCTCTGGGGATGAGATTCAATTAAAGTATAATATAAGTTGCTGAAGTTCTGTGAATTCAATTTGTTCTTTGCAAAATAATGCACGTCTGGTTTGAATATTCTCTCTTCCTACATCAGTGCAGCAGACGCTCACTTGGAACCAGACAGGCTGCAGGTGATGGAAAAGATGAAAACAACTAACGCCCCCCATTCTGCTTTAGTCATGTGTTTGCTTGTCTGCCTTTCCTACTAGAAAATGAGCGCGTTGGGGACAGAACCTGTGGGATTCATGCCTACGTAGCACATGACATATCGTCCCGTGGCATCTCAGATATGCTGGTTGAATCAGCAAAAGAATCAATCCAATTACTGTTTTTTCTTAAACTCAACATCTGGGCTCCAAGTGAACAGTGGTTTCATTTTCGGTGGGAGTCAGTGATTCTCGGCAAACCCAACAGTTTCTACTCTAAAAGATGAGCCAATTAGTGGCAACACTCTTCTCAAAGCGCTTGCACTGTGATTTCTGGGTTCTCAAGAGGTGGAGAGCTGTTGTGTCCCAATGCTGACCTGCCTTCACCACGCTTACCTCATGGAATAGGCTCGCAGGGTTACAAAAATGGCTTCGTTGTAAAAGATGAAACCCCAGTCTTTGATGATGCCACGTGTGGAATCTGACATTTGTCCCACCCGTTCCCACCACCAAGGAGTTTATAGAGGGGGACAGGGAACCAGGACAGATAAGCAAATATCCCGAGTGAGGCTGATGACCTGTATGGCGATTGCCCAGAGAGAAGCAGATGCTCTGGGAACACAGAGGAGGAGCCTGAGCATCCCGTGAGATAACAAAGGTATGCCGTGTTTTGTCACTCCATTTTGGCGATTTGTTAAGGCAGCAACAGGAAGCTAAGACGTTAGTCAAGAGAAGCAGATGAGCTCACTGGGGGAGATCCCAAAGAGCAGATGCAGCCTTGGCTGTCTCCTGACACCAACGAGGTGAGCCAGGAGGCACACGGCAAAGTGTGTGCGCATGCATGTGCTTGTGCGTGTGTGTGCGCGTGCATACGTGTGTGTGCATGCGTGCATATGTGTGTGCATGTTTGTGTGTGTGCACGTGCATGCATGTGTGTGTGTACTTGCGCATGTGTGTGCGTGTGTGTGTGTGCATGTGTGTGCATGCGTGTGTGTGCGTGCATGTGTGTGCATGTGCACATGCTTCAAATCGTGTGTGCCACATAGTGCCTGCCCTGCTCTTCTCAACACAAAGAGCAAAAGGATCACCGCTTCACTACTGCCCTCCAAACCTCACACAAGAATGCCTCCCATGGCTCACCACAAGTGGGAATACACCAAGAAGGGAATTCTAGGAAACACTTTCCAGCCTGGTCAACAGAACACCTTCGAATCTGCCACAGTCCACCCCTTGCCCACTTGGCACTCCTACATATCTCTCTGAGGCTTCCTTGGGGGCTCAGACAGTAGAAAATCTGCCCGTGATGCGGGAGCCCTGGGTTCAATCCCTGGTTCAGGAATATCCCCTGGAGAAGAAAATGGGTACCCACTCCAGTATTCTTACCTTGAGAATCCCATGGACAGAGGAACCTGCTAGGCTACAGTCTATGGAGTTGCAAAGAGTCGGACAAGACTGAGTGGCTAACTCTCTTTCACACATCCCTCTCAACCTTCATTCATTTTCAAATAAAGACGGTAACCAAGTCATGCTTTTCACTAATGTGCCACAACGGTCTCACGTATTAATACAGCCACAAGCACACGAATGCTTTCTGCAGAGAGAGTGCACTCAGCTCATCTGTGGACTTGGGGACTATCCTGAACAGCCAGAAAGGAGACGAAAATCCCAAGCTGGGTGTTGTGGGTAGACTGACTCAGCATGTACGGGCCAGCTGAGAGTAGGTGGCGTCTGACGGCAGCCTCTCTCAAGTACAATCTTGAAAGACAGTGGAGAGGGAATGCCTCCACTGGGCAGAGCTGTGGGCAGTGCACTTGGGCATCCACTGTGTATAAAGAGAAGGGACCGCCAGGTAGAGGAGATACAGGACTGGTGGGGCCGTGATGAATGGCCCGACGGGCTGGCCATAAGCCTGGAGAGCAGAATATTGACTGATAGTGTGACATGAAATATCTCCTGTCACATCAGTGGGCGAAAAACGTCACAGCTGTCACCAATTTCTGGCCTCCAAACGTGAATGAAGCTTCTCTGGAAGGACTGATGCTAAAGCTGGAACTCCAATACTTTGGCCATCTGATGCAAAGAACTGACTCTGGAAAAGACCCTGATGTTGGGAAAGATTGAAGGCAGGAGGAGAAGACAACAGAGGATGAGATGGTTGGATGGTATCACCAACTCAATGGACGTGAGTTTGAGCAAGCTTGGGGAGTTGGTGATGGACAGGGAAGCCTGGCGTGCTGCAGTCCATGGGGTTTCAAAGAGTCGGACACGACTGAGCAACTGAACTGAACTGAACTGAAAACAGATACAATGCCCGCAATCCAGCAGATGTCACCCCCCTCCCACGGTGACTGCTGAGGATCTCGGGGGGATGCAAGAAGCAGCCATCTGCTCCATCTGCCACCCCTTAAGGTGAACAAGGAAACAGGATTTGGCCCCAGAGAGCCAAAGTGCATTTGAAAGGAATGAATTCAGTGAGCCCAGAGGCTTGCATCTTCCTATACATAGACCGCTGAATTCCTTAACTTGATAATCTGATTTTCCTTACCTCACCATAAGCTTTGATGTTCAGACTGTCTGCCCCCTTTGTTGCAAACTTATATATAGCCTGACTCCCACTCCCGCCTCCTTGGAGCAGTTTTCTCAGAGTTACTGAGACAGTGTCTCCCAGGCTTGGGGTCCTAAACATTTCCACCAAATAAAATAGCTCTCTACTTTCAGGTTGTGACTGTATTTTTTAGTTGACAATGGACACAAAAAAGGTTGGACAGAGGCATGTGGCAGGACATGCAAGAGTGGCTGGGCATTAAGTAGAATAATGTTGTATCACAGAAGAGTGTCCACCACAGAAGATGCATTGAGTAGGCAAAATGGCTCAGCTAGTTGGCATCCACCAGTCTCTGTCATTAACCTAAAATCACAATAGAGTGCCTTAGAATCTGAGCTCCTACAGGGCAGGCACCTGATTGCATCGATTGACTTTTGTGTCCTTGGTATTTTGTAGTGTATCATGGAAAAACGAGTGTCTTCATTTATTCAGCATCTTTCTTTGGGTTGTCATTTTATTCTTCCCTTTGCTACTTGGAAATAAAAGGGGGGAAAAACAACTCATATAAATCACTGTGCCTTGAACAAATCACTTTCACATCCAAGATCAAAAGAATTTGTCTTTTAAAAAAATGTGGCAAGAATGACGTTAGTGGTCTTTTCTGTAGCTACCATGCTTCCCAGATGGTTCAGTAGATAAAGAATCTGCCCACAATGCAGGAGACACAGGTTTGATCCCTGGATCAGGAAGATCCCCTGGAGGAGGAAATGGCAACCCACTCCAGTATTCTGGCCTGGAGAATCCCACAGAGAGTGGAACCTGGCAGGCTACAGTCTGCAGGGTTGCAAAGAGTCAGGCATGACTGAGCACGCATATGTGCATGCCTAGTCCTTGGGTCCAGAGAAGTGACAATGCCTGGCTTGCTTGGTGACAATAAGAGCAATAAATACATATTTTTCCACAACCATAAACAAAGTTCAGAGACTCCAAGGTACTGAAGTGTGCCATAACAAATTTATATTTGTGCTTTAGCAGGAAGAAAACCTCAGTCTTTTTTTAGCTAATAATTATGTCAACCAGGTTTGCCAGCCCGAGGCTGTTTCTCTTCTCCCCAGACAAGGACTTTCCTACAGTAAGACATAAATAATGGTGCAACTTTTTTAGACCCAATAAGCCCACACACACTGTAAATTTATAGTTGTCGTCCATCTGTGAGGACAATAAGTGCATCTTAGTAAAGAGAAAAAAAGAAAACTCGAATTTTTTCTGCTCTAAACCTAGTTTTTTATTAAAAATAAAAAGGTAAATCTTTTCAGTCTAAATAGGTTTAGCTCTTCCCTAAGAATCTGTACAAAAGTACGTTTGAAACTGAGTTTACATTTTAATT
The DNA here is from genome assembly GCF_910594005.1 of Cervus elaphus. Lineage (NCBI taxonomy): Eukaryota > Metazoa > Chordata > Mammalia > Artiodactyla > Cervidae > Cervus > Cervus elaphus. Next base: position 66,241,427 of record NC_057839.1, read on the forward strand.
GAATAGACAAAAAAAATCACTTTAATCATACTATAAGGCAGTAGTATAGATAATAAACTGGATCGTTCCCATATATTTCTGTGGCTTGGAAAACAGGAAGCTTCAGATATTAGGGGGCAGGATGGAGTAGAGATTATGAGGTTCTCTTGATTGGCATCTATGATGGTAGGCCTTGTGTTGTATCCTTTCAGCCCATGTTGAATCATCTCATCCACACCTGATCCAGACAGATTCTACTGTGACTGCCCCACAGAATTCAGCCCAGTGCCTTGAGCAGTCAAAGGTATTTGTTACTTGAGCAAATGAATAATAAATGGCATTTGCAACATCTCCATTTAAGTCCAAGGAACTGAACTGACATGTTTTAAAGTCCCCTGGAAACACATTTTAATCAAGCAAAAAATCAGAGCTACTGAGAAGAGCAGATGATCAGTTCATTGGCCATGTTGTCATGCACATGAAGTACCACAGTGATGGTTCCCGTCCACCAGACACATGGCTTGACAAGTGTTGACATTCACATTGGGGCATCACTATTCTACAGATCCTTGCAAGATGGGGAGACTGAGGCTAAGAGACGTGCAAGGACCGTAGGAGTCACAGGGCTGGTGATGGGAGAGCAGCCGCTCAAGACCTCACTGCCTGACTGCTGGAACCACACACACTTCAGCGGCTCCAGGGACACGGGTCTCAGGCTAAGCTGGCTGGGTTCTAGGAACCAGAAGAGAAGCCACCCCCACTATTTGCCCTGGAAGTGACATTGGTGTAACAGCCACAGTCTTCATCACTGGGCAGTTCTTTTTTCAACATTTTTTATTTTTTTTTTAATTGGAGGATAATTGCTTTACAATGTTGTGCTGGCTTCTGCTCTGCAACAACATAAATCAGCCATGGGTACACACACGTGTACCTCCCTCTTGAGCTTCCTTCCCTCCCCGCATCGAACCCCTTTAGGTCATCACAGAGCACTGAGCTGCACTCCCTGTTACATAGCAACTTCCCCCTAGCTATCTATTTCACACCTGGTGGTGCATGTCATTGCTAGTCTTCCAGTTCATCCCACCCTCCACTTCCCCTGCTGTGTCTGTAAGTCTGTTTTCCAATCTGTGTCTCTATTCCTGCCCTGCAAATAGGTTCCTCTGTACCATTTTTCTTCAATTGCTATATGTGTGTGCGTGTGTTAATATACGATCTGTGTTTTTCTCTTTATGACTTTCTTCACTCTGTATGACAGACTCTAGGTTCATCCACATCACCATAAATGACCCGATTTCACTCCTCTTTGTGGTGATATATACACACCACATCTTCTTTATCCATTCATCTGTTGATGTCTATCTCAGCTGCTCCCATGTCCTGGCTACTGTAAATAGTGCAGGGAGCACTGGGGTACATGCATCTCTTTGAATTGTGATTTTCTCAGGGCATGTGCCCAGGAGTGGGACTGCTGAGTCATGTAATAGTTTTATTCCCAGTTTCTTAAGAAATCTTCATAATATCCTCCACAGTGGTTGTATCAGTTTTCATTTCCACCAACAGTGCAGGAGGGTTCCTTTTTCTCCACACCCTCTCCAGCATTTAATGTTTGTTGATTTTTTAATGATTTCCATTCTAGGAGAAAACATAGACAGAACACTCTTTGGGCAGTTTTTTTTGATGGCCAAACTCACGTCTTTTTGATGCCCTAAATATATACATATAAATCTTCATTTTCTTATTAGTGAAGCTGGGCACCTAAGGATACGCTGCTTTGCCATTTGTCATCCTTCTTCCTTTCATGGCATTTACCCATCTTTCTGTCCGCTCCTGTTCTCCTCCTTGTGGGCACAGACCGGTCCTTCCGTGTTACATGTCACACACACTCTCCTGGCCTGTCACTTGCCTTCGACTCTGCCTATGCTGTGTTTTACTCAAAACTCTCTTTTTTCATGTAGTAAAGCAGTTAATTTGCATTATATTATTGCTCTTGGGTTTCATTTGTCAGAGCAAAATTTAAGGTCTCAAGTTATTTTACTAAATGAATCTGGAATTGAAAAAATTTTGGCTGCATTCCATCAAGCACAACTGCAAATAACATCTCAGCTCAGCTGTCCTAAAGGTATTTATTTTCTCATTTTTAATGCGATGTCTCCGTCTTACCGTGAATGCTTTTGATGATCTGATTTTAACTGGAGAAGGAGTGGAGCACAGAGGTTAGAGCCACATGAATGGAACAGCTACCAGCCACGTGTGTCTACTGAGGCTTAAGTTCAATTAGAAGAGTCCCTCTCTTGCACGGGTGACATTTCAAATGCTCAGTAACCACATGCTAGCGGCCACCAAGCAGGGCAGTGTGGGTATGAAACAGCCCATTATCTCAGAACGCACCATTGACAAAGTTGGGTCAGATCCTGGATTTCAGAGGCTCGTTGCTTTGGACAATATCTCAGCCACCATGCTTTGCTAGTGTTTGACCTTGGGTAGGTTACTGAAACTCTGTGCCTCACTTCTCTCATCTGAAAAATGGGTACATAACAGAACTACACTTTCAGATAGTTGTGTGGATTACATGAGTTAATACTGTGAAGAACTGTTAATACATTTTAGAACTCTATCTATTTAGAACTTTGTCTGGAATATAGGTTCTTAATGAGTATTGGCTATTATAATAATCTTATTATATAATCAAATTAATATTATATTACTTATATTGCATATTAACAACATCGATTTTTTATTCTTCCAGAACAGCTTGAAGCTAGGATATAATCACAATGCCAAAGCAGACCTGTTTCTCAAATCATGTTTAGACTAAAGTGATAAAAGTTCATGTCTATTATTATTAGTCATACTCTGAACAGGTTAACATTTGGACTCACATTAATGCATTACATCCAATCAACCTAACTCCTTAAGTGTGCACTGTATATAATAAATATAAAAGCAATTATGATTTGTTAAAATCCTACCATATGGAATGTTCCACGCTAGGCACTATCATACAATGCTATTCACCAAATTTTTTTATGACATGACTATTTTCATTTTTAATTTTTAAAAAATAGGCAGCTCAGTTTGGTGTTGTGTGATGACCAAGAGGGGTGGAATGGTGGCACAGGGCAGCCAGACATGAGAGGGAGAGGATGTATATGCTTGTAGCTAATTCATGTTGTTGTAGAGCAGAAACTACCACAACATTGTAAACCAATTATCCTGCAATTAAAAAAAAATAGAAACTAACACTTGGAGAGTAACCTAAATAACCAAGGCCCAAATTATCTGGAAGCCTGGCATGAGGCAGTCCATGGGCTCTCAGAGTCAGATAAGACTTAGCAACTGAGCAAAAACAAATTATCCAAGACGGCTATTAGGTGACAGGAAAACATAGCTAGGATTTGAATACAGCACATCCTGTCTCTGTGAATGCTTATGTGCTTAGTCACTCAGTCGTCTGACTCTGTGTGACTCCATGGGCTGTAGCCTGCCAGGCTCCTGGTGACAAGAAATAGAACTCCTACGTGAAGGTCTATGATCTCCGAATATAAACAAAATTGCATTGTTGCTCCACCGGGGGGAAAAAAGCGATAAATGTGCCATTCCAGCTAATAATTTACAGTGGCAGCTGAATGTCAGAGAAACAAGGATTATCGAGTAAAAACCACTGTTCACTTAACAGAAGTTAAAAATGGGATAGAAATAGTAAGAAGCTCATGGGAATAAAACCAGACAAACAATTGAGGCTACCACAGTACCTCAAGCAGAGGAAAGTGAAAGTGAAAGTCACTCAGTTGTGTCCAACTCTTTGCAACCCCATGGACTATGCAGTCCATGGAATTCTCCAGGCCAGAATACTAGAGTGGGTAGCCTTTCTCCACTCCAGGGACTCTTCCCAACCCAAGGATGAAACCCAGGTCTCCAACAATGTGGGTAGATTCTTTCCGAGCTGAGCCACAAGGGAAGCCCAACAGAGCAAAGCATCCTAAATATTAGCTTTAAACATCATGAAGGAAGAGAGGAAGAAAATGACAGAAATAGAGAAGAATAAATGAAGAAAAGGGGAGAAATTGATGATGAAAGAACTTCCTGAAAACACCTGCTTTTTTAGCCGCTATCCTTAAAAATGTTGTTGTTGTCACTAAGCCATGCCCAGCTCTTTGCAAACCATGAACTGCAGCATGCCAGACTCCCTGTCCTTCACTGTCTTGCGGAGTTTGCTCAAGTTCACGTTCATTGAGTCAGTGATGCCATCCAACCATCTCATCCTCTGTCTCCTCCTGCCTGCCCTTCTCCTCGTGCCCTCAGTCTTTCCCAGCATCAGTGTCTTTTCCAGGGAGTTGGCTTTTTGCATCAGGTGGCCAAAGTATTGGAGTTTCAACTTCAGGGTATGTTGGACTTATCCTCACAATAACCCTATGAACTAACACAAGAAGTATTTCCATTCTATAGGTGAATATAGATTTTTCAAAGAAGTGAACTGACCAGTGTAGTCACAGTGCGATTAGAATGTAGATCTTTGCTGCATCAGCATTGGTGGCAATCTTTTCCTGGTCAGAAAGGGGCTGTCTCCATCTCCCTGTGATAAACTAACTACTGGATCGTGATTGTTTACTGATTAACTTACACACCGTGCTTACTTGGGCAACCTGCAACCCTTCACTCATCTGCTCAACCACTGTTTGGTGAACTTTCTAAGGGCCATGTCCTGAACTTGACACAAGGGACACAGAGGCAAATGAGGCAGACACAGACTTTGTCCTCATGAATCTTACAACCTGGTGAGAGCAAGTGGCATAAGCCAAGTAATGTTTAGTGTGATGAAAGATGATTCAACAGAGGCACTAACTCAATATATGGAAGAAGGAAATGCTTTCCTGAGAAGGGAATATTAGAGCTAATTATTATGTCCATGTTGGGGAGAAGGGAAGATGGGGAGAGATCTCAGACAAAATCTGACAGAGTCACCCAGCCTTGGGGTGATTATATACTCCCCCTGTTGAGTTAAGTATGGTCCTAGGATGTGATCTAGCCAGTGGGATGGGAATGGCAATATCCTGAGTCAGTCTAAGGCAAGAACGTTGGAAATCAGTGTGAGGTTTGCTATGTTCTCCTCTGCTGGTTCCTGCAGTTAAAGAAGCACATGTTAAGATGGAACCTGTCAGTCTGGGTACCTGAGTCACTGTGATACTCTGAGTCCCATTACTGACCAATCTGGACACAGGCAGAGAATATATTTGAAGAATTAATTATGAACATCGGGTTAAGAAGATTTGAGATGTTTGTGATTTGGCCAAAAACAGAAGTAGAGGGGATAGGAAAGAATAGATGTGTTTGAGAGATATTTAGAAGAATTTTCAACTAGATTGGGACAGTGAGTGACACTGTGGAACTAAGAACTGAAAGGGATTAAGAATGTGTAGCTTAGGGAGCGATAAGGTGATTTGATCACATTTAGATTGAGATTGCCAAGAAGCGTTCAAGTAGAGTTGTTTTAGGTGGGGCTCAGCAGCATGCTGGAGCTCACAGTAAAAGGTCTTCTCTGGAGACATACCTTCAAGAACCATTCATACATGGGTGTTGATGAAGCCACTGGATGGATGACCTCACTCAGGAAGAGAGTATAAATTTCAGGCAGATGAGGAGACCATGGCAAAGCCCAATGATCAGATGGGAAGGAAGGAAATCAACAGGACATTTTTGAAGAAGAGAAAGGACAACAGAATCAAATGATTCAGTATGTTCAAGAAAGCCAAGGACTGAAAATGTCCATTGAATGTGGAGTTGGTTGGTGACTTTATACAGGGACGTTCTGGTGGAGGGATAGTGGGAAAACTCAGAATGGAATGGGTTTAAGAATGAATAGAGGGTGGGCTAGAAAATTTGGACCAAAACTAACCCTGAGAGCAATCAAAAACCTTGGACATGATCTAAAATGTCTGCTGGACGATATTAGAGAGAGCTAATAAGGTTGTGATACATTCAGAAGTTAGATCCAAGAGAAGGAAATTTGTGGTGCAATTTCATTTAATCATCTTCCAAATTCTGCAAAGTATGGAAAAAAGACTAAAATCATGAGTGGTACTTCTGACAACTTAATAGGACAGTGGGGAAAGAATGGACCTCGGGTCCTACAAATAGCAGAATGAGATCCTACTAATTTTTTCTGTTGTTGTTGCTGTTTAGTTGTTAAGTCATGTCTGACTCTGCAGCCTCATGAATTGCAGCATGCCAGGCTCACTGTCCTTCACTATCTCCCACAACTTGCTCAAACTCATGTCCATTGAGCCAGTGATGCCATCCAACCACCCCATTCTCTGCAGCCCCCATTCTCCTTTTGCCCTCACTTTTCCCCAGCATCATGGTCTTTTCCATGAGTCAGCTCTTTGCATCAGGTGGCCAAAGTATTGGAGTTTCAGCTTCAGCATCAGTCCTTCCAATGAATATTCAGAACTGATTTCCATTAGGATAGACTGGTTGGATCTCCTTGTTGTCCAAGGGACTCTCAAGAGTCTTCTCCAACACCACAGTTCAAAAGCATCAATTCTTCAGCACTCAGCTTTCTTTACAGTCCAACTCTCACATCCATGCATGACTAATGGAAAAACCATAGCTTTGACTAGATGGACCTTTGTTGGCAAAGTAACGTCTCTGCTTTTTAATATACTGTCTAGGTTGGTCATAACTTTTCTTCCAAGGAGTAAGGGTCTTTTAATTTCATGGCTGCAGTCACCATCTGCAGTGATTTTGGAGCACAAAAAAACAAAGCCTGTCACTGTTTCCCCATCTATTTGCCATGAAGTGATGTGGCCAGATGCCACGATCTTAGTTTTCTAAATGTTGAGCTTTAAGCCAACTTTTTCACTCTCCTCTTTCACTTTCATCAAGAGACTCTTTAGTTCTTCTTCGCTTTCTGCCATAAGGGTGGTGTCATCTTCTCCCGGCAATCTTGATTCCAGCCTGTGCTTTATCCAGCCGAGCATTTCTCATGATGTACTCTGCATATAAGTTAAATAAGCAGGGTGACAATATACAGCCTTGACATACTTCTTTCCTGATTTGGAACCAGTCTGTAGTTCCATGTCCAGTTCTAACTGTTCCTTCTTGACCTGAACACAGATTTCTCAAGAGGCAGGTCAGGTGGTCTGACCTGCGCTTTAAGAATTTCCATCTCTTTCAGATTTTTCCAGTTTGTTGTGATCCACACAGTCAAAGGCTTTGGCATAGTCAATAAAGCAGAAGTACATGTTTTTCTGGAACTCTCTTGCTTTTTCGATGATCCAGCAAATGTTGGCAATTTGATCTCTGGTTCCTCTGCCTTTTCTAAATCCAGCTTGAACATCTGGAAATTCAAAGTTCACATACTGTTCAAGCCTGGCTTGGAGAATTTTGAGCATTACTTTACTAGCATGTGAGATGAGTGCAATTGTGTGGTAGTTTGAGCATTCTTTGACATTGCCTTTCTTTGGGATTGGAATGAAAACTGAACTTTTCCAGTCCTGTGGCCACTGCTGAGATTTCCATATTTGCTGGCACATTGAGTGTGGCACTTTCACAGCATCATCTTTCAGGATTTGAAATAGCTCAACTGGAATTCCATCACCTCCTCTAGTTTTGTTTGTAGTGATTCTTCCTGAGGCCCACCTGACTTCACATTCCAGGATGTCTGGCTCTAGATGAGTGATCACCCCATCATGATTACCTGGGTGTGAAGATCTTTTTTGTAGTGTTCTTCTGTATTCTTGCCACTTCTTCTTAGTATCTTCTGCTTCTGTTAGGTCCCTACCATTTCTGTCCTTTATTGAGCCCATCTTTGCATAAAATGTTCCCTTGGTATCTCTAATTTTCTGGAAGAGATCTCTAGTCATTCTATTGTTTTCCTCTATTTCTTTGCACTGATCATTGAGGAAGGCTTTCTTGTCTCTCCTTGCTATTTTTTGGAATGCTGCATTCAAATGGGTATATCTTTCCTTTTTTCCTTTGCTTTTCACATCTCTTCTTTTCACAGCTATTTGTAAGTCCTCCTCAGACAGCCATCTTGCTTTTTGCATTTATTTTTCTTGGGGATGGTCTTGATCCCTGTCTCCTGTACAGTGTCACAAATCTCCATCCATAGTTCTTTGGGCACTCTATCAAATTTAATCCCTTCAATCTATTTGTCATGCCTACCGTATAATCATAAAGGATTTGATTTAGGTCATACCTGAATGGTCTAGGGGTTTTCCCTCCTTTATCAATTTAAGTCTGAATTTGGCAATAAGGAGTTCATGATCTGAGCCACAGTCAGTTCCCGGTCTTGTTTTTGCTGACTGTATAGAGCTTCTCCATCTTTGGCTGCAAAGAATATAATCAATCTGATTTCAGTGTTGACCATCTGGTGATGTCCATGTGTAGAGTCTTCTCTTGTGTTGTTGGAAGAGGGTGTTTGCTATGACCAGTGCTTTCTCTTGGCAGAACTCTATTAGTCTTTGCCCTGTTTCATTCTGTACTCCAAGGCCAAATTTGCCTGTTACTCCAGGGGTTTCTTGACTTCTTACTTTTACATTCCAGTCCCCTACAATGAAACGGACATCTTTTTTGGGTGTTAGTTCTAGAATATCTTATAGGTCTTCATAGAACCATTCAACTTGAGCTTCTTCCGCTTAGAGGAAAGAAAGAAACTAGCTTTATCCATACTTAGCAAAGTGAATCATTTCAGGCCCTGAGACTGGATTAAGATGATGCCAAAATCTAGTGCCAATGTCTGCCAAAAGTAAAATTCAGTTTAAAATTAAATACTCTCTGGAGGATGGAGCCATTATTCTAGGCTTTAAGGGTATTCAATTCTGTATACAATGCACTGAATAGAAAATGACCAACATGCAGTCAGACAAGCAACATGAATTAAAATGAAGAAAAAACAAATAATAGGAAAAGACCTGCATCTTTAAAGATCTAAACCAGAAGAATGAGGACTAAAAACAAACTGGAAACTATAAAATGAAAAAATAAAAATTATAGTTATGAAAATTAGAAGACTCAATAACTGCTTAAGCAGTTTTTATTATCAGCAGGTTGTGTGTGTGTGTGTGTGTGTGTGTGTGTGTGTGTGTGTTAGTCACTCAATCTTGTCCGACTCTTCGCGACCCCAAGGACTTTAGCCCACCAAGCTCCTCTCTCCATGAAATTCTCCAGGCAAAAATGCTGGAGTGGGTTGCCATTCCCTTCTCCAGGGGATCTTACTGACCCAGGGATCAAACCTGGGTCTCCTGCATTGCAGGCAGTTTCTTTATCATCTGAGACACCAGGAAGCCTATAGACACAGATAAATAGAAAGCGAGTGAACTAAAAGATGAGACAGAAAAAAAATCCAAAATGAAGCACAGAATTTAAGAAATAGAAAAAAGGAGAGGGTAAGTGAAAATATCTAACATATGCATAATTGTCCCAGGAAGAGAGAAGATGTAATACAAAGGAGAAAAAATGCCTGAAGAGAGAATAGATGAGAATTTTCAAAAATTAATTAAAGCTGTGAAGACACAAATTGAAAAGGCCCCTGAATTCCCAAGCCAGACAAATAAGTGTAAGTTCACAAATTTCAGAGTAAAGTTGAAGAAAATTACAAATGCACACAAAAAAATTACTAAAATAGGCCAGAAAAAAAAATGATTACCTTCCAAGAAGAACAATAAGATGGAACTCACTGCATAACAGGAACAAAGAAAAATGGAAGAAAATGCAATAATATATTCATATTATTGAAAATAAGAATAAAAAATTAAATTAGAAATGTAATTCAGAAATAAATTTTTTCCACTTTGAAGTATATAGCTCAGAAAACAGCAGCAAATTTTAAAAGATAAATATTTACTAACAGATCTACAAGACAGGACATATTTTAAAGGGCCTTCTGGTAGAAGAAAATTATTTCAGTTGAGAGGTAAAGATGATGAAAAGAGTACAAATAAAAATTAAGAAAAAGGTAAACATCTGAGTAAGAATAAAGAAATATTGAATAATGAAGACAATATTAATAACATCTAGGAGTTAAATATGTTCAAAAACAGAAGAAGCAATGGAATTAAAGTTACAAGACAATGACTTTGAGAGAAAGCATTCTAAAGCCTTTGCATCATCAAGTAAGAGGGTGAAGCACTAAAAAATATTTGAAGTTTCAAGGGTAAAGTTTGCAATCTCTGAGGAAACAACTGAAAAAATACTAAAACAGGATATATTTCTAAACTTGCAGAGGGACAGGAAAAAAATCTATCATCTACTCAGTGGCAATAATGTGCCCCTGATAGTTAGAAGTTCTGTATGAGAAAAATGCTAATGATGAGTCTATCTCTAATTACTTTTAATGGGAAAATTACAATGCATTACACCTTAACCAAATCCCCTAAGCAATGCCCTAGTAGAACAGACATGCATTAAAGTACACCTACCTCATTGCTGAACAGTTGCTAGCCTGCTGAATTCAGCAACATAATCTCTCTAAGGCCAGCTACACAGCACATATACATCTTTGTTCACAAATGATTTGCTTTTCCAAAAGTTCACAAACACATGCACAGTATTCTTTTGTTATACAAATTGTATGAATTTTGTATAACAACTTCACTGAAATATAATTTATAATTTCTTCTGAGTTTTCTAGTTTTAGCTCTTACATTCTGAGCCTATGACTCATTTCAAATAAATGTTTGTGTATAGTGTCAAGTAGCTGTCCAAATTCATTCTTTTACACGTGGACATCCTGTTGTAACACCATTTTTGAAAAGACTATTGTTTCCCCATTGAATGGTCTAGATAAACTCATAAAAAATCAATTGACCGTGAATGTGAAAGTTTGTTTATAGACTCTCAGTTCTACCCCATTGTTCTATATATCATTTGGTCAATCTTATTTCAGTACCACATCTTCATGAATACTGTAGCTTTGCAGTAAGTTTTGAAATCAAGTAGTGTTAGTCTTTCACGTGTTTCATGTATAGTTATATCAAGAAAGAAAAAATTAAAAATAAGTGTCAGACGTTTTGCCAAAGAAGACATCAAAATGGTTCAGTTCAGTTCAGTCACTCAGTCGTGTCCGACTCTGCAACCCCATGGACTGCAGCACACCAGGCTTCCCTGTCCATCACCAAGGCCTGGAGTTTACTCAAACTCATGTCCATTGAGTCAGTGATGCCATCCAACTATATAATCTTCTGTCATCCCCTTCTCCCCCTACCTTCAATCTTTCCCATCATCAGGGTCCTTTCCAGTGAGTCAATTCTTCGCATCAGGTGGCCAAAGTATTGGAGTTTCAGCTTCAGCATCAGTCCTTCCAATGAATATTCAGAACTGATTTCCTTCAGGATGGACTGATTGGATCTCCTTGCTGTCCAAGGGACTCTCAAGAGTCTTCTCCAACATCACACTTCAAAAGCATCAATTCTTTGGCACTCAGCTTTCTTTACAGTCCAACTCTCACATCCATACACGACTAATGGAAAAACCATAGCTTTGACTAGATGGACCTTTGCTGGCAAAGTAATGTCTCTGCTTTTTAATATGCTATCTAGGTTGGTCATAGTTTTTCTCCCAAGGAGCAAACTTCTTTTAATTTCATGGCTGCAGTCACCTTCCACAGTGATTTTGGTTCATGCACATTAAAAGCATGTTCAACCTAAATTACAATCAGGAAGATGCAAATTAAACCCACAATGAACTGCCACTCTAGCTAGCAGAAGAGCTAAAAATCAAAATACTGGGATATCATGTTTCTGTGAGGGTTTAGAGCAACTGAAACTCATAGAGTGCTAGTGGAAGTGTAAATTGACCTTAGCACTTGCAATTCCCTACTCCAATTGAAAACATACCTATTCTACCGCTCAGCAATCATACTCCTATGAACTGTAAGTTTTTGCAAAGAAGAGGCATGAACAAACTGGTTACAGTAATAGCAGCAGTTAGCCTCAAATTGGAATAAAGCAAGTATCCTTCAGTGATGCATTGGATAAATGAGATTGTGATCCATCCTTACAGTGGTCAGTATTGAGAACCAGAGACAGATCACATACTGTGTGATCTCATTTACAAAAAGTCAAAACACAGATAAAGCTAGAAGTCAAGACAGTAATGAAGTTTGAAGGGAGGGAGGGTGGTAAAGAGGGCCAAGTGGCTATCTGGGATGCTGACAAAATTACATGTCATCATCTGAGGTGGTTGGATGGCATCACTGACTCAATGGACATAAGTTTGAGCAAGCTCAGAGAGATAGTGAGGAGCAGGGGAGGTTACTGTGCGGCGCTCCATGGGGTCTCAAAGAGTCAGACACGACTCAGGGACTGAACAAAAACAACAAATCTGAGCAGTAATTATACAGGCATTGTGTTTTGATTTATTAAGCTGGCCATAACTATTTGATGCAATTTTATCCATATGTACAGAATGGAGTACAGACGAGTAGACAAGGTAGCTCTGTAGTTTATTCGTTCAGCAAATACTCAATGAGAACACCGTACAACCGGCACTGGACTACCCACTGAATATGGATAACCACTGAATATGAAATAAGATAGACAGCCGTGCTCTCATGAAATTCACCTGTGCCCATCTGTGAGGGGATGGAGACAAAGGAGGAGCAGGATGAGGACGTATTTATTTACTGTAGGAAAACTAGGAAATGTTTATATGTCTTTGGGGAGGAGCCAGTAGCCAAGGATAAGCATGTACCTCCTTGGATATAAATCTTCAAAATTAACACAAAGCACTCTGTACATGCACCCCAATTACTATTTTTCAAATGGCCAGAATCTTCCCAGAACACAATATTTTGTTGTTTCAAAGAAAAAAGAGGTGAACAAGGAGGAGAAAGAGTACAAAGAGAAAGGAATACCAGACTTGCCCACTCTGGGGCTTGGCATTTTGCTGTGTAGTATAATCTATCTTGGAAAAGGTCAGAAAGGAAGAGTGATTTTTTTGTTGGAGTCAGAAAAATTTTCCCCAGTTACTGTCATCAGACAATGTTGACTTAAATCACTCATGATGTGATTGATTATTATTTAAATCCAATAGCTCGACCTTCTTCTCTTGCATTTTGATTGCAAGATGGAAGGAAAACGTATTTGACATCCTCACATGTCACGTCTCTAGTTTCTCTCAGTCTCTTACTGGCAGGGCTAGACAGAGGCTCAAACTTCTTTGACCTCTTCACGTTAATATTCCTGAAAGACAAACAAGACAAAAAGCTCACCAGGGCCAGGGCTCAGCTGGCCTCCTGATTCTCTCATCCCCATGCCAACCAAAGGATGCTGAAGACCAGACCATCAAATTCTGTCACCCAGCAGGTCCCATGGTGGTCCCCACATCCAGCAGCTTATTGAAATATCCCTTTCATTCACTTCTAATACACTCTGAGAAGAGCTCTGGTAAAGCAGGCTCTCTGTGCTCCTACAGTTATGGGAAACAATGGAAACAGTGAGAGACTTTATTTTCTTGGGCTCCAAAATCACTGCAGATGGTGACTGCAGCCATGAAATTAAAAGAAGTTTGCTCCTTGGGAGAAAAACTATGACCAACCTAGACAGCGTATTAAAAAGCAGAGACGTTACTTTGCCAACAAAGGTCCATCTGATCAAAGCTATGGTTTTTCCAGTAATCACATTATGAATGTGAGAGTTGGACCATAAAGAAAGATGATCACCAAAGAATTGATGCTTTTGAATTGTGGTGTTGGAGAAGACTCTTGAGAGTCCCTTGCACTGCGAGGAGATCAAACCAGTCAATCCTAAAGGAAATCAACTCTGAATATTCATTGGAAGGACTGATGCTGAAGTTGAAACTCCAATACTTTGGCCACCTGATGTGAAGAACTGACTCATTTGAAAAGACCCTGATGTTGGGAAAGATTGAAGGTGGGAGGAGAAGGGGCCAACAGAAGATGAGATGGTTGGATGGCATCACTGACTCAATGGACATGAGTTTGAGTAGGTGCTGGAAGTTGGTGACGGACAGGGAAGCCTGGCATGCTGCAGTCCATGGGGTTGCAAAGGGTCTGACACGACTGAGTGACTGAACTGAACTGAAAGCAGGCTCTCTGTGCTCCTACAGTTATGGGATATCCTCCACCCTGGTGGAAGTTCAGCTCCTTTATCTTGTCTCCATAGACCTTACCGGTCTATCCGCTCAAGAAGTATACAAGCCTGTGTACAAGTCATGACCTGAGCGTCACCGTAGGTCCTACAGATAACAAGGCCCACAGTGTTCCCGCACACAGTTGGTGTTCCTCACCGGCCTTTAGAATTTGTGGTTGTTTAGTCACTAAGTCCTGTCCAACTCTTTGCAAACTCATGGACTGCCGTATACCAGGCTCCTCTGTCCTCCACTATCTCCCGGAGCTTGCTCAAACTCATGTCCGTTGAGTCAGTGATGCCATCCAACCATCTCATCCTCTGCCACCCCCTTCTGCTTTTGCCTTCAATCTTTCCCAGCAGCAGGGTCTTTTCCAATGACTCAGCTCTTCACATCCAGGGCCTTTAGGGTATCAAGTCTTAAAGGCCCATTGTCTTAAAATACATGTGTATTACTTGGTATGAGTTATACATGGAAGTGTGACCTTTCATAAGGATGATATCCCAATTAATATTTTGATTAGTTAGTCCATCAAAAAACATTTAACACTTACCACCAGCCCCAAGAGAACTGGACATAAGACAGATGTGTTTTAAAAGGAGCAGGAGGAGAGTGTGAGGGACACCCTGCCAACAGGTTCTGTGTCCACAGGACAGCAGTAGAAATAGCGTGAAGAGGGGATCGTGGCAGGGCAAGTGGTAGGGAAATTAAAAACTAGACGAGTCCCGACGGCAAATTATGGAGGACCGAATCCACCGAGGGCTAGCTATTCATTACTCACAGCTTTGTAGATCCAAAACAGATCTTGGTTTTTTAATCAAGCTTGGTGCGTTCAGTTTTTCAGAAAAATGAAGTACTGGTTCAGTGCTCACCCCTGTTTCTACATGGTTTTCACCCTGCTGTGACAAAATAACAGGTTTTTTGTGTAAAAAGCAATTAACTTGATATCACTACCTTGGATTTTAGATAGGATTTATGAGAAAAGAGTTTAAGTTTTTGTTGTTTTTTTTTTTAACAGGAGTTATATGAAAAAATAATTCTAGGATGCAGTCTTTCACAATTAGGTCACAAGTTGTATTTTTCAGGGGAAAAAATTCAACTCTCCACGTTGGTACTTTTCCACTTAAATAAGGCCACTTTTCTGGTTCATATTTACAATAGAGATGGCAGGATAGAGTTTCCTTTTCTCACAATATCTCACACTGGGAACTTGAAATATTGACAGGATTTTTTACTTGCAATGTCTTCAGACAAGAGTACGGGCACTTTGCTTAGTTTTCATAAAAGTGTCCCCAGAAAAGGCTGATCTAAGTTGTCTTATGGCAAATTGGAATTTACTCAGCCGTGAATGCTTAAGTCCAATTGGATAAAAAATAATCCATTTTCACCTGCATTTTTCCAGTGAGAGGTGTTTAATGTTTGTCCCTCCCGTCATGCCCTTGGAGAGGGCTCTGGGGAGAGGAGAGATTTGCAGTACCTTCCCCCACCCTCACCACCAGCAGGATAAGTTTTCTTAAGGCTCCTGGAGTTGTGTGAAGACCCAGCCTAAAAGGACCAGAAGCAAATCAGCTGCTGGTGATCCAGACCCCGGGGAGGCAGTGGCCATCTGGCCATCTGACTTTAGAAGCCCCAGTGTCCAGGCCGGACCGGATGGCGCCGCTGGACAGCTGGCAGCTCCCACACACGACCTGACCGGTCCTGCCCAGACATGAGCTACCTCTGCTGCTGAATTTCTGATGCTGCGAGTTCTGCTCTTTCCAGCCTAGTAGGGGCAGTGGTGGGGGGAATCCAGTGAGGCTTGTGGCCAAGGGCAAACAGGCTGGCTCCACCTGCTGACACGAGGCCTCTAACACTCCTGGGAAAACGGCAGCTTCTCAAGATGACAGACTGTCTGCGATGGTCAGGCCACTGGGCTATTCAGGCCCCATGTGAGGTTTCCCTCTCGTAGGCGGGGTTGCCCTCTCAGGGGACTGCAGTCAACCCCCAGTCCTGCCCAGAGGGTGCCAGGCCCCCCTTCCTCCCTCTTTACTCCAGCCCCCATGCCAGACACTCCCAACTCCAAACACACTCACCTTCCTTCTCTTTTCTCATCTCTCAAAAATAGGAGAGTGTTATTGAAGGTAAAAGCATGCACACATGTGCGTGCACGTGAACGCACGCACACACACATGCACACATGCCCAGATGCCCCTTGTTGAGCAGGAGGAGAAGGAACCAAAGAAGGAAGGACAGAGGAGGAGTCTGCACTGGACGGGCCGGCAGAGGAATGCTGTCAGCTGCAAGAGACAGGAAGCCAACTATTAGTGCCTTAAGTGGGTCAGCATATATTTCTCTCCTCTAACAAGGAATCTGGTGAGTAGAGTGTAAAGAATCCACCTGCAATGCAGGAGATGCAGGTTTGATCCCTGGGTCGGAAAGATCCTCTAGAGAAGGAAATGGCAGCCCACTCCAGTATTCTTGCCTGCAAAATCCCATGGACAGGGGAACCTGGCGGGCTACAGCCCATGGGGTCACAAAGAGTTGGACATGACTTAGCAGCTAAACACAACAGTAACAGCAACTACTAAATAAAGTCAAGGACGTTTAGTTCTTCCGCAAAGGCTAGAGATAATCTTCTGAACCGTATTCTTTGAGCAACTTTACAGATACTGAAACCCCCACCAGGTGGAAGAAGTTAACTGTTTGCTGCCCACAACACGGAGACTGCAGACCAGTTGGAACAAGGTTGATGAGGCTGACTCCTAATTATGTCACCAGCAACCAATCAGAAGAATCGCCCGTGAGCTGATCATGCACCCCACAATCCCCCTCTTGTTCCCTGAAAGCCATGGGGAAGTTGGGGCCTTTTAAGCCCCAACAGGTCTAGCTCCCCTGAACCCCTTCCTTGGAGCCTGTGATTAATCCTGCACTTTCCTTCACCATCACCCAGTGTCAGCTGACTGGCTTTTCTGTGTGAGGGCACGGGCACCCGAGTTTGGTTCAGTAACAGAATAGGAGGATAGCTGGCAGGCAACCAGCCTGTCTGATGAGCACTCCTGCTCCACGTCCTCCCCTCCCTGCCTCCCTAGTTCTCCTCAGCTACCACACTCAGGAGTTTCTGATTCCTGCTAACCTGTATGGCATGGGCTTATCTAGGTTGACCTCACAACCCAACCATTAGGCATTAGAAAACCTCCAATTCAAACTTTTGGAATACAATCAGTTTGCATATTTTGAAATGTCTGCCGTTCAGATTGAGACAGGAGTCCAGAGTCTGTTTCAAAGAGACAAGTGCTTTCTTCTGTCATAGATTGTTGTTAAGTCGTGTCTGACTCTTTGTGACCCCATGGACTGCAGCAGGCCAGGTTTCCCTGTCTTTCACCATCTCCTAGAGCTTGCTCAAACTCATGCCCATTGAGTCGGTGATGCCATCCAACCATCTCACCCTCTGCTGCCCCCATCTCCTCTTGCTCTCAAACTTTCCCAGCATCGGGGTCTTTTCCAATGGGTCAGCTCTTCACATTAGGTGACCCAAGTAGTGGAGCTCAGCTTCAGCATCAGTCTTTCTGATGAATAGTCTTTGATTTTCTTTAGGATTGACTGGTTTTGATCTCCTTGCAGTCCAAGGGACTCTCAAGAGTCTTATCCAGCTCCACAGTTTGAAAGCGTCAATTCTTTGGCACTCAGCCTTTTTATGGTCTAACTGTATATGACTACTGGAAAACCCATGTGTGCATGTCTGCCTGTGTGCTCAGTCATGTCTAACTCTTTGTGACCCTGTGGACTGTAGCCCCCCAGGGTCCTCTGTCCGTGGGATTTTCCAGGCAAGAATATTGGAGTGGGTTGCTACTTCCTCCTCCAGAGTATCTGACTCAGAGATCTAACCTGTGTCTCTTGTGTCTCCTGCGTTGGCAGGCGGATTCTTTACCACTGTGCCATCAGGGAAGCTCCACCTGGAAAAAGCCATAGCTTTGACTATACGGACATTTGTCAGCAAAGTGATGTCTCTGCTTTTTAACACGCTGTCTAGGTTCTCATAGTTTTCCTTCCAAGGAGCAAAGCGTCTTAATTTTGTGGTTGCAGTCACCGTCCGCAGTGATTTTGGAGTCCAAGGAAATAAAATCTGTCACTGTTTCCACTTTTTCCCCACCCATCTGCCATGAATTTGAGTGGACCAGATGCCATGATCTTATTTTTTTGAATATTGAGTTTTAAGCCAGCCTTTTCACTCTCTTCTTTCACCCTCATGAAGTGGCCCTTTAGTTCCTATTTGCCTTAGGTACTTGTCCATAGTTAAGAATCTGTAATTTGTGAATGCCCTAGTATTGATTTTCTTATGATTGTGCAAAAGTTTATCAATAGTCATTGTAAAAACTATTTTAATAGTAGAGAAAAAACTAAAACTAAGAATACACAAAATTGAATCATTAGGAAAAAATACAAGTTACTCAAATAGACTTACTGATTTGAAAAACATGAGCCATTTTATTGCCTGTTTTGATTGTCTTGAATTTGTAATGCAAAGTGCTTATGAGTTTTCTTCTTAGTTAAGAAAGTATCAGTATTAAAACTGACTTCTTAAAATGGCAGAACTATATTTAATGGTTCTGAAGGATAAATCTGCAGGTAAGATTGTTTTCACCAGGAAGGGAAAAATCTCTTAACCAGAAAGAGGCGTCCTGGTCACTTTCAGTTCTATTCATTTCTTCATGAAATTAAGAAAACTTAAAAATGAATAAAATCTCTCTATAACTCTTTCCTCCACAGATATGTTTCCTGAAGAAAGGACAGCTCAAGTGACAGGAGATGGCTGCTTTTCTCACATCTTTACATTGCAAGTCTTCATTTTGCATGGTTGCTGGGTCAGTGATCTCCTCATCTCTGTGTAGTTAATCAATAGCTAAATCGTAGTCAAGAGATCATTATATTTGGCAACTGTCCCAACTCACCAAGATTTATTAGATATCCCTAGCAGTTTAAAAGGTTCATTTCCTATGGATGGACTTATGGATGAACTCATTTGCCTACAGCCTTTAACCACATAATAATACTTGGTATATGTGGCAAATGTATTCACTGGAGTGTTCTCAAAACCCAAATTACACTATTCATATAGACTAAATTTATAATAATGGATATTCTTCAATTTCACTCCCTGATGAAAATCTGGTTAGTCAAAGCCAAGAGAATATTAAAAGTCATTAAAGGAAAACCTCTACGGAGATATCAACTATATATGGGTACCCATTTGCTTCTGGCAACCTAATATTTCTTACTAGTAAGTCATTACATTTAAATTTAAAATTACTTTAGCATAAGTCATATTTAGTGTGTAGTCTATTCATAATTATTTTCTCTAAATGTGTAGTCCAAAAGACATTATTCACAGTGAGAATGCTAACAATAATAATGACAATAATGAGGAAAACAGCAAGAGAAATATGAAGGAATATAATAGATTATTTATTGTGAAACTTTATATGATTAATATTTGATTAGTGTGATAGTCGCTCAGTCATGTCTGACTCTTTGCAACCCCATGGACTGCACCCTGCCAGGCTCCTCTGTCCATGGGATTCTCCAGGTAAGAACACTGGAGAGGGTTGCCATTTCCTTCTCCAGGGATCTTCCTTACCTAGGGATCAAACCTACATCTCCTGCATTGGTGGGTGGATTTTTTACCATCTGAGCTCCCAGGGAAGCAAATACTTGATTAACCTAATATTAATTGATAGTTAGGATACTTTTGTAAGCTAGAAGCAGTCACATCCTTGATGTACTAGAATCTTAAATATATAATTATTTTTATGAATTAGTACATCTTCCCTGTTTTTCCTTTAAAATGAAGGAACTCATATTTTGTGATAATTATCATTTTTACACAAAAACAGTATACATAACTTTGAAGATGGGAAGTGAAAAAAATTAGCGCTAATCAAAATAACTATTAATGTACATGTGTATTCAGTCCTGACTTTTGGCCACCCTTTGGACTGCAGCCCACCAAGCTCCTCTGTCCATGGGATTTTCCAGGCAAGAACACTGGAGTGGGTTGCCATTTCCTCCTCCAAGGGATCTTCCAGACTCCGGAATCTAATCCTCTTCTCCTGCATCTCCTGCATTGCCAGGTGGATTCTTTACCCACTGAGCCATCAGGGAAGCCCTTTATCTTAACAGTCTGTCATTAGTACAGGACAATTGAGTCTGTGAGGCTCATTTTACTATCCATAATGTGAGGATACTAGTATTTTTTACATAGTTGTTGGATGATAAAATGCAATAATGTAGAAAAATTGCCATGTGAAATTCTTCACAGTTCATAGTAGACACCTCTTAGCAGAAGCAGATACTACTGGTTGAATCCAGTGTAGGGTTACTAGAAATTTTAATTTTCTTCTTTACTAGCTTTTTATAAGTATTACTTTATAATCATAAAAAGTTGACATACTTTCATTTTGAAATACACATTCACACACAAACACATGAAAAGAGTTACAACTGTTATTTATGTTAAAATTTCCAATTTAAAAGTGGACATAATGGAAGGAAGGTTCAAAAAGGAGGGGATATATGTATACCTATGGCTGAATCATGCTGAGGTTTGACAGAAAACAGAAAAATTCTGTAAAGCAATTATCCTTCAATAAAAAATAAATACATTTTTTAAAAAGTGGAAGCAGGGAAAAAAAAAAAAAAGAAGTGGAAGCAGGGGAAAAAAATAATAAAAGTGGACATAGTGATCAAGGGAACAGAATAAAGAGACAAGAAATACACTCATGCATGTACAGTCCACTGATCTTTGACCAAAGAGTCGGATACGACTGAGCGACTGAACTGAACTGAGCTGATCTTTGACAACTGTGCCAGGAATACATAATGAGGAAGAGATAGTCTTATCAACCAATGGTGTTGGGAAAACTGGAGATAACATCCAAAAGAATGAAACTGATATGTTTCTTGCACCACTTACAAAAATCAACTCAAAATGCATGAAAGATATAATTTTATGACATAAAATTATGAAATTTCTAGAAGAAAATATAGGGTTAAATCTTTGTAACATAGATCTTTTCAATGATTTCCTGGATTTGGCATTAAAAAGCACCAGTAACTAATTACAAGCAAAACTACATCAAACTGAAAAGTTTCTGCATAGTATTATTTACAGTTCTCAAGATATGGAAGCATCTAAGTGTCCATCAATAGATGAATGGATAAAGAAGATGCAATATATATACATATTGATGTAAGATATATATATATATATATATATATATATATATATATATATATATATATATCATATCACATACTCAGTTCAGTTCAATTCAGTCACTCGGTCATGTCCAACTTTTGCGACCCCATGGACTGCAGCACAAGAGGCTTAGCTGTCCATCACCCAACTCCCAGAGCTTGATCAAATTCATGTTCATCTAGTCGGTAATGTTATCCAATCATCTCATCCTCTGTCATCCCCTTTTCCCCCTGCCTTCAATCTTTCCCAACATTTGGGTCTTTTCCAATGAGTCAGTTTTTCACATCAAGTGGCCAAAGTATTGGAGTTTCAGCTTCAGTATCAGTCCTTCCAGTGAATATTCAGAACTGATTTCCTTTAGGATGGACTGGTTGGATCTCCTTTCTGTCCCAGGTACTCTCAAGAGTCTTCTCCAACACTACAGTTCAAAAGCATCAATTCTTTGGTGCTCAGCTTTCTTTATGGTCCAACTCTCACATCCATTCATGACTACTGGGAAAACCATAGCTTTGACTAGACAGACTTTTGTCAGCAAAGTAATGTCTCTGCTTTTTAATATGCTATCTAGGTTTGTCATAGCTTTTCTTCCAAAGAGCAAGCATCTTTTAATTTTGTGGCTTCAGTCACCATCTGCAGTGATTTTAGAACCCAAGAAAATAAAGCCTCTCACTGTTTCCACTCTTTCTCCATCTCTTTGCCGTGAAGTGATGGGACTGGACGCCATGATCTTTGTTTTTTGCATGTTGAGTTTTTTTTTTTTTTTTTGCATGTTGAGTTTTAACTCAGCTTTTTCACTCTCCTTTAACTTTCATCACAAGGCTCTTTAGTTCCTCGTTGCTTTATGCCATAAGTGTGGTGTTATCTGCATATCTGATGTTATTGATATTTCTCCCAGCAATCTTGATTCCAGCTTGTGCTTCATCCAGTCTGGCATTTCACATAATATACTCTACATGTAAATTAAATAAGCAGGGTGACAATATACAGCCTTGACGTACTCCTCAGTCATAAAATACTACTCCACCATCACATACTACTCAGCCATAAAAAAGGAATAAAATTTTACCACTGGCAACAACATGGATGAACTTGGAGGATATTATGCTAAGTGAAATAGGTCAAACACAGAAAGACAAACTATATGATATCACTTATATGTGTAATCTAAAAAATACAACAGACTAGTGAATTTAAAAAAAAAAAAAAAAAAGCTTTTGCACAAAAAAGGAAACACAATCAACAAAGTGAAAAGGTAACCAATGGAATAGAAGAAAATATTCGTAAACCATGTGTTTGATGAGAGGTTAATCTTCAAAATATATAAGGAACTGCTACAACTGAATAATGCTGTTTTTAAAAATAGGCAAAGGACTTGAATAGACAATTCTCCAAAGATGACATGTAAATAGCTAACAGGCATATGAGAAGAAGCATATCATTACCAATTATCAGGGAAATACCAATCAAAACCAAAGTAATATATCACCTCATACTTTCTAGGATGGAATTTTTTTTTAAGATAACAAGTGTTGGCAAAAATGTAGAGAAATTAGAACCATTATGTTGGTTCATTGAATTGTATACAGTTCATGGGGATGTGAAATGGCACAAACAGTAAGTGGAGGTTCCTCAAAAAATTAAATATAGAGTTGCCATAGATCCATTGATCTCATTTCTGTGTACACATCCAAAAGCACGGAAATCAGGAATGAGAGAGCTGTTCATAGTCTCACATTCATTGTAGAATCATTCACAACAGCTAAGATATGGAAACAGCCCAAATGTCCTGCAACAGATTGATGCACAAGGAAAATGTGGTCTAAACATACATACATACATACATACATACATACATACATATATATATATATATATATATATATACACACACACACACACAATGCAATGTTACATAACCTATTTAAATTTAGAAGAGCAGGAAATTGTGCCATATGTGAGAACACTGATGAACGTGGACAATATTATGAAGTGAATATGAAGTGAAGCCAGCCAGTAACCAAAGGACAAATTCTGCCTGGTTCCATTTATACGAGCTCTCTTGAAAGTCAAATTCATAGAACAGAAAGGAAAGCTGTGTTTTCCAGGAGCTTGGGGGAGAGGGGAATGTGGAGTTGGTGTGCAGTGGGTGTGCTGTTCAGTCATTAATTCATGTCCAGCTGTTTGCGTGCACATGGACCGCAGCACGTTAGACTTCCGTGTCCTTTACCATCTCGGAGCTTGCTCAAACTCATGTCCGTTGAGTCGGTGATGCCATCCAACCATCTCATCCTGTGTCATCCCCTTCTCCTCCTGCCCTCAATCTTTCCCAGCATCAAAGTCTTTTCCAATGAGTCTGCTCTTCACATCAGGTAGCCAAGGTACTGGGCTTCAGCTTCAGCATCAAACATTCCAATGAATATTCAGCATTGATTTCCTTTAGGATGGACTGGTTTGATCTCCTTGCAGTCCAAGAGACTCTCAAGCATCTTCTCCAACACCACAGTTCAAACACGTCAATTCTTCGGTGCTCAGCCTTCTTTACACTTCAGTTGTGTACAATGAATGACTTCTAGAGATCCGCCGTACATCATGGAGCCTGGATTTAACACCCGCTTGCCGTGCACTGAAAGCTGAGCGGGTCGGTCTCCTGTCACGCATTCTGACAATTACTGTGCCCGTCTCTGCTCCTCTTCTCCTTCAGTCCATGGTTCTGAACCATAAAACCTGTTTATGAGAATCGTGACCTACTCTAAAATGTATATATATCTGTCAATTGAAGCCAAACATTTTAATCATAAAATACCTAATTTAAACTTCGGTTCTTAAGTTTATAAATTTCATATTCAGAGCACTTGTTTGGTCTTTTTTTTTCATTCTTTCTTTTTTTTTTAATTTATTTTTATTAGTTGGAGGCTAATTACTTTACAATATTTTAGTGGTTTTTGCCATACATTGACATGAATCAGCAATGGATTTACATGTGTTCCCCATCCTGAACCCCCCTCCCACCTCCCTCCCCATCCCATCCCTCTGGGTCATCTCTCTGTGTTTCTAAAGTTCTCAATTTCAGTGATTTTACTGCTGAGGATTTAAGCCTCCCTGAGCCCAAGAAAGGGCGAATACAGTGTTTATCAATGCGAGCTCGGGAGTTGAAAGGGCCAGGTAAGACACTGAGTAAGTTGCTTACCATCCTCATGGGAAATTTGCATAATAATAGTTTTATATCATAGGTATGATCATTAAATAAAACCTACATGGAGTGTATTATTTTCCTCTTCTGACACGTATTAAGTTCCCTACCGCCTCCTGTGAAATTAACCTTGTGAGCCAGAGTCTGGTCTTCCCTTTCCCTCTGAGGTGTGTGCACTAAAAATGGAATGGAATGGAACCACATAGGGTTGGTACTGTCAGGAAAAGCAGTGGAGACCAAGTTGTCCTTTTTGGATTGCTTTCAGGCTTCAGACTCCAGAGTATTAGGGTGTCAGTGGTACCCTTTCATCTTCAAGTAAATAGGTGCCTCCCCCCATGGAAGATGGAATGGGTCTTCCATGAAAGGACCTCAGGAAATCTGATAATTCAAGTGAACTTCTCATCCTGAATTTGGACAGATGAGATGGAAGTCTTCAAGGATCACACACAATCCATACTAGCCCTCCAGTTGACAGCAGAGCCCAAGCCAGTGATGGAGAATGAGTTTAGCATGACGGCCTTGTGTATCCTATGCCTAAGGAATTCTAAGTTCTGAGGCCATGGGAGCCAACAATTGGTGAAAAATTAAAAGAACCTCAGCATCCAGGACACTCAATCATCCAAGTCAGTTATTGTACTTTTCCCAGGTTTGTCTCCCAGGTGGAGCCCCTCCCATATCCTAGAAACTCTAGTCTGATCATGGATGAGCTTTATGAGTCAACCTCTTCTTCACATGTGCAACCCAGCCTTCCCAGGAGGGTTTACATCTTGAGCCCTCTGTCTTCGAATGGTGATAATTGATATTGAACTGCACTTGACTTCTCCTCCATCTCAGTTAAGGAGGATTGGATTGCTCTTGCCACACTTCTCAAATTTGAAACACTCTCTAGGGTGACTTTCTTTTTTTTTTTTTTTTTTTTAATTTTTTTATTAGTTGGAGGCTAATTACTTCACAACATTTCAGTGGGTTTTGTCATACATTGATATGAATCAGCCATAGATTTACACTTATTCCCCATCCCGATCCCCCCTCCCACCTCCCTCTCCACCCGATTCCTCTGGGTCTTCCCAGTGCACCAGGCCGGAGCACTTGTCTCATGCATCCCACCTGGGCTGGTGATCTGTTTCACCATAGATAGTATACATGCTGTTCTTTTGAAACATCCCACCCTCACCTTCTCCCACAGAGTTCAAAAGTCTGTTCTGTATTTCTGTGTCTCTTTTTCTGTTTTGCACATAGGGTTATCGTTACCATCTTTCTAAATTCCATATATATGTGTTAGTATGCTGTAATGTTCTTTATCTTTCTGGCTTACTTCACTTTGTATAAGGGGCTCCAGTTTCATCCATCTCATTAGGACTGGTTCAAATGAATTCCTTTTGACGGCTGAGTAAAATTCCATGGTGTATATGTACCACAGCTTCCTTATCCATTCATCTGCTGATGGGCATCTAGGTTGCTTCCATGTCCTGGCTATTATAAACAGTGCTGCGATGAACATTGGGGTGCATGTGTCTCTTTCAGATCTGGTTTCCCCAGTGTGTATGCCCAGAAGTGGGATTGCTGGGTCATATGGCAGTTCTATTTCCAGTTTTTTAAGGAATCTCCACACTGTTTTCCATAGTGGCTGTACTAGTTTGCATTCCCACCAACAGTGTAAGAGGGTTCCCTTTTCTCCACAGCCTCTCCAGCATTTATTGCTTGTAGACTTTTGGATAGCAGCCATCCTGACTGGTGTGTAATGGTACCTCATTGTGGTTTTGATTTGCATTTCTCTAATAATGAGTGATGTTGAGCACCTTTTCATGTGTTTGTTAGCCATCTGTATGTCTTCTTTGGAGAAATGTCTGTTTAGTTCTTTGGCCCACTTTTTGATTGGGTCATTTATTTTTCTGGAATTGAGCTGCAGGAGTTGCTTGTATATTTTTGAGATTAATCCTTTGTCTGTTTCTTCATTTGCTATTATTTTCTCCCAATCTGACGGCTGTCTTTTCACCTTACTTATAGTTTCTTTTGTAGTGCAAAAGCTTTTAAGTTTCATTAGATCCCATTTGTTTAGTTTTGCTTTTATTTCCAATATTCTGGGAGGTGGGTCATAGAGGATCTTGCTGTGATTTATGTCGGAGAGTGTTTTGCCTATGTTCTCCTCTAGGAGTTTTATAGTTTCTGGTCTTACATTTAGATCTTTAATCCATTTTGAGTTTATTTTTGTGTATGGTGTTAGAAAGTGTTCTAGTTTCATTCTTTTGCAAGTGGTTGACCAGTTTTCCCAGCACCACTTGTTAAAGAGGTTGTCTTTTTTCCATTGTATATCCTTGCCTCCTTTGTCAAAGATAAGGTGTCCATAGGTTCGTGGATTTATCTCTGGGCTTTCTATTCTGTTCCATTGGTCTATATTTCTGTCTTTGTGCCAGTACCACACTGTCTTGATGACTGTGGCTTTGTAGTAGAGTCTGAAGTCAGGCAGGTTGATTCCTCCAGTTCCATTCTTCTTTCTCAAGATTACTTTGGCTATTCGAGGTTTTTTGTATTTCCATACAAATTGTGAAATTCTTTGGTCTAGTTCTGTGAAAAATACCGTTGGTAGCTTGATAGGGATTGCATTGAATCTATAGATTGCTTTGGGTAGAATAGCCATTTTGACAATATTGATTCTTCCAATCCATGAACACGGTATGTTTCTCCATCTGTTTGTGTCCTCTTTGATTTCTTTCATCAGTGTTTTATAGTTTTCTATGTATAGGTCTTTTGTTTCTTTAGGTAGATATACTCCTAAGTATTTTATTCTTTTTGTTGCAATGGTGAATGGTATTGTTTCCTTAATTTCTCTTTCTGTTTTTTCATTGTTAGTATATAGGAATGCAAGGGATTTCTGTGTGTTAATTTTATATCCTGCAACTTTACTATATTCATTGATTAGTTCTAGTAATTTTCTCGTAGAGTCTTTAGGGTTTTCTATGTAGAGGATCATGTCATCTGCAAACAGTGAGAGTTTCACTTCTTCTTTTCCTATCTGGATTCCTTTTACTTCTTTTTCTGCTCTGATTGCTGTGGCCAAAACTTCCAACACTATGTTGAACAGTAGTGGTGAGAGTGGGCACCCTTGTCTTGTTCCTGATTTCAGGGGAAATGCTTTCAATTTTTCACCATTGAGGGTGATGCTTGCTGTGGGTTTGTCATATATAGCTTTTATTATGTTGAGGTATGTTCCTTCTATTCCTGCTTTTTGGAGAGTTTTAATCATAAATGAGTGTTGAATTTTGTCAAAGGCTTTCTCTGCATCTATTGAGATAATCATATGATTTTTATCTTTCAATTTGTTAATGTGGTGTATTACATTGATTGATTTGCGGATATTGAAGAATCCTTGCATTCCTGGGATAAAGCCCACTTGATCGTGGTGTATGATTTTTTTAATATGTTGTTGGATTCTGTTTGCTAGAATTTTGTTAAGGATTTTTGCATCTATGTTCATCAGTGATATTGGCCTGTAGTTTTCTTTTTTTGTGGCATCTTTGTCAAGTTTTGGAATTAGGGTGATGGTGGCCTCATAGAATGAGTTTGGAAGTTTACCTTCTTCTGCAATTTTCTGGAAGAGTTTGAGTAAGGTAGGTGTTAGCTCTTCTCTAAATTTTTGGTAGAATTCAGCTGTGAAGCCATCTGGTCCTGGGCTTTTGTTTGCTGGAAGATTTTTGATTACAGTTTCGATTTCCTTGCCTGTGATGGGTCTGTTAAGATCTTCTATTTCTTCCTGGTTCAGTTTTGGAAGGTTATACTTTTCTAAGAATTTGTCCATTTCATCCAAGTTGTCCATTTTATTGGCATAGAGCTGCTGGTAGTAGTCTCTTATGATCCTTTGTATTTCAGTGTTGTCTGTTGTGATCTCTCCATTTTCATTTCTAATTTTGTTAATTTGGTTCTTCTCTCTTTGTTTCTTAATGAGTCTTGCTAATGGTTTGTCAATTTTGTTTATTTTTTCAAAAAACCAGCTTTTAGCTTTGTTAATTTTTGCTATGGTCTCTTTAGTTTCTATTGCATTTATTTCTGCCTTAATTTTTAAGATTTCTTTCCTTCTGCTAACTCTGGGGTTCTTCATTTCTTCCTTCTCTAATTGCTTTAGGTGTAGAGTTAGGTTATTTATTTGGCTTTTTTCTTGTTTCTTGATGTAAGCCTGTAATGCTATGAACCTTCCCCTTAGCACTGCTTTTACAGTGTCCCATAGGTTTTGGGTTGTTGTGTTTTCATTTTCATTCATTTCTATACATATTTTGATTTCTTTTTTGATTTCTTCTATGATTTGTTGGTTATTCAGAAGCGTGTTCTTTAGCCTCCAGGTGTTTGAATTTTTAACAATTTTTTTCCTGTAATTGAGATCTAATCTTACTGCACTGTGGTCAGAAAAGATGACTGGAATGATTTCAATTTTTTTGAATTTTCCAAGACTAGATTTATGGCCCAGGATGTGATCTATTCTGGAGAAGGTTCCGTGTGCACTTGAGAAAAAGGTGAAGTTGCTTGTTTTGGGGTGAAATGTCCTATAGATATCAATTAGGTCTAGCTGGTCCATTGTGTCATTTAAAGTTTGTGTTTCCTTGTTAATTTTCTGTTTAGTTGATCTATCCATAGTTGTGAGTGGGGTATTAAAGTCTCCCGCTATTATTGTGTTACTATTAATTTCCTCTTTCATACTCGTTAGTGTTTGCCGTACATATTGCGGTGCTCCTATGTTGGGTGCATATATATTTATAATTGTTATATCTTCTTCTTGGATTGATCCTTTGATCATTATGTAGTGTCCTTCTTTGTCTCTTTTCACAGCTTTTATTTGAAAGTCTATTTTATCTGATATGAGTATTGCGACTCCTGCTTTCTTTTGGTCTCCATTTGCATGAAATATTTTTTTCCAGCCCTTCACTTTTAGTCTGTATGTGTCTCTTGTTTTGAGGTGGGTCTCTTGTAGACAGCATATATGGGGGTCTTGTTTTTGTATCCATTCAGCCAATCTTTGTCTTTTGGTTGGGGCATTCAACCCATTTACATTTAAGGTAATTATTGATAGGTGTGGTCCCGTTGCCATTTACTTTGTTGTTTTGGGTTCACGTTTATACAACCTTTCTGCATTTCCTGTCTAGAGAAGATCCTTTAGCATTTGTTGAAGAGCTGGTTTGGTGGTGCTGAATTCTCTCAGCTTTTGCTTATCTGTAAAGCTTTTGAGTTCTCCTTCATATCTGAATGAGATCCTTGCTGGATACAGTAATCTAGGTTGTAGGTTATTCTCTTTCATTACTTTCAGGACGTCCTGCCATTCCCTTCTGGCCTGGAGGGTTTCTATTGATAGGTCAGCTGTTATCCTTATGGGAATCCCTTTGTGTGTTATTTGTTGTTTTTCCCTTGCTGCTTTTAATATTTGTTCTTTGTGTTTGATCTTTGTTAGTTTGATTATTATGTGTCTTGGAGTGTTTCGCCTTGGGTTTATCCTGTTTGGGACTCTCTGGGTTTCTTGGACTTGAGTGGCTATTTCCTTCCCCATTTTAGGGAAGTTTTCAGCTATTATCTCCTCGAGTATTTTCTCATGGCCTTTCTTTTTGTCTTCTTCTTCTGGAACTCCTATGATTCGAATGTTGGGGCGTTTCACAGCGTCCCAGAGGTCCCTGAGGTTGTCCTCATTTCTTTTGATCCTTTTTTCTTTTTTCCTCTCTGCTTCATTTATTTCCACCATTTTATCTTCTACCTCACTTATCCTATCTTCTGCCTCCGTTATTCTACTCTTGGTTCCCTCCAGAGTGTTTTTGATCTCATTCATTGCATTGTTCATTTTTAATTGACTCTTTTTTATTTCTTCTAGGTCTTTATTAAACATTTCTTGTATCTTTTCAATCTTTGTCTCCAGGCTATTTATCTGTAACTCCATTTTGTTTTCAAGATTTTGGATCATTTTTATTATCATTATTCTAAATTCTTTTTCAGGTAGATTCCCTATCTCCTCCTCTTTTGTTTGACTTGGTGGGCATTTTTCATGTTCCTTTACCTGTTGGGTATTTCTTTGCCTTTTCATCTTGTTTAGATTGCTGTGTCTGGAGTGGACTTTCTGTATTCTGGAGGTCTGTGGTTGCTTTTTATTGTGGAGGATTTACCCAGTGGGTGGGGTTAGACGATTGGCTTATCAAGGTTTCCCGGTTAGGGAAGCTTGCGTCAGTGTTCTGGTGCGTGGAACTTGATTTCTTCTTTTTGGAGAGCAATGGAGTGCCCAGTAATGAGTTTTGAGATGGGTCTATGTGTTAGGTGTCACCTTGGGCAGTCTGTATATTGACATTCGGGGCTATGTTCCTGTGTTGCTGGAGAATTTGCGTGGTATGTCTTGCTCTAAAACTTACTGGCTCTTGGGTGGTGGTTGGTTTCAGTGTAGGTATGGAGGCTTTTGGACGGTCACTTATTGCTTAAAGTTCCATGTAGTCAGGAGTTTTCTGGTGTTCTCAGGTTTTGGGCTTAAGTTTCCTGCCTCTGGATTTCAGTTTTATTCTTCCTGTAGTCTCAGGACTTCTCCAACTATACAGCATTGATAATAAAACTTCTAGGTTAATGGCGAAAAGATTCTCCCCTGTTAGGGACACCCAGAGAGGTTCACAGAGTTACATGAACAGGAGAAAAGGGAGGAGGGAGATAGAGATGAGCAGGAGGAGAAAAAGGGGGACTCAAGAGGAGAGAGACAGATCTACGCAGCTGTCTGTTCCCAGAGTGTTCTCCGTATCTCAGACACCTACAAGGATTCACAGAATTGGATTGGGAAGAGAAGGGGAAAGGAGGAAATAGAGGTGTTCTGAGGTAGAAAACAGAGAGTCAAGATTGGGAGAGAATAATCTTCGGTTTAAAGATAGGGCTTCTCTCTTTTTTTTTTTTTGGTAAGGTTATAGTGTAGTGAAAATGAAAATGAAGAGTAGTAGAGGAGTACTAGAGGACTTTAAAAGAAATAAGAGAAAAAGAAAAATAGAAAATAAAAGAGAAAACGGAAAGAAAAAAAAGAAGAAAAAAGAAAAAAAAGAAAAAAAAAACAAAAAAAAAAAAAGAAAGAAAGAAAGAAAAAAAAAAAATTTTTTTTTCCCCTAATTAAAAAAATCGTAAAAATCTATGTAAATGAAAGTTAAGGAGTAATGGGGGAGTAATAGGGAATTTTAAAGGAAAATAAAAGAGAAAAAATAAAAAAGAAAAAATATAAAAAGAAAAAAAAAATTTTTTTTTTTTTCCTTACTTAGAAAAAAAAAGTAAAAATATATCTAGGAGTTTCTCTGGAGCTGCTGCGGTCAGTGTGGGTTCGGCTCAGTTTCAGATAGCTCCTCGTTCCAGCTTACACTTCTCGATATCTACAGGGCCCTTCCGGTGAAGTCGGTGTTTTCTACAGGGATTTTAATCTGTTGCACCAGTCCCTTCTGAAGCGGTTCCCTTTGTTTATTTGGCTTCTGTTTGCCGGTCTCTTCAGACCCTCATTTCCGCCCTGACACAGGCGGGCGGAGGTGGACTCTTATTCAGTCAGCTAGTTTCGCTGCGCTGCTGGGAGGGGCTGACGCTGCGGGGAGGGGCTGGCGCTGCGGGGCGGGGCTGACGCTGCGGGGAGGGGCCGGCGCTGTGGGGCGGGGCTGACGCTGCGGGGAGGGGCTGACGCTGCCGGGAGGGGCTGACGCTGCGGGGAGGGGCTGGCCCTGCGGGGGCGGGGCTGACGCTGCCGGGAAGGGCCGACGCTGCTTTCTCCGTCTGCCGCTGCTCAGGCTCCCGGCTGTTCCATATGGAGCGCGCCCCGCGCTGCGCTAGGTTCCAGCCCTCGGGTGTTACACAAAAGCGCGGAAGGAAAAGCTGCGCCTGCTCTCTGTGCCTTCCCCGTCAGAGCGGTCCAGGCAGCGAGGGGCTTGATGGGCGCACTATCCCCAGGTGTGGCGCACTCACTCCCTTCCGCGGACCCAGTCTCAGTTTCCGCTGGCGCCAGTCGGGTGCGCGCGCCTCCCGCCCTCCGCGTCCCCAGCCCCAGTCCCCGCCCGCGCCGGTCGGGTGCCTGCGCCCTGTGTCTCGCCGCGACCTTCCCCTCCCCCCTGCCTCCTGCCTCCGGCGGGGCTGGGCGGGTCCGCAGCCTGCGACCTCTTCTTGGGACTTTCTCCGTCCCTTTGTTCTGCTAACGGCCGGCAGTGTGTTCCGGCCGGTCAACTCTCTCCCCCTTGGTCTCCCACAGTTCAAGTTGGCACCTCACAGAAGCTCCCTCCGATTGTCCTCAGGGCACTCAGGCCCGGACCCTAGCCCAAGCAAGGCCGCCTAAGACTCCCTTCCCGGGACGGGTCTCCGTCCTTAGCTCTTTTGTCTCACTTTTTATCCTTTATATTTTGTCCTACCTCCTTTCGAAGACAATGGTCTGCTTTTCTGGGCGCCTGATGACCTCAGCTAGCGATCAGAAGTTGTTTTGTGAGGTTTGCTCTGCATTCAGTTATTCTTTTGATGAATTTGTAGGAGAGAAAGTGGTCTCCCCGTCCTACTCCTCCGCCATCTTGGCTCCTCCCCCTCTAGGGTGACTTTCATAATCTTTTGCCACTTATTTGAAAGCAATCATTCCTCATTTTCAAAAGGAAAGAAAATGTACATAAAAGTTCTGCAAAATAGGCAAAAGTGAAGTCCTGTTAAAG
Organism: Cervus elaphus; assembly: GCF_910594005.1. NCBI lineage: Eukaryota > Metazoa > Chordata > Mammalia > Artiodactyla > Cervidae > Cervus > Cervus elaphus. The sequence continues at coordinate 66,274,578 of NC_057839.1, forward strand.
CTTAATTGCTGATAAAGTTAATTAAGAAAATGACCAATGGTATTTCCCATGGCTTTCTAAATGTTTCAACAAAATTGACTTAGGTAGTCATATTCAAGGGCTTCCCAGGTAGCTCAGTGGCAAAGAATCTGCCTGCCAGCGCCGGAGATGTAGGAGACATGGGTTGGACTGGTGGTTCTGGAAGATCCCCTAGATGAGGAAATGGCAACCCACTCCAGTTTTCTTGCCTGGAAAATCCCATGGACAAAGGAACCTGGCGGGCCGCAGTCCACGGGGTCATGAAGAGTCGGACATAACTGAGAGACAAAATAACAACAACAAGCACACTCAAGAACACAAGGATAACGACAAGGATCCATGGGGACTGATGACATTTTCAAAGTCATCCATAGAATAATAAGAAAAGTCTAGGAGCCAATTCCTTGCACTTTCTAGGAACTGGGTCTCAGTTAGCCCCTCCAGCCGCTTCTTTAAACTTCCTCTCTTTGGATGTCTCCCTGCCTCCCTTCTGTTATTCAAAGAAGCCCCGTCCCTTCCCATTTCAGAACCTTGTCATGTGCTGTACATCACACGGTTCTATCTGGAGTTCTTTTTTCCAGCCTCTTCACGTCTCCTCTTATGGTCCTCACCCTTCATCCTGCTTCTGCAGAGGTCTTCCCTGTCTGCCGTATGCATACAGCCCCCAGCAGCTCCAATTACTCTCATCTCTTCTTTTGAATTCTCTTCATATCTTTGAGGACAAAGGGTCAATATGTTTTATTTTTATTTCTATAACTATGACTGTGTACCACTTCTCTCCTTGTCCTAGAATCAAAGTTTTATTAGGTTTCTTTATTCCCCTTTCACGTTTCAGCACCTACCACAGTACCTGAACCACAGCTAGTACTAACAAATATTTGTGGAATGAAGAAACAAATGAATAACTCAATGAACCCCACGGTCACAGTTTACATTTACAACCTATAATTTTTTTTTAATTTTTAATTGGAGGATATTGTTGTTCAGTCGCTAAGTCATGTCTGACTTTGTGACCCCATGAACTGCAGCACAACAGGCTTCCCCGTCCTTGTTTTATAATGCTTTGTTGGCTTCTGCCATTCAACAACATGAATCAGCCACAGGTACACATATGTCCCTTCCCTGCTAAACCTCCCTCCTCCCCCGAACCCCACCCCACCTCTCTAGGTCGTCACAGAACACCAGGCTGAGCTCCCTGTGATACAGCAGCTTCCCGCTGGCTATCTATTTTACACATGGTAGTGTACACCTCGGAGAAGGCAATGGCCCCCCACTCCAGTACTCTTGCCTGGGAAATCCCATGGATGGAGGAGCCTGGTGGGCTGCAGTCCATGGGGTCACGAAGAGTCGGACACGACTGAGCGACTTCACTTTCACTTTTCACTTCCATGCAATGGAGAAGGAAATGGCAACCTATTCCAGTGTTCTTGCCTGGAGAACCCCAAGGACGGAGGAGCCTGGTGGGCTGCCGTCTATGGGGTCGCACAGAGTCAGACATGACTGAAGCGAGTCAGGAGCAGCAGCAGCAGTGTATATATGTCAATGGTAATAGAGACACAGACATAGAGAACAGACTTTGGACACGGTGCGGGGAAGAGAAGGTGGGACCAACTGAGGGTATAATATTTTAAACAGAATAATTTAGACTGAACCCATCACTGGATGACTTCTTTCTTCATTCACATACTTCTCCTTGTTTCTGAACTACATGTAGTAGCTAGGGAGTTGTTGACTAAGACTTATTTGAGGAGAATAATCTGGTCAGTGTCATGGGGAGATCAAGAGAATTTAGAATATGAAGTCCACCTTCCTGGTCAGAAACCATGTTGGACTGTCACGAGGGTCGGGAGGGAGCTGTCAGCAGCATTTTTGTTTTGTTTTATATTTAGAAAAATTGGGGGGCTAGAGTATCTGAGCTTCTCAAGATCTTTGTCCAACAAAAGACAGGATTATAAAGACCACTTTCTGTTGCTGACATATTTTCCAGGCAGATCAGAGTGGAGTGTGCTTCATCTCCCATCCAGGGCGTTGTGTGACCTCTGGGTCAGCTCCAACAGGGATCTACCCAAGGGTCTTATTATCAGTTCTGACAAGCCTCAGGGGTAACATCCCACTTCCTGTCTTTGCACACAGATGCACACTGCATCTCTTCTGCTCTTCTGTGTGTGTGCCTGGTCATTCAGTCATGCCAAACTCTTGCCACCCCACAGACTGTAGCCCGCCAGGCTCCTCTGTCCATGGGATTCTCCAGGCAAGAATACTGGAGTGGGTTGCCATTGCCTGATCCATGGGATCTTCCAAACCCAGGAATCAAACCCAGGTCTCCTGCATTGCAGGCAGTCTCTTTACCGACTGAGCTATGAGGGAAAGATTGTCTGGTGCACTTCCTGCATTGATAGCCAACTGCTTGCCCAAAACGTCCTGGTTAGGTGTTGTTTATGTTCAAAACTATTATAACATATTTGGAGTGAAAATCATACTTACTGATAAAGTCAGCTCATTTAAACCTACAGTTTATGTGTGTATACACACATACTGTGTATGAATGCGTGCCTGCTGTCACCTTAGTCGTGTTCCACTCTTTGCGACCCCATGGACTGTAGCCCACCAGGCTCCTCTGTCCATGGGATTCTCCAGGCAAGAGTACTGGAGTGGGTTGCCATGCCCTCCTCCAGGGGATCTTTTTCACTCAGGGTCAAACCTGCATCTCCTGCAGCTCATGCATTGCAGGCAGATGCTTCACCCCTGAGCCATATAGCCCACTATACATGCATAAACACATGCAAATATGTGTAAACATTTATTAGGAAAAATATTTTTTGCATACCAATGACACATTTAGACTCATTAAATAGGTACTAGTCTCTCTATCTGGCTCATTTTAATTTACAAAATAAAGTTCAAAATTTCCTATAATTTCAACAGAGGCTTTCCAGTTAGTGATCAGAGCCCCATCCATGGAACCCTGTTGTCTGGGTTTGAATCCTAGACCTCTCTCTCTCTTAGAAGTATGATCTTGGGTCATCTTTGAGTCTTGGTGTCCTTTAAACTGAGGATAACGACAGTGCCTACCACATAGCTTTTTTTTTTTTTTTTAAGATTTAAATGGCTGACATTTGTATAGTTTGTAGCACATAGTCATCTTCACAGATGAATTTGACAAGTAAATAAGACCTATGTCTAAACTGGGGGCTGTTGCCCGTGTGCACGTGCTAATGTGCCCTGGGGTAACTGGCTCCACAGCATGCAACTCCAGAATCGTCCTCATGTATCTATTTCAGTCAACTATAAGCAACAGAAAACAGCTTTTAAGTTTTAAAATTAAGACAGATATATTATGAAGTAGACATTTTAAGATGAAACATGAGCTGTCCGGAGGCTTACTTTCTGTAGCTGACTCCTGAAGCTCTAACCGCAAGGCTCTCCCTCACCGTCCACTGTCTCTTCCAGGCCTTCTCTATAGTAACCTGAATTCTCATTCGACTTTCATTGTTCTGGCACCATCCCATACTTTCCCGTGTCTGGGATTTTTGTCCTCTCTGCCCACAACGACTGCCTTCTCCCAATATAGCCACACACAGAAGTCCAGCCTTCACATTTTATTTTCTGTTTTGAAGACTGTCTTGAGTCTACTGCCATAGGTGATCTCCCCTGCCACAAACGGCCAGAACTGTGTGAGTGAGATCTCATGATGGGTTCCACATCCTGTATAATAAGTGACATCGGTCTGCACATTGACCTGCCCCGCTTCTCCGTAAAACTGTGAACAACTCGAGCTTGAATACTATTCCCGCCCTTTTACACCTTCTCTCTCCCCCACAAACAGCTAGCACAGTGCCTTTCCCTTCACTCGATGCTCATGGAGGCCTCTCCAGCACATTCCTCCACCCAGCATAGCCTGCCGCAGGGCAGTTAGAATGCGTTCATCTACTGCCACTATGACATTCCCAGAATTCCCAGACATTCCCATCGACTACAGTTCCATGAAAGGAGCAAGACCAAGTGCTCTCACTCGTCATCTGACCACAAACTCTAACTTTCAGGTGAGGCCAATCTGTTTCCCCCCAGGGAGCCTGTTAGCTTTGCTCAGCATCTGCAAAGAGGAGTGATGCAATAAAGTAAGCAACACCTTTAATAAGAATCTTGCTTGCAACAAGCTCTAATCCATACCTCAGCATGAAAAGAAAAGCTCAATTGTCTTCCTGGGATATAAATTGACAGGTAATTTTATATTTAGCTGTGCCCTTGGAGATTCAACCTGCCTTATTTTTGTCTTGCCAACTTTCTTTGGAGATGGCTGCTGTCTGGATTTATAGAAAAGCAACCTAATAGCATTAACTAGTTTTCTTAAAACAATTTCCTGAGTGTACTATATACTGGGCTCTAAGGTAGAAAATGAAAACAAAAGTGATCAAGATAGAGCTTATTCATAGTCAGCAATGACATTCAGACAAATAACAGGAAATTAAATACAAGGTGATGTAGGTTATGATAGTAGAAAATACATTCTGACAGAAGAATACATAGGAACTAGACCAATAAGATTTGGCTATGGCTTGTAGGGTCTCAGAGAAACCAAGAATGAAGTCCAGGTTTTCGTCCTGATTACTCAGGGGCTAGTAGAAGAAAAGCAGATTCATCTGGGGTAAAGTTGAGGATAAAGATGGTGAAGATGATGTTGGGCAGGTTGAGAAGAAGTCATCAAGACATCTAAGCAGAAATGCACAGCAAATGGCTGAATAACAGTTCAGAAATTCAGGACAGAGATCCCAATACAGATAGAGATTTCTTAGACACAAAGCAATTCAAGGTAATTTGAAACAATAGAAATGCTTGAGATTAATAAGAGAAGATGAGCTTTAGAGAAATGAGAGCAAAGAATAAGCTCAAGAGGTGGAATAAAATGCAGTAGTGACATCATGGATGTTAGGGAAGAGATTCATGGAGAAGGGACAGATAATGCACATCTAACATTAATGAGAGAGCAAAAAAGATGGGGACAGTAGAGGGGTGTTGTGTGTGTGTGCTCAGTCGTGTCTGACTCTTTGTGATGCCATGGACTGTAGCCCACCAGGCTCCCCTGTCCATGAGATTTTACAGGCCAGAATACTGGAGTGGGTTGCCATTTCCTTCTCCAGGGGATCGAACTCACATCTCTTGTGTCTCCTGCATTGGCAGGCAGATTATTTACCACTGAGCCACCTGGGAAGCCCAAAAGTGGTATTGGATTTTGGCAAAAGAAGGCTATGGTAACTCAGAAAAAGTAATGTCAGTGCTGTGGTAGGGATAAAGTCCAGCAAACACTCAATGGAAAGTGCAAGGAACGTGATCAAAACAGAAATGAAAGTGTAGACAGTTCTTCTCTGGAGCATGACTGCAGAGAAAGAGTCTATGTCACCCCAGAAGAAGACTTTTGAGCAAGGAAGGAATTTAAAATGCTATGTGGACCTTAGGTATACTAATACACTTAGAAGAAACATCCAGTAGTGAGCAGAGTTCCTCACTCTTCAAAAGTCTGGTCCCCAGCTCAGCAACATCAGCTGAGAGCAGAATCTCAGGTCATACTGAACCTACTGCATCAGGACCTGCATTTTGACATAACCGTGTCCACAAGGACTGAAGTCCTCAAGGCATCGCTGTAACAAAGTTAACTTGTGCACATACTATGGGTGCATGAGCTATTCCAGTTGTGCTGTGCCTACTGGAGAATGACAGTAATTAAGCAGCTCTGACTCAGTCTCTGCAGAAGGAATTGAGAAATAAGGAGACTAGATCACCAAGCACCTGCTAAGAAGCAGTAGAGGTTCAGACTCGATCCATCTTCTCGATCCATCTACTCTTTCCCACCTGGCTTCCCCTGCACCCTGTTTCACGCTGGGCATCCTTGACGAAATATCCCTGATGCTCAAATTAGAGGCACAACATGAAAGTTACCAAAATAGTTCCTTTAACTGTCCCCTGAATTTCAAGCATTAAATCAGATAGAAAAAAAATTGACTTTCTCTAAAAACATTTCTGTATGTGCTAACAATGGGATCCCACACTAACATTTACAAGCATCACACACCAAATTAAAAGCTGTATTTGACTTATCTTCTGGAGATGAAATGACCCCTAGAGTCTGACCTTGGATGAATGTAGCCCAGCTGACAAATCAGTTTCATTATAGCAAGCGATGAGGGAGACACTTCTCTGCATCCTGAGCAGCTGAAATATGTATAGCTGTCTCTTGAACATACTTTAATTAAAGATTCTTATTTTTTCTGTGCCCAGAGGCTTTTGGTGAGGGTATGTTTCTTAAGTTTCATGATAGAAATGATGCTATTTCATGGTGTGAATTTATGCAACTGAACACAGGTGTCAAAATTTTCTATATATCTGTGTCACCAATGAAGGATGACTGGTAGTTGTCAAGCCTGAAAGTTAGGGAGGAGAGTGGACCAAAGGAGGTGAAAAGGAAGCAGCAGGCCTGTGGAATTTCATAAATGCTGTTATGACCTCTAATACCTAAACATTTCTTTCTTTTTCTACTCAGAGCCATGAGAAGACAGCATGGAAGAGGAGACTCTCATCCATCAAGAGTTGGCTGCCAGCTCTCTGTTGCACAGATTTATGTAGGTAAATTCCAAGATTTTACGATGTGAATTCCCCTGGGTAGAAGGTTAGTGCATGTGAATTCATCTTCGTTTCCCTCTGTCACCCCGTGCCATCTTCCCTTTTGTAAAAGGACATTCAGTAAATGTTCTCTTCCCAGAACACTGCCATCCATCCGTGTACAAAAGCCTCACTCCCTTTCCTATCACTGAAATGCTTCTTTGGAGCACAGTCCTCCCCAGCACCACCTCCTCATCCTTCACACACACACACACACACACAGACACATACACACACACACACTTTCAAACACTCAAAAACATAGTCAAATGCTGGGCGGATATGCTTACTGTTTGTATTCACCTTCAGAATTGAATTTAAAGGACAGCCATAGCTGAATCTTTTTTTTTTTTTTCCATTCATTAGCCTTGGTGGTCAGGAGGAAAGAGACAGAAGGGTCAGAATGGGTCTTGATCTAAAATAATGTTTCTAACCTAGATCCTGAGTCACTCTTTGCCTTTGATCCCAAATCCTCTTGTCCCACTCCTATTCTTTATTACACACAAAAATCTGCCCAGTTAACAGATTCTTTCACTGAAGATTGTGAACACTCAGACATTAATGTTTTTCATTTCTTTTATTCCATGTGGCTCCTAAGACAAGAACTGAAAAGCTAGAAGGAAGGAATAAGTTGGTTGTTGTATTTCTCTGAGATCAATTAAAGCACTGCAGCATCTTTAAGAGCATCCAGAGGCCCAGGTAATGATCCTTCAAGAGACTGAGTTCAAGTTGGGAAGGATCCCTCTCTACTAATACCTGATTTGTGATCAGAGGGTTTCATTCACTGTTGACAGAGCATGGACCCTAAATCATGGGTTTCCCACCCCATCCCCAAAACTGTTAACTCTGGGAAATTTTTTAGTGTTCAGCTATTACATCTTTTACATGAAATTTGAAGATATAGCCCTGCCCTAGAATCTCTATTTTAAAAGTGTCATTTTTTCAAAGGTGCATTTGGCTTGTATTAGGGTGATTGGTGCTGAATGCTTAAACATATGCCCTCCAGATCTTGGGAGATGAACACAACACATGTTCATTTCTCTTACAGGTAAAACCAAAGACTTTGGGAGGGTTTCTCTCACGATTACAATCACCAGCCCAGGCTGCCTGTTCTTGCAACACCCCCATCTTCAACATATGCCCGCCATGTTCAGCATCCGAGGAGAGTAAACCATGGAGAGCCCTGTCGGTGACCTTGGGGCCAGGCCAGTCATGGTCTGCATCACTGCCCTCCTCAAGCCCTGGGCGGGACTCAGGACTGGGCCCCAACCACCGGCAGGGAAATAGAAACTGTCTCCTGTGTGGCCAAGAAGAAGGAAGGAAGCAGGTTTTCCCTTTCAGCACGCATGCTCTCTCTGTTAGGCTTCTCAGCCTCTTCTGTGTCTGCCCACCACAGTTTTCTATCAAGTGGTAAATATTGTTGTTCAGTCACTAAGGGCTGTTTGACTTTGTGGCCTCATGGACTGCAGCACACCAGGCTCCTCTGTCCTTCACCATCTCCCAGAGTTTGCTCCAACTCAGTAATGGCCAACTTAGACAGCATATTAAAAAGCAGAGACATTGCTGACAAAGGTCTGTCTAGTCAAGACTATGGTGTTTCCAGTAGTCACGTATGGGTGTGAGAGTTGGACTATAAAGAAAGCTGAGTGCCGAAAAATTGATGCTTTTGAACTGTGGTGTTGGAGAAGACTCTTGAGAGTCCCTTGGATTGCGGGGAGATCCAACCAGTCCATCCTAAAAGAAATCAGTCCTGAATATTCTTTGGAAGGACTGATGCTGAAGCTGAAACTCCAATATTTGGCCACCTGATGAGAAAAACTGACTCATTTGAAAAGACCCTGATGCTGGGAAAGATTGAAGGTGGGAGAAGAAGGGGATGACAGAGGATGAGATGGTTGGATGGCATCACTGACTCAATGGATTTGAGTTTGAGCAAACTCTGGGAGCTGATGATGGACAGGGAGGCCTAGCGTGCTGCAGTCCATGGGGTCACAAAGAGTCGGACATGACAGAGCGATTGAACTGAACTGATGTCCTTCAAGTTTGACGCCCCTTAACTGGACCTTGCTCCTCAACCTGGCTTTACAGAAAATTGTCTGTAGATCTCATAAAAAGCAAACACTTGAATAACTCCCAACCCAAACCATGGTAATAAATTTGACATCCTAAAAATTTTAAACTTGAACATTAGAAATATAGAGAAAATCATTTGCTGATTATTTATCATTTTTCCCGTGATTAAATACTTTACAATGCAGAAAAACTACATGCTATAAATAACACAAAAGATAAACTGTGAATTTTTAAAAATTATTGTAAAATATTTTGTTTGTTTTAAATATTTTATTATTTTTGGCTGCCCTGGGTCTTTGTTGCTGCACGTGGGCTTTCTTCAGTTGCGGCAAGTGAGGGCTCCTCTCCAGTTGTGGGGCTCGAGCTTCTCATTGCGCTGGCTTCTCTTGCAGCAGAGAGCAGGCTCTAGGGCTCACAGGCTGCAGGACCCACTGCACATGGGCTCAATAGTTGCAGCTCCCGGGCTCTAGAGTCTGGGCTCAGTAGCTGTGGAACACAGGCTTAGTTGCCCCAAGGGATGTGGGGTCTTCCCAGACCAGGAATTGAACCCGTGTCCTCTGCATTGGCAGATGGATTCTTAACCATTGGACCACCGGGGATGTCCTGTGAATGTTTTTGAACATGCACTGAAGAAAGAGGAGTCTGAGGGAACCACCTCGCCAGCACCTTCGTCTCGGACTTCCGGCCTCCGGGATTGTGTGAAAATAAATTTCTGATGTTAAGCCGTCTGGTGGGTGTTACAGCCTCAGGGAAATGACACAAGGGCCTCGTGTGTGCCTCAGGCTCAGCGGCTTCCTTGCTGTGTGTAAGCACACGTGGAGTCTTGCATCTCCCAGATAGACAGGGAGATTTTTAAGGGCGAGACTCTATCCACGACCTTTCGTTTCTGTGGGCCCCTCACTGCCCACCTCCACTCAAGTGTCAGTCCCGCCCCCAGTCTGTGCTGACGTTCCCTCATTCATACACACTTTCATTTTGCCGTGTGTCCTCCCTGGGGTCAACTGTCTGTTGTTTGAGTGCCTACCACTCTTCTCTTGAGCCGAAGTCAGTGATCGGTGCCTGGTGGGTGCCCAGTGATGACTGATGACAGACTAACTAGAGAACAGGAGTCTGAGAAGCATCTGGGAACAATTTCCAAAGCAAACGGTGACCGAACAGGGTTCTCTCTTTCCTTCATATCCAGGCTAAGAAATGAATTTTGTACATCATCAATTCTGTTTAGATAACTGGGGAATCACACAGAGCTAGGAAGCACCTCCTCTGGACAGAACAAGCTGGAATAATTTCAATGACACAGTAGACCCTGACCATCAGGGTGAATCCCCATAAGCCCTGGAGCCACCCCTGCCTCCCAGCACTGACCCCGCCCATCGTGGTCCATGCCTGTCTGCTGCTCAGGCACAGAAGGGACCATGACGGTGCTCATGCCCACCTATCAGACGGATGACCTTCTGTTTGCAACCAAGAGGAGGACAGGAACCCCAAGTGACTGGATGAGACGGAAAGAATGGTTTCCACCCTTTTGGCTCATGAATATGTTATGGAAAAGGCAAAATTACAGAAACTGAAAGCAAGAAGTCACAAGTCACACATGGTCAGTTGTGTCCAAATCTTTGCAACCCCATGGACTGTGGCCCACCAGGCTCCTCTGTTCATGGTATTCTCCAGGCAAGAATACCACCGGAGTAAGTAGGCATTCCCTTCTCCAGGGGATCTTCTCTTCCTGACCCAGGAATCAAATCCGTGTCTCCTGCACTGCAGGCAGATTCCTTACCATTTGAGACGCCAGGAAAGCCTTCTATATGCATGTACATGCTTTTTCATTAATGGAGAAACACACTAACATAATGAAGAGCAGTCTTTGTTTTACACATACATGGGAATTAAAATATAAAGAGAAACACATTTCTCTTTAAACATTAATATTTTTATAGATTCACTTGATTCATAGAGATCTAGTTTATGGATCCAATTTCTTGCATGTTTCGCTATGTGTCATAGCTAATAGACAGTTAAAGTTATTTCTAAATATTTCAATACTGTAATCAACAAACCAGTTAATGGCTTTTAGGTGTATCAGTTATTTCATAATTTCTTTAAATGGAATGCATTATCAAAGTGAATTCACTTACAGGGACTTCCCTGGTGATCCAGTGTTTAGCACTTCACCTTCCCTGGTTGGGGAACTAAGATCCTACATGACTCACTGGCAAAAAAAAAAAAAAAAACTAAACTAAACTAAACATAAAATGGAAGCACTATTGTAACAAATTCAGTAAAGACTCTTAAAAGGAAAATGGAGATCTCTAATGAAGCTGTGAAGCTGCTGTGTACTTATGAATATTGAGATATAAAAACTACTTGGAAGGTTAAAAAAATCTTTTAAAAAAGTGAACATACTTGTAGAATCTTGATATATACAACCAACCAAGGGGACCTTTCAAAACACAATTTTACTTTCTGTTCTCAAGTCGTATTTTGTTGCTCTCACAGATACACACAACTCACTTTCCCAACTATACTCAGAGTACCACTCAAAGGAAATATTCTCTGTTTCCAAAACAAGACCCCTAAGACACTCTAAGTCCCCACCTTTCTTTATTCTTCATTCTACAACTTGGAAAGAGGTATTTACTTGGCAATTGTTTGTTAGCTTGTATATATGTTGCCTTTACTGGGTGATAAACTGAGCCTTTTTGGTTCCTGCTGGGCTTTGACACTTGGACTTTCATTGGAATTAAATCTGTATTTACTGAATTAAGGTTAAAGTGTCCATGGGAGCAGTCTTACAGACACATGTTCTTTATGAAGCACGTGTAGGTAAAAGCCTACAGCACATGCTACTGAAATTACTTTCTAGTCTGTTACTGTCAGATAAAGGAGGAATCAAGACATTCTGTAGAGAATGAACGTTTTCCCTCACTCTCTGCACACACCTCCAGAAGGGTGGCTCTGGGGTTTTCCGTTGTTGATGTTGGCTTTTGTTTCCAACTTGGCAGTAGCTAACAGTCACCAATTACTGGAGTAGAGTGGAGGGGTCGAAAAATCCAATTCTTATTTAATTGATAAGAAAACACTTTGAAAAAGGACTACATCCAGAAGCAGACTGACTGAAATATCCACAAGGGAATTAAGTGTCCATAGTTTAAAAATAAACACCCATGATGAAAAGAAAACAGACACTGACAGACAAATACCAATACCAGAACATAACAACAAAGGTGCCCAGTGCTGAGACACAACGGGACCTTTCTCTATGGGACCAGTCCTCAATGTGTAGGAAATTTCCTATTGTCCACATCAACAGTTCAGTTCAGTTGCTCAGTCACGTCCAACTCTTTGCCACCCCATGGACTGTAGGAAGCCAGGCCTCCCTGCCCATCACCAACTCTCAGAACTTACTCAAACTCATGTCCATTGAGTCAGTGATGCCATCCAACCATCTCATCCTCTGTCGTCTGCTTCTAATCCTGCCTTCAATCTTTCCCAACATCAGGGTCTTTTCCAATGAGTCTGTTCTGTGCATCAGGTGGCCAAAGTATTGGAGCTTCAATTTCAGCATCTGTCCTTCCAAATAATATTCATTTCCTTTAGGATTGACTGGTTTGATCTCCTTGCAGTCCAAGGGACTCTCAAGAGTCTTCTCCAATGCCACAGTTCAAAAGCATCCTTTCTTCAGCACTCAGCTTTCTTTATAGTCCAACTCTCACATTTATACACGACTACTGGAAAAACCATAGCTTTGACTAAATGGACATTTGTCAGCAAAGTAATGTTTCTGCTTTTTAATATGCAGTCTAGGTTGGTTGTAGCTTTTCTTCCAAAGAGCAAGTGTCTTTTAAATTCATGGCTGCAATCACCATCTACAGTGATTTTGGAGACCTCCCCTCCCCCTCCAAATAAAATAGTCTCTCTCTGTTTCTATTGTTTCCCCATCTATTTGCCGTGAAGTGATAGGACCAGCTGCCATGATCTTAGTTTTTTGAATGTGGAGTTTTAAGCCACCTTTTTCACTCTCCTCTTTCACTTGTATCAAGAAGATCTTCAGTTCCTCTTCACTTTCTGCCATAATGGTGGTGTCTGCATATCTGAAGATACTGATACTTTTCCTGGTAATCTTGATTCCAGCTTCAATCTTGACTCCAGCTTGTGCTTCATCCAGCCCAGCATTTTGCAGGATGTACTCTGCATATAAGTTAAAGAAGCAGGGTGACAATATACGGCCTAACCTTCTCCTTTCCCAATTTGGAAACAGTCTGTTGTTCCAGGTCCAGGTCTCACTGTTGCTTCTTGACCTGCACACAGGTTTCTCAGGAGGCAGGTCAGGTGGGCTCGCATTCCCATCTCTTGAAGAATGTTCCACACTTTGTTATGATCTACACAGTCAAAGTCTTTGTCATAATCCATAAGCAGAAGTAGATTTTTTTCTAGTATTCTCTTGCTTTTTCAATGATTCAGCAGATGTTGGCAATTTGATCTCTGGTTCCTCTGCCTTGTCTAAATCCAGAAGAACATCTGGAAGTCCACGGTTCACATACTGCTGAAGCCGGCTTGAAGAATTTTAAACATTACTCTGCTAGTGTGTGAGATGAGTACAATTGTGCGGTAGTTTGAACATTCTTTGGCATTACCCTTCTTTGGGGTTGGAATGAAAACTGACCTTTTCCAGTCCTGTGGCCATGGCTGAGTTTTCCAAATTTGTTGGCATACTGAGTGCAGCACTTTCACAGCATCATCTTTTAGGATTTGAAATAGCTCAACTGGAATTCCATCATCTCCACTAGCTTTGTTCATAATGATGCTTCCTAAGGCCCACTTGACTTTGCATTCCAGGATGTCTGGCTCTAGGTGAGTGATCATACCATCATGATTATCTGGGTCATGAAGATCTTTTTTTGTACAGTTCTTCTGTGTATTCTTGCCACCTCTTCCTAATATATTCTGCTTCTGTTAGGTCCATATCATTTCTGCTTTTTATTGTGCCCATCTCAGCATGAAATGTTCCCTTGGTATCTCTAATTTTCTTGAAGAGATCTCTAGTCTTTCCTGTTCTATTTTTTTCCTCTATTTCTTTGCATTGATCACTGAGGAAGGCTTTCTTATCTCTCCTTGCTATTCTTTTGAACTCTGCATTTAGATGGGTGTATCTTTACTCTTCTTCTTTGCCTTTTGTTTTTCTGCTTTCCTCATCTATTTGTAAGGGCTCCTCAGACAGCCATTTTGCCTTTTTGCATTTCTTTTTCTTGGGGATGGTCTTGGTCACCACCTCCTGTACAAAGTCACAAACCTCCATCCATAGATCTTCAGGCACTCTGTCTATCAGATCTAACTCCTTGAATCTATTTGTCACTTCCACTGTATAATTGTAAGGGATGTGATTTAGGTCATACCTGAATGGTCTGGTAGTTTTCCCTACTTTCTCAGTGTAAGTCTGAATTTCACAAGAAAGAGTTTATTATCTGAGCCACAGTCAGCTCCCAGTCTTATTTTTGCTGACTGTATAGAGCCTCTCCATCGTTGGCTGCAAAGACTATAATCAATCTGATTTCAGTATTGACCATCTGGTGGTGACCATGTATAGAGTCTTCTCTTGTGTTGTTGGAAGAAGGTGTTTGCTATGACCAGTGTGTTCTCTTGGCAAAACTCTGTTAGACTTTGTCCCTACTTTCATTTTGCACTCCAAGGCCAAATTTTTCTGTTAGTCCAGGTATCTTTTGATTTCCTACTTTTGCATTCCAGTCCCCTATGATGAACAGGACATTTTTTGGGGGGTGTCAGTTCTAGAAAGTCTTGTAGGTCTTCATAGAACCATTCAACTTCAGCTCCTTCAGTATTAGTGGTTGGGACATAGATTTGGATTACTGTGATATGGAATGGTTTGCCTTGGAAACGAACAGAGATCATTTTGTCATCTTTGAGATTGCACCCAAGTACTGCATTTCTGGCTCTTTTGTTGACTATAGGAACTTCTCCATTTCTTCTAAGGGATTCTTGCCCTCAGTAGTAAATATAATGGTCATCTACTTTAAATTCACCCACTCCAGTCCATTTTAGTTCACTGATTCCTAAAATGCTGATGTTCACTCTTGCCATCTCCTGCTTGACCACTTCTAATTTACCTTCATTCATAGACCTAACATTCCAGGTTCCTATGCAATATTGCTCTTTACAGAATTGAACTTTATTTCCATCACCAGTCACATCCACAACTGGGTGTTGTTTTCACTTTGCCTCCTTTTCTTCATTCTTTCTGGAGTTATTTCTCCACTCTTCTCCAGTAACATGTTGGGCACCTGCCAGCCTGGGGAGTTCATCTTTCAGTGTCCTATCTTTTTGCCTTTTCACACTGTTCATACTGTCCACATCAACAAGCAAGCCTCAAAGTTTCCACAAGTATTAGGAAGGTCATGGATATATCACTTTTCTTTCTTTTCATATCTCTCTTTTCCTCTCTTCCTGGAGAGATTTGAGAGATTTGTTTTTCATTCACTCAGTTGTATCCAACTTTTTACGACCCCATGGACTGCAGCACACCAGGTTTCCCTGTCTTTCACCATCTCCCAGAGTGTGCTGAAACTCATGTCCATTGAGTCGGTGATGCCATCCAACCATCTTGTCCTCTGCTGTCCTCTTCTCCTCCTGCCTTCAGTCTTTCCCAGCATCAGGGTCTTCTCCAATGTGTCAGCTTTTCACATCAAATGGCCAAAGTATTGGAGCTTTAGTGTCAGTCTTTTCAGTGAATATTCAGGGTTGATTTCCTTTAGAATCGACTGGTTTGATCTCCTTGCAGTCCAAGGGGCTCTCAAGCGTCTTCTCTGATCTCTTCTCTTCTTCAAGAGGTCCTCAATGGCAAATACAAGCTCAAAGGAAGTGCTGAGTGGTGAGGAATTTTAGTAGGAAACTTAAGACAACACATGGATGTCACCTCCTCTACTCACATGGAGAGTTGACCTGTCCTCTGCTTGGGCTGTGTGCAAGTGTTTCCCTGACACTTGGTGGAAGAATGATAGATCTTTCCTGAGTCAGACTAATGGGGCCTGCTTGGAAACTATGTTGAAATCTACAACCTAGGTAACTATTTCAGAGGAATCCCTACTCTGTGTTAACCAGGTTCCAGGTGGGGATTCCCTAGAGAACAGTGTGCATGTCTTCCTCTGTCTTTGTCCATTCCTGTTTATCTAGCTGAACACTCACGGCTGTCTTTCCCTGAGGTCACAGGTCTCAGGGACAAACAGTCACAGGTTGGGGTGCTGGGTGGCTTCTAGACACACCTGGGCCAGTGCCCCTGGCCTTCTAGAGCCTTCTTCCTTGTCCACTAGACAGCGCTGACCTGGACCCCTTCTACTAAATCCATACACCCATGTGTGTGACTGAATGACCCTTGGACGTGACTCTGGATTCTAGTTCTTAACAGGTTCTTTGATGTTTCTTTTCACCAAGAAATGCCCCTGTTATACACATGTAGGCCCAAACCGGAAAATCAAAACCCAAATCCCAGAAAACACCCTGACTTACTCATTCACCAGCTCTAGCACTGGGGACTCAGCTACCCCGAAGTCCAGGACCTGGCAATGTAGAAATAACTCATCAGGGAATGAAGACTGCTTATTAGAAGAACAAGAGATGATAAAGCGGGAAGGAAAAGGAGCTAGGGAGCGTGGGGCCGTGACTCTGCAGGAGAGCACACCCTGGAGAAATCTGCAGGTTCCTCTAAGGACTGAGACTTCATGCTGGGTCAGAGGAGCAGGTTAACTCATGTCATCCAGGATTTCTCAGTCTCCCCATGGTGGACATGACTGGGTAATTCTCAGTGCTTAAGTGCTGTCCTTGCATTATAGGCTTCACCTCTAATGATGAGATGGAAGGTGTCACCAACCTCCTATCACACTGTGACACCCAGAAATGCCACCACACATGGCAAGTCTCTCCCTGGGAGGCACAGAGTCCCCTGAAAAGAAAGTGAGGTCACTCAGTCATGTCCAACTCTTTGCAACCCCATAGACTGTAGCCTACCAGGCTCTTCTGTCCATGGAATTTTCTAGGCAAGAGTACTGGAGTGTGTTGCCATTTCCTTCTTCAGGGGATCTTCTTGAACCAGGGATCGAACCTGGGTCTCTCGCATTGCAGGCAGACACTTTACCATCTGAGCCACCTAGGACATCTGAGCCAGAGTCTCCTGGTTAAGAACCAGTAGCCTACAAGCAGTCTTAGAAAACACTTTTCAGATCTGGTCAAACCAAAGCTGCTAGTTAAGGACAGAGAAATCTACAAGGGGAACCAGGAGAAACTTTGGAAAGTCTCTAGGGAACACTTTGCTGCTAAATGTGTGGTTTGGAACCAGAAGCAATGACATCTCTTGTGGTGCTTGTTAGAAATGCAGGTTCCAAGCTCAACACTAAACATGGTCCATCAGAACCAGCATCACCAATAACCTTCTCTAGGGTCACTGAGCTCTTTCTCAATTGAGAGGCACCATGTGGAGAATGTCACCAGAGTCAGATCTCAAAAGGTGGGCTTGTGGTTTATTATCTTAACTTAGATTCTAAGTACAGTGAACCTCTTCAGGAATCCTTGAGGGAACTGGGTGTTTTTGGTGACCTAAAAGTTGTCAAAAGCTCCCATGCACTGTTTAGATAGACACTATATAATCAAAGATACACAAACAATGATCATAAGGAAAACAGAAAAGTAAGGCAAAATTAATAAACTGGAGGAAAGAGGCTTCATAATTACAGAACCTGGACAAAATGGAGAAGGAGACTTCAAGAAGATATACCAAGCATGGCTTAGCATTATTTTGGGGGCATTACAAGAGTACTACTTGAGTAAGGTGGTTCTGTTTTTATTTATCAGTTAGTTGCCTACATTTTTGTCAACATTTATGAGAAAGTTTGGAATCAAGGTCCTATGACTTCCTTTAGTTATAAAATAATAAGATTGCCACAACCTGCTGCAATCATCTCTTAAAGTAACTATGTTAATCTCCCCCTGATTGTCAGTAACAAAGGTCTTTCTAAAATGGGAGAGTCCTAGGATACCTTCCCAGAGGACACATGTTGGTAATAATCCAAAAGAAAAACCTGGGAATATTGAAGAGGCCTAAGTAGAGACAGAAGGATGATGAGGGGTGGATAAAGGGTGTTAGCAGAGATAACGCTCCTGTCAAAATTATCTGAATCAGGGCTACCCTGGTGGCCAAGTGGGTAAGACTCCACATTCCCGCTGAAGGAGGTTGCTGGTTCCATCCCTGGGTGGGGAACAGAGATCCCTGCTTGAGAAAAAAAATACAATGAAGAGATTCTTTGACAGTTTGAGACCTTCAAAATAGCTAGACATTTAGAGTTAGGTAATTTGGGGTTTTTTCCCTCAAAATTCTAGAAATGACAAGAACTACTGTCATGCTTTCTTGCTTGCCTGAGAAACAATGGAGTCAGTGAGTGAATGATATATTACAGACTAGAAGGGTAAAAGGATGTCTGGAAGAGGAGTGATGGAAATGAATTCCTGACATGCCTTCTTTAGCGGAGCTTAAGGGGCATTTGGACGGATCTCCCGTTGGTTATAGGAGGGACAGGCCTCCTGCTGTGGTGCAGGAGGAAGTGATAAACATGATCTGTGCTGATGTGCTCCGCAACTCAGAGAAATTGGAGGCTTTTCTCTTAGAAAATCATTTAATTATGCTGACCCACACACTGAATTTTACTTTTAGAAAATTAAGTTTAAACCGTCTCCTCAATGTTAAGGAAACAATGCAGGAGTGAGGGAACACGTGTCCTGAACAGTTTATCCCATTTTGGATCTCAGGCTATCAAGGAAAATAAATGTTCCTGACCTTGAAATACGGGGTGTGTTGTGATTTCTCACTCACTCTAAAGGTCAGATGTCCAGATTCACTTAAGCGTCTCCTGAAACAGTCCTCGTTGTTTAAAGGACAAAATGCCAGAAAAGCTCATTCCTGCCAAGCAGGATATTGAAGATGACTTCTGCGCAACCTTGGGGGAACAATCACTGGTTCATGACATGTCACGCCAACATAATGATCCTACAAGAAGTGACACCAATTCGCATCCTCTCCAACAACTGGAACCCTCTCGCCCTCTCCAGAAGGACTACGAGGGCCACAAGATGAAGATTCTGGTGCTGAGTTTTCTCCTTGGTCTGGTTTGTGATGCCCAAGAAGCGGATGATCAGAAAGGTCTCTCACAGGTACCAGGGATGCTCTGACCTGGGAGGAGGTCTTGTGGGGTCGGGGGGTGCTGTGTGTGGATGTGTCCCTTTTGTGGTTTTGTCATGTGGATCCATAAGCCGAGCCACCTCCCTCCAGCTCCATCGCTCCATTTACTGGCTGTATACTTGTCCTATTGGGTCTCTGTATTATCTCTACTGTGTGTTAGATGTGACTCACACATTTATCAGGGCTTCCTTGATAGCTCAGTTGGTAAAGAATCTGCCTGTAATGCAGGAAACCCTGGTTTGATTCCTGGGTCAGGCAGATCCGCTGGAGAACGGATAGGTTACCTGCTCCAGTATTCTTGGGCTTCCCTTGTGGTTCAGCTGGTAAAGAATACACCTGCAATGCAGAAGACCTAGGTTGGATCCCTGGGTTTGGAAGATCCCCCAGGGGAGGGAAAGGCTACCCACTCCAGTGTTCTGGCCTGAAGAATACAGTCCATGGGGCCTCAAAGAATCGGACATGACTGAGTGACTCTCACTCACTCACACATTTTTACTTCTCTTGTTACAGAGATAGAAGATCAGCCAAACAAGGGTTGGATTGGAGTTCTTCCATTTGACAACAGACCTTAAGCTATTTCAGAAATGTCTCCATTTCTCCCTTTCTTTGACTTCATTTTTTTTTTTTTACTATTTTATAAACCCTGCTTTGTTCAGTCTTTAGATAATGTGTGCTGGTGAGCACGAGGGATGGGGGACTCACGAGCGTGATGCTGGATGAGATAAAAGGACAAGGATGCAAATGTCTAAAATGAGTTTTACCGTTAGCTTTCAGGAAAATGGAGAACTGTGTACATCGCCTCCACTAGCCCAGAGAAGATCGCTGAGAACGGGCCATTCAGAGCTTACTTGTGTTACCTTGTCTTTGATGATGAACAGGGCACAGTAGACTTTTACTTTTATGTCAAGTAAGTAAAAATAACGCAGAAGGAAAACATATATAAACCTCAAGCCTGAGGGAGGCTCTGGCTTCTACATCTGCAGGAAACTCTCTGGATTACATTGATAGCATGACGCCCTGAGCTGTGTGGCTGAGCAGGGTCTCTGAGCTGGGGGGCCAGGGGCGGCGGCGGAGGGGGGCAGTTCCCCTAAGAGCCTCCAGGGAATGTTCTGGAGCCCTTGCTTAGATGGGAGAGTCCCCGAAGCTCCACTGGCATCAGCTCATTAAAGGAAAGAGGGACACAGCAGAGAGAAGAGGTCCGTGCCTCAGACCCCACAGTTCCAACCAGGGGCTTGAACCCTTCCTGCAGAATTTGTAAGAGAAAGCTCCCACTGAGCCCGAGAAGCTGAGGGCAGGGGAGAGCACACGGCGACCTCTGCCCTGCGGGGCTTCCTCAGGGGGTGACTCATCACCACTGAGTTTACTAAAGCCATCATAGCCCCAGGGACCACTCAGCGAAGGTCCACTAGACAGCAGGCAGTTTATAAGGAACATGCAAACTCAGGTATGTATTTTAAGGAATAAAAGCATTAAGAAAAAAACACCTAGGGATTTTATGCTTGGAGAGGTTGGTTTATAGATATAAATGTTTATATATTATATATCGCATATGTATATATTTGATAGTGTGTGTGTGTGAGCTCAGTCATGTCTGACTCTTTGTGGTCCCATAGACCATAGCCAGCCAGGCTCCTCTGTCCATGCAGTTTTCCAGGCAAGACTACTGGAGTAGCTTGAGAATTCCTTCTCCAGGGAATCTTCCCAGGCCAGGGATCGAACCCCCGTCTCCCGGTCTGCTACATTGGTAGGGGAGTTCTTTACCACTGTCCCACCTGGGAAGCCCGTTTGATAATATGGGTGCGTGAGTGCTCAGTCACTTTGGCTGTGTACAGCTATTTGTGATCTCATGAACTGTAGCCAGTCAGACTCCTCCATCCGTGGGATTTTCTAGGCATGAATACTGGAGTGGGTTGCCATACCGTCCTTCAGGTGATCTTCCTGACCCAGGGATCGAACACAAGTCTCCTGTGTCTCCTGCATTGCAGGCAGATTCTTTACCGCTGAGCCACCAGAGAAGCCCTCTTTGATAGCATTCTTACAATCAAATTATAACCACATAAAGATACAGACTCACAGACACATACACACACATGTATATATTATATCCTAGGAGGATATATTATATTATAATTATATCCTGTCTGTTTTCACTAATTTTTTAAGAATATTATATTATCTTCCTCTTTGCCATTTTTATATTTGAGTTCTATGTTTGAATTTTCATGTGGCTAATCTTTCTGAAACCAACTTTGCAGAAGTGTGAAAGTGAAGTGAAAGTGAAAGTCACTCAGTCGTGTCCAACTCTTTGCGACCCCATGGACTGAATTCTCCAGGCCAGAATACTGGAGTGGGTAGCCTTTCCCTTCTCCAGGGGATCTTCCCAATCCAGGGATCAAACCCAGGTCTCCCACATTGCAGGCGGATTCTTTACCAGCTGAGCTACCAGGGAAACAGAAGTGTATTTATGGGTAATTATATGCATCTTTGCACACATGCATGCTGTCGTTTCAGTCGTATCCGACTCTGTGCAACCCCATAGACGGCAGCCCACCAGGCTCCTCTGTTCCTGGGGTTCTCCAGGCAAGCATACTGGAGTGGGTTGCCATTTCCTTCTCCTACATGCATCTTAGTGGAGGGCATAGTTCAGTGTGTTTTGACAGGTACACACGTTTTTCACGACCTCCACAATCCAGATATAAAAATTCTTTTCTTCACCATTCAATGTCTACCCTTTAAGCCACAGATAAGAACAGATCTGTTCATCTCACCTCTTCTAGAACTTCAGAGGCCAGCATTATGCACCCTGCATCATTTTCCCTGGCTTCTATCACTTAGCATAATGTTTTAAAATTTTGCCTCACTGTCTGCATATGCAGGGAGTCACATTTTTCAAGCCAAGTGAAAGGATATGGTTTACATTAAAAATTTATTATATTTTGCAGATATTGGAAAATGGTTTTGTTCCCACTTTGTGGTTGTTTTGAGTAACTGCAGTGCATTTTCCTAGTGACTAGGAACACTTAGCCCAATTCATTGTGGGCATTCTTTCCCAAGGTGTCTGTTCAAGAACTAATTCTTGTTATTTCCCTTTTAATATTTATTTTGCGTGTGTGCTTACTATGTGCCATATACCCCTATTTCACACATGACATATATGAAGACATTCAAAGTCTTTGGTTATATAGTTGACAATATGTACTTTCATATATTATATACACATATATAATTTCCTTATGTCACATAAGCATAACGTGTACTTGTGTGTTTACTTGTGTGTATATGTTTCAATGTGCATGTATACATGCATGTGTCTTTCACTGATCAACCCTCTTACGTTGTTGTGATGGAAGAATAGTGTGTGTTTTGATAAAATTAAGCATTTCTTTCTCTAATTTTTTTTTTATTTTTTCCCATATCATATTATCTAAAGAGTCATTGCCAGGGTAGTGAGAATCCCCAAGGTCTGCCACAATGGCAACACGTCTCTGTTTCCAGGAACCATTTTTTTTTTTAAACTGTATTCATTTAATTTTCCCTAAAAGTTTAGATCTGTCCATGTTTATTCTCCTTTCAACATGACTTGCTTTCTATTTGCAGTTTAACCTTGGAATCACTGTTCAGATTTAATGTGTAGACAAGCCATCCTTGTCACTTGATAGTTACTTGACCTTAGAGGATATATTTCTTCTCTTTTGAAGGTCACATTGCTCACTGGCACTAAGGTTACACCTCACACTTAATCTTTGGGGAGAAACAAAGAAAATCCCAATTATATGCTAATTTTGTCATTACTTTAATCAACCAGCTTGAATATGTTTAATTTTTAAGGTTGAACGGAGAATGGGTAGCAAAACATGTCACGGGGGAAAAGCAAGAAAACAACACTTATCTTGTTAAGTGTAAGTATGACTGTTTCACTGGTCAGAGTATGTTTGGGTGGAAATCTTGGTCTCAACTTCCTTCAATTATCCCACACATCTGAATTCTACTCCAACAAACAATTAGAGATGTGGGCAAGCTGCAGTCCCTGAGATCTCCAAGCACTTTATTTTGTCATGAGCAAAGGGTTCACACACTCACCTTAGAGGTCTCTGTCCAATTATGAGTGCTTCTCTTGAGAATAACATGTACAGATGTGTATGTCCTATGGTTCTCACAGGTGATTTACAACAGCCTTACAAAGTGACATCTCAATGGTCTATTTGAATTTGTACATCCTCATTCAATTTTTTAAAAATCTTAAAATATCTTAATTCACCCAAGGTACTATGGATGAACTTAAATGTAAGGAAGTCATCCTGAATTCAATCATAAAAGCAGCTTCTGTTCAAAGCACTTGAGATGCTGCTAAGATTTATATCTCTAAGCTCTTAGTAACGGCAGTAAACAACATTCCTAATTTTACATGGCTTAAGGGGTACATTTTTTACTAAAATTTAAGTATATCAGGTCAATTGTAAGGAAGGTGGGAATAAAAAAGTCTTGCCTGGTTTCCTTGCTGTCATAACAACTGTGGCATTCAGAGCACCCGTGGAGTGAGACGCACATCAGGACAGGATGTGCCATTGCTAATGCTCTCAATTATACACACACACATACACACACACAGACACACACACACACACACACACACTATGTATTTGTCTTTTCTCTCTCTCACAGATGAGGGCGAAAATGAATTTGAAGTTATTTATGCATCTGACACTATTCTGGTAATAAGTGTTGTCAACAAGGATAAGAATAGAAAATGTGGGGAGATACAATTGGCTGGAATATTTGGTATGTATGATACCCTCATATTCACATTGACATGGTCATGAAACATTTCTATTGTCAGTTCTCTTATTCAGAAAATCAGTATGTGGTGACGGTATCCATTATTCAGTGCACAAGACCTGTCTCTTTTTGTTCAGTGAGTTAAGGACCCTGAAACATAACCTACCAAGAAAGAGGAGATGGTAGGGATGGGAAGTATCAGGTTATCAAATATTTCTAAATAATTCCCACCAGTTGACATTAAAAAAAAATGAGTTTTACTAGAAGTAGTTTAATTGGAGGAAAATTATAATATCATGTTGGTTTCTAGATTTTTTAAAAAACATATCAATTAATTTCAATCCATTACTTTAATGAGGCTACTCTAAATTTCTTCAGCATACCATATTCTCGATGAACTCTAAGCCTTTTTAAAAATATTTTAAAATTAATTAATTTATTTATTTTACTTTACAACATTGTATTGGTTTTGCCATACATTGACTTGAATCCGTCATGGGTCTTTTATACTAAATCTTTGTTGTGCTCAATTTTCAAATGCACTGTTCTGTGAGCATTGACATTATCCCCAAATAACCACACAGAGGCACAGAGAGGTGTGTACCGTTGGGACATCAGGGGTCTATTTCAGAAAAGGTAGTGGGTGGGCTAGTGGGTTAATTAACAAATACATCGCCTCCCACTTTCATGTGTGACGTGACGAATGTGTCTCTGTCAGGGCAGAACCGTGTTTCCTATTTATCGGGATCCAGAACAAGACCTGAGTGGCAGGTACAGGTTCCAGGAAGTTGATAAAGGAGCAAGCAGGTTCCATACTGTGATGGGCTGAGCCCCAAATTGATGGAGTTCCTGCGAGTCTTTGGGGTCCTCTTGCTGATCCTAGTGGGGTCCTAGTTAGAAAATTGCACTGGGATTAATTCTTAAGATAGACATCTGTGTCATGGGAAATGATAACTCCTTGAGGCTTAATTTATAACAAGGGAAGAGCTGATTTGCACATTCTACTTCTTGTTCTGCTTTCAGAAATTTCTCTGGGTTCTAAGGGGCAAAATTCTGCTTTGTGTATGGTGTTTTTCAGTTAAAGTAAATGATATTGAAGAGAAAGCCTTGGAGATATTCAAGGAGCTGTTGAAACTGAAAGGAATTGAAGAAAAACATATTGTGGATTTCTTCAAAAGTGGTAATTGAATTACATTTTTTCCTAAATATATCATTTACCTGATACAGAAATATACTATCAGGAAGCAAATCAATTTATTTGAAGTTTCTTTCTCCATAAATAATCTTTTATATATTTAATTACTTAAAAAAAAAAACTTGAAAATACTGGGGAAAGGTAGTAATCAGTGGATCATTTTTTCCTGTTGTTTTGACCTTCCCCCAGATGACTGTCCTCCCTGTGCAAAACTATGGAGTTCAATAAAAGCTCAGTGTAAGTGAAAATATTTGTTACTAATGTCTTTCCATTAAATCAATCAGTAAGGACACATGGTGATTTCATACGTGCCAAACTTTGCAGGTAATGATTTTTTGTCCCAATAATTTATATTCTATAGCCGGATAATTTTTCTGTTACATTAGGTAATTTCTCTTCTCTTGAGACATGTTAAATTGCAGATGGGTTGGTTGATTAATGCTGAGCAGTTTTGGTGAAAAAGCCTTGTCCTGCAGCAATCTTGCAAACCAGGGTCATCAGAGAGAAGCAGTGACTGCCACAAGTTGGTAGAAACTAGTTAATGTTCCCGTCAGTCCTGATCTTATGGTTGTCAATACACATCTCTACACCAGGAGAACTGGGATTAAAGAGAGCTCACGTTTTCTGCAAGACCAGTGTTTAACCTCACATGATTCCGATAGAACTAGTAAAGGCATTCCAACCACCCTGTCTGAAACACGCATTTGGTTTACATTCCCCCTCAGAAGATTTTCTTAAAGTGAGATCTTTAACTTTCTACACTAAGACAGCCTCAGAAAATGAAACTGGCCTAGGCTAAAGTGTGGCTTTCGATTTTCTGTTGAGGAAAAAAAAAAGTGGAAAAACAAGCAAAGAAAAACACTAGCTTCCTGGTGAATATGATAAGAAAGATGTGGTGCATATAGTCAATGGAATATTACTCAGCCACAAAAAAGAATGAAATCGTGCCATTTGTGGCAACATGAATGGACTATATACCAAGTAAAGTAGGTCAGACGGAGAAAGACAAAGCCCACATGATATCACTTATATGTGGAATCTAAAATATGACCCTATGGAACTTCTTCACAAAACAGAAACACTCTCACAGATAGAGAAAACAGACTTGTGCTTACCAAGTGGGAGGAGGATTGGGGACGAGAAGGACTGGGAGTTTGGGGTTAGCAGATGCAAACCATTATTTACAGGATGGACAGACAACAAGGTCCAACCGTATAGCACAGGGAACTATACTCAGTACTCTGTAAAAACCTAAATGGGAAAGGAATCTGAAAAAGAACAGATATTAATATATGCATGCATAAACTAATTGTGCTGCTGAGCACCTGAAACTAATACACCATTGTTAGTCAAGTATACTCCCAAATAAAGTTAAAATTAACTCTTGAAGACCCAAAAGACAAAGCTTGTGGAATTAGAGGCATGTACTCCAATCACAGAGCCTGTAAATGACCTTTAGATGAACCATCCCAGTGAACATGCAATTGGAAATCTCCTAGAATGAATTCCAAATGGGAAAGGTCACCCTATATGAACATCTTTGGGAAAATTCCACCTGGACCAGCACATCACAGAGATGTGGAGTATTGAGGTCCACCAGGAATCTGCCCGTTGGATGGGCTACCAGCTCCTGTACCTTGGACAGCCTACTGCCTGAGGCTCACCCTTGTCAGCCATCACACTGTTGGCTCTACTAAACCTTTGGTCCTGTTTTATTCACCTACAGAAAGAGTCACTGAGGCCAGACACGTCTTCTTCTGCATGGAATCAAGATCACCAAAAGAAGATGACTTTCCTGATTAACATGGTCCTTCTCTCCACCCAGTCACACTCCCTTTCCCATCTCATCTCTCCTGGTCACTAATCATGTCCTGTCTGGTGGTATTTGATTTCTGAGGGTTTAAATAAATTGGTTTAATATACAACTGACATATGTGTGTCTGTATAAAAGTCCCCTATTTTAAAAGACACAAATATGCTTGCTAAATTTGACTCTCCAGAAAAACAAGCCTTTAATAAGATAAGTGTTCATCAGAGACAATTCTGATGAGGAGTAAATAGAGATGTCCTAGAGGTGTTTAGCGGAGAAGGAGAAAAATGACTAAATCACCAGGGCACAGGGTTATGGATCCTCTTATCGTAGGGAAGGAGGCAGTCTGGTCATGAAAGACATCCCTAGAAAGCATCTTATTCATTACGGGGCAAGGAACTTGCATTCCACTCACTGAACTGCATAGAGAGAAAGTGCAGTACGCCATGGGCCATAACTGAGGGGGAAAATGCATATTCTGAGAGCACCAGCACTTCTGCAATTGAGCTGAAGGACTGATATTTCTCAATGACTTTATCTCTAGTGATCAGTGGTGGCCAGCATATAGGCCTTGGTCAATCCATCGTACCATGAAGCCAGTGCAGGGGTTGGGGACAAGATGACTGACAGTTCAGTCAGGAAGTTGTCATTGTTCACAGCATCTAAGGATGGTCTTCCACTCTCCCACACGTCAAAGAACAGTGGACGCTAGTATTTTGAAGGAAAAGTGATTCCCACTGTCCTGGGCAGGGCACATGATCACCCCCTTTACAATCCGAAAGATCTAGCACCCTCAAGATGTAGAACTTACGGGGCTTCCCTGATGGTCAAGTGATAAAGAAACCACAGGGTTACTTTGCCAATGCAGGGTACACGGGGCTTGACCTCTGCTCTGGGAAGACCCCACATGCCTCAGGGAAGCTAACCTGTGCACCACAACTCCTGAGCCCACACGCCTAGAGCCCACGCGCCAAAGAGAAGCCGCTGCGATGAGAAGCCTGAGCACCGCAACCAGAGAGCAGCCCCACTCACTGCTGCGTGAGGAAGCCCATGCTGCAAAGACCCAGCAGAGCCCAAAACAAGTCAATAAGTCTTTGGGGGAAAAAGGAAAAAAAGTATAAAATCTATTTGAAAGGTTGGGCCAAAATTTAGAAAGCTAGTCCAAGTCCTGGGAAAATAGTACTAGACCAGCTGCTGCTGCTGCTGCCAAGTCGCTTCAGTCGTGTCCGACCCCGTGCGATCCCATAGACGGCAGCCCACCAGGCGCCCCCATCCCTGGGAGTCTCCAGGCGAGAACACGGGAGTGGGCTGCCATTGCCTTCTCCAGTGCATGAAAGTGAAAAGCGAAAGTGAAGTCGCTCAGTCAGGTCCGACTCTCCGCGACCCCATGGACTGTAGCCTACCTAAGTGATACTTAACAGAATAAGTGTTTTAGCTCCTACATAGACATGTCCTCCAAACAGGCTACAACTGGCAAATTTGAAAGGCACAAGGAGCGAATATTTATGGTTTAGCTGGTAGTAACAGAGGTCAAGGGCGGTGTTTAAATCCTCCCACTTGTATAGAACAGTGCCTACAGCTGGAGTTCTGACTCCGGTCTTCACAGCTGGTCTGGAAATGCTGGATTTGATAGGTGGATACACATATACAACTGAATACAGAGTAAGGGGATGAATCTCTCAAGGGATGTTGGAAGACAAGATCTGGCTTGGCAAGTCAAAAATTGTGAGATTTCATATATACACAGACATGTACATACAGACATATGTATGCATGTATTAATACATACATGTGTGTACCTGTATTTTTATATCAATATTAATAAGGAAAAAAAAACAAATTATCACCACAAATCCAACAGTTAAAGAGCACAAGGAAACCATGAACAGATTTATGTTACTAGGATTAACACTCCTGATGAAATGAACACACTACTTGAAAAATGTGCGACTAAAATTGATACATGATGAAACAAAAAATTTCTACTGTCCTTTATCTATTAAAGAAACTGAATACAATTTTCCACAAAGTTGAAGGTCAAGAAGATTTAACTGAAATTTTTCCAAGAAGTAAGAAGAAATATCACTAAACTTAGAAAAAGTCATCCATAGATACGTATGAGTTCATACGAAATTATTCTCCATCCTAATTTGCTCCTTAATCCCCTAGACAGACTTAGGTACTTCCAATAGATATGTTTAAACTCTGTATATGTCCACATGTTTTTTCATGAACACACAAATATACTAAGATATTGGAGAGTTCAACAGTCTTGAAACGTATTCGTGTTTATTTAAAATGCTAATATTTTTACAGATTGCATGGATTCATAGAGATCTAATTCATGAATCCAATTTCTTACCCTTTTCACTATGAATGTGTCATAGCTACTAAACCGTTAAATTTGTTTCTAAATGTTTCAACACCACTATCAACAAACCCGATGTCTTCTATGTGTATCAATTGTTTCATAATCCCTTTGCATGAAATGCCTCCTCAAAGTGAATGCAGTTCTGGGGACTTCCCTGGTGGTGCAGTGGATAGGATTTGCCTTCCAATGCAGGCAGTAGGGTTTCTACCCCTGGTCGGGGAGCCAAGATCCCACATGCATCAGGACATGCATCCCAGAACATAGACAACAGAAGCCATTTTGTGACAGACTGAATAAAAACTTTAAAAATGTTCCAGGTCAAAAAAATATTTCTGAACAAAAAGTGAAGGTACTGCAGAATTTTGATAGATGCAACCAGCCAAGGGGACCTTTCAAACCACATTTGTGTTTTCTGTTCTCACATCCTGCTGAGTTCTCACAGATTCACTCTTAACTCACTCTTCCAACGATCCTCAGAGGGTCACTTAAAACCCTTCCCTGTGGAAATGTTCTCTTTCTGAAAGTAGACCTCAAACACAAACTCTAAATTCCCACATTTTTTTTAAGCGAAGCATTCATATTTTATTTACCTATATTTAGGTAGAATTTATTTTTAAATTTGCTTTTAATTGAGGGATAATTGCTTTACAAAGTTGTGGTGGTCTCTGCCATACATCAATGCCAATGAGTCATAATGAGACATATCCCCTCCCTCTTGAGTCTCCCCCCCAACCCCCGACTCCCCACCCCACCCCTCTGGGTCATCACCAGCACTGAACTGAGCCCCCTGTGCTATAGCGGCTTGCCACTAGCCATCTGTTTTACACGTGGTCATATATATATATATGTCAGCACTACTCTGTCAACCTCTTCTCCACCACCTGTGTTCTCAAGTCCATTCTCTGCATCTGTGTCTCGACTCCTGCCCTGAAAAATGGGTTCACCGGTACCATTTCCCACCTTTCTTTATTCTTCATCCTACAACCTATAAACAAATGATTCAATTTGGCAATTATTCGAGGGCTGGTATGTATTCTATTTTCATTGGAAGACAGTTCACCGCATAATGCAAGTCTGTCTGCTTCCTGCTTATTTGTGAGGCTTAGGCTCTTGCTGGCGCTACACTTGCATTTGTTGAATTCAGGCCAACGGGTGGACAGGAGAATCTTACAGAGCACACGTTGTTTGTTACGCACATGTAGGTAAACATTCACAGCACATTTACAGAACTTTTTTTCTATGTAGTATGCTACTGTCAGATAAAGGAGAAATCAAGACATTCTGCAAAGAAAGGAAACTTTTCCTCGCTTGGGGCACACACCTTGAGAAGGACAGGTTACTGTTGTTGATGCCTTTGGTTTTGAACCTGGCATACGCTAACGCCACGACAACTAGGGTAGGGTAGATGGGTGGACAACTCAATTCCTATTTAATTGGTAATAAAACATTTGATCAAAGACTACATCCAGAGAGTAACCAACTGAAATACCCACAAAGGAAGTAACTGTCCATCATTTAAAAACAAAAACGCCTGCTATATGAAAACAGACACTGGAACAGATCGTCCTCTCGGTTAGGAGGAGGATAGGGCCCACGGCGGGGCAGGAGGAGGCGGTGAACACTTTGTGCTCACACACTCCTCAGGTCAGAGAAACAGGAGGTCTTTAAAGCGTCCCTTAGGAAATCATCTTAAACCACACACTCAATTTTAGTTTTAGAAAATAAATTTTGAGCCACCTCTTCAATGTTAAGGAAATAATACAGGAGAGGGGGATGTGTGTCCTGGACAGTTTAGTCCAGTTTGGATCTCAGGGCTTAAAGGAAAATAAATGTTCCAGACCTTGAAATATGGGATCTGTATTGTGATTCTCACTCACTCTAAAGGTCAAATGTCCAGATTCACTTAAGTTTCCCCAATCCTCATTATTAAGAGGACAAAATGCCATAAAAGCTTATCCTTGCCAAGCAGGATATTGAAGATGACTTCTGTGTAACCTTGGTCTTAGGAGGAACGATCAGTGGTTCATGATGCGTCATGCTAACACACGGATCCTGTAAGAAGCGGCACTGATTCCCATCCTGTCCAGCCACTGGGACACCGTCAGCCTCACCAGAAGGACCACCAGGGCCACCAGACTCTGGGGCTGAGTCTTCTCCTCGGCCTGGTCTGTGCTGCCCAAGAACGGGAAGCTCAGAAAGGTCACTCAAAGGTACCAGGGGTAGTCTGAGCTGGGAGGAGGTCTTGGGAGTGTGTGTGTGTGTCTTTTTTGGGATTTTATTTTGTGTATCCTTAAGCCTAGCCATCTCCTTCCAACTCATAATCAGCTCATTAACTGGCTCTGTACCTGTTCTATTTGGTCTTTGTATTATCTCTCCTGTCTGTTATTGACTCATGCATTTTTACTGCTCTTGTAACAGAGAAAGTTCTTGTTGTTGTTTGGTCATATCCATCTCTTTGCAACCTCATGGACTGTAGCTTTCCTGGCACCTCCGTCCATGGGATTTTCCAGGCAAGAATACTGGAGGGGGTTGCCATTTCCTTCTCCAGGGGATCTTCCTGACCCAGAGATTGAACCTCCATCTCTTAACTCTCCTGCATTGGCAGGCAGATTCCTTACCACTGAGCCACCTGGGAAGCCCAACAGAGAAAGAGGATCAGCTAAACAACTGTCGAGTTGGAGTTCTTGCATTTGACATCAGAGCTCAAGCTATATCAGAAATGTCTCAATTCCTTCTTTTGCTCTGACATTATTTTTTACATTATTTTATAAATCCTGCTTTGTTCAGTCAAGTTAGATAATGTGTGCTAATTTCCACAAGGGATGGTCAACTCATGAGGGATGGTGTTAGATGAGATAAAAAGATAAAGACAAAAATTTGAAAGGGGAATTTTGCCTTTAGCTTTCAAGAGAATGGAAAACCTTGTACATCACATCCAGTTACCAAGAGAAGACTGGTGAGGCTGGGCTGTTCAGGGTTGAACTTCCATAATCTTGAGTTTGATGTTAAAAAGGACTCAATAGACTTTAACTTTTACATTAAGTAAGTAAAAATAACCCAGAAGGAAAATGCATGTAAACCCCAAGTCTGAGGGAGGGTGTGGCTTCCATGTCTCCAGGGAACTCTCAGGATTATGTTGATAGCAGGACACCCTGAGTTGTGTGGCTGAGCAGGGTCTCTGAGCTGGGGGGTCTGGTGGGGGGGCAGTTCCCCTAAGAGCCTCCAGGGAATGTTCTGGAGCCTTTGCTTAGACAGGAGAGTCCCCGAAGCTCCACTGGCATCAGCTCATTAAAGGAAGGAGGAACACAGCAGACAGAAGAGGTCCGTGCCTCAAACCCCACAGTTCCAACCAGGGGCTTGAACCCTTCCTGCAGAATTTGCAAGAGAAAGTTCCCACTGAGCCCGAGAAGTTGAGGGCAGGGGGAGAGCACACGGTGACCTCTGCCCTGCGGGGCTTCCTCAGGGGGTGACTCATCACCACTGAGTTTACTAAAGCCGTCGTAGCCCC
Source organism: Cervus elaphus (assembly GCF_910594005.1). NCBI lineage: Eukaryota > Metazoa > Chordata > Mammalia > Artiodactyla > Cervidae > Cervus > Cervus elaphus. The sequence goes on from NC_057839.1 coordinate 66,307,217, forward strand.
AGGGACCACTCAGCGAAGGTCCACTAGACAGCAGATGGTTTACTACGAACATGCAAACTCAGGTATGTATTTTGAGGAATAAACACATTAAGAAAATACAACTAAGAGCTTTTATGCTTGGAGAGATTGGTTTATAGATATATAAATACATATGATGTTATATTTTATATATCATATGTGCATATATTTGTTAGTATACTTATAATCAAATTCCAACCACACATAAAGATATATACTCTCTCTCTCTCTCACACATATCCTATCTCAGGAGATATATCTGTCTATTTTCTCTAATTTTTTGTAATTTTGGCTCTCAAACTCTCTACTAAATCATTGCCATGATTGTGAGAATCCCCAAGGTCTATCATGATGGCTACACCTCTCAGTTTCCAGAAACTACTTAAATGAATGGCTTGTTCTTTTTTCCTAAAATTCTGGTTTTCTCAATGTTCATTTGTTTTTAAACATGTTTCATTATGTATTTGTACTTTATCTTTGGAACTAATGGTCAGATTTAATGTGCCAGCAAGACATCCTTGTCACTTGATAGTTACTTCACTTTAAACAACGTATTTGGAGAAGGAAATGGCAACCCACTCCAGTACTCTTGCCTGGAAAATTCCATGGATGGAGGAGCCTGGTAGGCTAGAGTCCATGGGGTTGCAAAGAGTCAGACACGACTGAGCGACTTCACTTTCTTTCTTTCTATATTTCCTTTTGGAGAAGGAAATGGCAACCCACTCCAGTGTTCTTGCCTGGAGAATCCCTTGGATGGAGGGGCCTGGTGGGCTAGTCTATGGGGTTGCAAAGAGTCAGGCAGGGCTAAGCAACTAACACACACACACACACACACACACACAAACAACATATTTCTTCTCTTTTGAAGGTCTCGTTATACACAGGCACTAAGGTGATACTTGATACAGGATCTTGGGGGTAAAACAAAGAAAATTCTAATTATATGTCAAACTTCAGTATTTTAATCAACCAACTTGAATGTGTTTTGCTTTTAAGGTTGAGAGGAGAATGTGTAAAATAACGTGTCACGGAAGTAAAGCAAGAAAACAATACTTATGCTGTTGACTGTAAAGTTTGAGTCTTTCGCTGAAAAGAGAATGTTTGGGTGGGAATCTTGGTTTCAACTTCCTTCAATAACCCCATACACCTGAATTCTACTCCTACTAAGAATGAGAGGTATGACTGGGCACCTGTCCCTAAGATTTCCACGCACTTTACTTTGTGATGAGCAAAAAGTTCAAACACTTGGCTTGGAGGTCTACTTCTGATTAGGAATGTTATTCAACAAGAATAAGTGCGTGTGTAGAACCTGTATTTCATACGGTTCTCATGGACAAATCTTGGACATCTCATGGACAATAACCTTACAAACTAACATCACATGGTCTATCTTGAGTCTGCCCATCTGTGTCAATCATCTGCAAAAACAAGCTTAAAAAGTCTTCATCCATCCAAGGTATGGTGAACGAACTTAAATCTGAGAAATTCTATTGAGTCCAGTCATAAATGCAGCTTCTGTTCAAAGCAGGGGGGATGTTGGCTGAGATTTATATCTCAAAGTTCTTATATAAGAGGATAAAATGGTTAGATAGCATCATGAACTCAACGGACATGAATCTGAGCAAACTCCAGGAGATAGTGGAGGACAGAGGAGCCTGGCATGGTACAGTCCATGGGGTATCAAAGAGTTGGACAGGACTTAGCAACTGAACAACAACAAGTTCTTTATAATGGCCCTAAACAACATTCCTAAAAGACCCTGATGCTGGGAAAGACTGAGGGCAGGAGGAGAAGGGGTGACAGAGGATGAGATGGTTGGATGGCATCACCAACTCGATGCACATGGGTTTGGGTGGACTCTGGGAGTTGGTGATGGACAGCGAGGCCTGGCGTGCTGTGGTTCATGGGGTCATAAAGACTCAGACACAACTGAGCAACTGGACTGACTGAAGTGAAGGGGTACATGTGTGATTGAAATTCAAATATGTCAATATGTGATAAGACCCTGGCCTAATCTAAGCAGTGGTACAGTGCCTATATGATGAACACAAAAAAGTAAAATTTATCCTGAAATATTTTTCCATACTTTCATTAACGACTTTTAATAAATGATTATTTTTCATTTATGCTTTCATTTTCTTTTTTTTTCCATTTATTTTTATTAGTTGGAGGCTAATTACTTTACAATATTGTAGTGGTTTTTGTCATACATTGACATGAATCAGCCATGGATTTACATGTATTCCCCATCCCGATCCCCCCTCCCACCTCCCTCTCCACCCGATTCCTCTGGGTCTCCCCAGTGCACCAGGCCCGAGCACTTGTCTCATGCATCCAGCCTGGGCTGGTGATCTGTTTCACCTAGATAATATACATGTTTCGATGCTGTTCTCTCAAAACATCCCATCCTCTCCTTCTCCCACAGAGTCCAAAAGTCTGTTCTGTACATCTGTGTCTCTTTTTCTGTTTTGCATATAGGGTTATCGTTACCATCTTTCTAAATTTCATATGTATGTGTTAGTATACTGTATTGGTCTTTATCTTTCTGGCTTATTTCACTCTGTATAATGGGCTCCAGTTTCATCCATCTCATTAGAACTGATTCAAATGAATTATTTTTAATGCCTGAGTAATATTCCATGGTGTATATGTACCACAGCTTCCTTATCCATTCGTCTGCTGATGGGCATCTAGGTTGTTTCCATGTCCTGGCTATTATAAACAGTGCTGTGATGAACATTGAGGTGCACGTGTCTCTTTCAGATCTGGTTTCCTTGGTGTGTATGCCCAGGAGTGGGATTGCTAGGTCATATGGCAGTTCTAATTCCAGTTTTTTAAGAAATCTCCACACTGTTCTCCATAGCGGCTATACTAGGTGCTGGGAAAACTGGTCAACCACTTGTAAAAGAATGAAACTAGAACACTTTCTAACACCATATACAAAAATACACTCAAAATCGATTAAAGATCTAAATGTAAGACTAGAAACTATAAAACTCCTAGAGGAGAACATAAGCAAAACACTCTCTGACATGAATCACAGCAGGATCCTCTCTGACCAACCTCCCAGAATATTGGAAATAAAAGCAAAAATAAACAAATGGGACCTAATGAAACTTAAAAGCTTTTGCACAACAAAGGAAACTATAAGCAAGGTGAAAAGACAGCCCTCAGATTGGGAGAAAATAATAGCAAACGAAGAAACAGACAAAGGATTAATCTCAAAAATATACAAGCAACTCCTGAAGCGCAATTCCAGAAAGATAAATGACCCAGTCAAAAAATGGGCCAAAGAACTAAACAGACATTTCTCCAAAGAAGACATACAGATGGCTAACAAACACATGAAAAGATGCTCAACATCACTCATTATCAGAGAAGTGCAAATCAAAACCTCAATGAGGTACCATTACACGCCAGTCAGGATGGCTGCTATCCAAAAGTCTACAAGCAATAAATGCTGGAGAGGGTGTGGAGAAAAGGGAACCCTCTTACACTGTTGGTGGGAATGCAAACTAGTACAGCCGCTATGGAGAACAGTGTGGAGATTCCTTAAAAAACTGGAAATAGAACTGCCATATGACCCAGCAATCCCACTCCTGGGCATACACACCAAGGAAACCAGATCTGAAAGACACATGTGCCTTCATTTTCTTATTCTAATATATATATATATATATATATATTTTTTTTTTTTTTTTGCTGAATCATGAGTGCTCTACCGCCTTTAGTTTTCTGCATTTTTGCAATCCTTTTGAGCTGGATTTTCAGAGTGACTAAAAAGGGAGAAAAACAGAAGAGCAGTCTTTCTTGTAAGGTCTTGGGAACCAGCAAGTGCTGCCCCCAGCTTGGTTTTGGGGGCCGTGAGGAGCACCCACAGCAAGCACAGCGCCAGCAGTGCCTCGATGGTGGCAGGACGCCCAGCGGATAGACTTCCTCTCTCTGTCCCATCTCCGTCATTAACTTCACAGTCAATTCAGTGATGCTGCAATGCCCACCTCGGTCACAGTTTCACCACTGCTGATCACTGATAACCCAAGAGCATGCGTAATCTGACTTAAATTGTCACCGTGTGACCCAAGACTCGTGGACAGAATGGGTTTGGGCCAGTTGTATGCACTAGTCTGGGGCTGTGAGACTGTGAAGCTGTTTGGACTGCTATTTCTTCCCTTCCCCAAGCATACTGATGATTTTCAGTATTTCAGATACTGAGCAACAGTGTTTCCATGTTTCAGGAACTTGGCCAAGCAGTTTCACATCCCACCTTGCTAGGTGATTCCAAACAGGTATGATGGAGTCCAGGGGAGAGAGAATGGATTTAGAAGGTTTAGAGGTAACACACAGAGGGTCAGAGCTGCTTCTTGTCCAGACACACGAGGCAGAGAGGAGGGGCAACCCCCGAGGTGGGGAGGGAGCTCATTGCTAGGTAGTCTCTGCCTGTACATCCCAGCCGGTAAGCCTGTCTTCACACCAATAGACATGGCAGTGGGCTCTGTTATAACCCAGGCTGAGGGGCAGAGGAAACCCAATAATGAAAATAAAGTGTTCAGAAGGTTGCCTGGACCAGCGTAGGCACTCAGGAACACAAGGTTGTGAAGGGTAAATTGACTTTGGCCAGTGATCAGTGCCTGGTGGGTGCTCAGTGATGGCTGATGACAGATTGACAAGAGAACAGGGGCCTGAGAAGCATCTCAGGAACAATTTTCAAAGCAAAACGGTGACTCAGGAGGGTTGTCTTTCCTTCACAACCAAGCCAAGAAATGAATTTTGTACATCACTGACTTTGTTTAAGTAACTGGGGGATCACACAGAGCTAGGAAACACCTCCTTTGGATGTAACAAACAGGAATGTTCTGATGGGCATGCACATCTAGACCATGACCATCAGGGTGAACCCCCATAAGCCCTGAAGACACCCCTGCCTCCTTGACCCCGCCCATCATGGTCCATGCCTGTCTGCTGCTCAGACACAGAGGGACCGTGATGGTGTCCATGCCCACCTGTCAGAGGGATGACCTCCTGTTTGGAAGCAAGAGGAAGACAGGACTCACAAGTGGCTGAATGAGATGGAAAGAATGGTTTCTACCCTTTGGGCTCATGAATATGTTCCGGAAAAGGCAAGATCACCCAAACTGTAAGTAAGAAGGCACAGATACATATCTGAGAAAACTTCTCCAAGATTTTGGAAGACCAGAAAGCATAAGACTTCAGCATGTGATATTTTTAGTCAGAAGCAATCCTCAGAGAGAGGTTTGGGGAGACTATTTATCCAGGTGGCCTCAGATCATCCCCCCAGACCACAGTCTTTTATCTGAACACATACCGATTCTCATCCCATGCAGGCTTATTATGAATCAGCCTGAATTTCTTTATTCTTGTTTTTAGCATTTCCATCCCACATTGACTATTGTATTTCCTCTGTTACTTGCAGTAAATACACCCCGAGTTTCTGCACATACTAAACCCCGCAACCACTATACCTGTCTTCTCGGGAGAGTCACCTGTCATCTCTGAAGGGCTGTTATTGTCATCGCCTGTTTCCCTGAAACCCAGCATATGGTGTTTTATATGGGATGGAAAGCATTGTTATTCAACAGTGAACCGTCAGGAGAGACGGAAACCAGGCTTGATATACCTGATTTAGAACAGGAAGAAATTGATTATACCCTTGGAAACGAAGAATTATCATTTACTGTGCTCTGCTGTTCACGAATGTATTGCAGATCAGGAGCTGAAGGCAAGCTTCGGGAAATTAACATAAACTGGGGTTATTTTTACCTTGTCTGTAGTTTGAAAGTAGCACTCTTTGGAGGAGAAAGTCATGAAGCACTATTACCAGATGTTGTTTTGGGCAGACTTTAATTATCCTCCTAACTGGTGCCTGTCTTCTTAACAGTCTCCATCAGAGACAGCTACTAATTCATTCGTCCCTGCGTTGTTATCCGTGGAGGGCCGTGCCCCTGGGATTTGGAGCCCTTCCTATGTGTCTGCTGTTCCCCACAGGCCCGAATTGTCAATTACAGAATGCCATCCGCAACTCCAGCAAACATGCCAAGGTTTGGGAGTGTAAGTGGGCAAAAGTATTCTCTGTGGATAACAAGTGCTAAAGATTGTGACAATGCTCATCTGGAAACACCAAAAACTGGCCATAGACAAATAGAAGTGAAATAGTTTTAAAGGGGATTATTAAGGGATGGGTCACTTTTATGAGGACGAACTAGGCTGTACCACACGCAGAGGCAATGAGACTATGACCTGTAAACAGCGGACAGCCCCCTATAATTTAAAAACAGAGTTTCTGATATAAGCCATTGTGAAGTTTAACCAGGACATTACTTTCCATTTGTCCGACCTGCAAAGGATTGCTAACAGTGTATTAGTAAATCACCAAATTACCTAGAATATTCCAGGCTCAACCAAATATCTAACTCCTTTCCTCACAGAATGAATATCTTCCAATGTGTATCATTTACGTTTATTAAAATCATGTCACAGGCATACCAGCATGGGGTGATTTTTCCAATATTATTGCACAATTACCATTGTAATACTAATAAAAATAAAATGATTTAAAGTCAATTGTAGTAGTGACAGCAAGGAAACCAACTCACTGTTGCCATTCGGAAATTTTGAAATCAATTGAAACAGTTGGTCATGCTTAAACCTTATTGAGGGAAATAGCCTTCAAATATATTTCAAGTCCCAAATCCATATGTATTTCTTTTAAAGATTTTTGATGTGGACCATTTTTATAGTCTTTATTGAATTTATTCCAATATTGCTTCTGTTTTATGTTTTGGTTTTTGGCCATGAGGTATGTGGGGTCTTAGCGCCCCAACCAGGGACCAAACTCACACTCCCTGCACTGGAATGGGAAGTGTTAACCACGGGACCACCAGGGAAGCCCCGTCCATGCGCATTTTTAAAGGAGTCATTGGACTTTCCGATCACAGAGGTGGAGAGGAGGTGATGGAAGATCAACTTTCCAGACAAGAAGACCTGATAAAATTTAAATGTTTCCCTTCATCAAGTATCTTAGGGAAAAGACCAATCTCTTTTCTCTTAGATAATCAGAATCTGATGAAAAAAGAGAAACTGAAATCTGAAGCAAGTGATTTCCCTGCAGAAAGATCCTGTGAGTCTAAAATTCCATGATCACCTGTGTAAGACTTTATTTCCAGAACCCATCTGGATTCATGGCTAAAGCGTGGAAGCAAAACCAGCTCACCTGAGCTTCGGTTGACATTTATGTTGCTTGAATGTCAGCTTTCCTCCAGTCTAAAATGGGGAAGGTAAAATTCATTGCTCTTTTATTTTCTAACACATCATTTACAGAAATACTCTGAACTCAGGAAAAGATCAGCTCCTGTAAGCTGGAAGTTTAAGAAAATATCATTAACATGCAAAATGCTACCTTGTACATTATTCAGAGTTTTCCCAAAAAATAACTCAAAATAAATTAAAGAATAGAAATTGTCATTTGAAGTCCTTTATGAAACAAGTAAGTTTTCCAGATTCATTCATGCCTGCATCCACATGAAAGTAAATAAAGTCAGTGTGCCCTAATGAGCAATTAATATGAGAATGATTTCTGGGAATTTCCTGGCAGTCCAATGGTCTTTTTTACCTCTTGCCCAATCCTGACCACATTATGCTAAGTGGTAACACCAACATTAAAAAAAAAAAAATGCATAGACTTCCCATTGGAATCATTTTATAATTAGCAGATTATAAACCCAAAAAATTACTGTCAGAAACATCAAGTCTAGGACAAAAAAAGCTGCTAACTATGAGAGGAGCCTTTTTCCTTCCTCCTTAAGGAAAACATTTCTACTTATAAACTGAGTTTTCAAAAATTTCTGAAATAAAAAAAATAAAATTGCACATTCCTTCCCTAAATAGATCTATGACTAAGTTAGCTAAATATAGGATCTTTGGAAAAGAGCAACATCTTACAAATGTTAAAATTAGACTCTCTGCTAGAATAGTACTTGGATCACTGTTTGACCAAAACTGTCATGGGCATTTATTCACTGCACGTGTCTCAGGAAGAACTGGAAGTGTAGACTAACGATAGGGCATTTTGAACACAATGGTAATCTGCACCATGGAGTATAGGAAGCCCCACCTGGCTGACTTCAATTCAGTTCAGTTGCTCAGTCGTGTCTGACTCTTTGCGACCCCATGAACCACAGCACGCCAGGCCTCCCTTGTCCATCACCAATTCCCGGAGTTTACCCAAACTCATGTCCATTGAGTCGGTGATGCCATTCAACCATCTCCTCTGCCATCCCCTTCTCCTCCTGCCCTCAATCTTTCCCAGCATCAGGGTCTTTTCCAATGAGTCAGTTCTTCGCATCAGGTGGCCAAAGTATTGGAGTTTCAGCTTCAACATCAGTCCTTCCAATGAACACGCAGGACTGGTCTCCTTTAGGATGGACTGGTTGGATCTCCTTGCACCAGGGTTCACAGCAGAGTCCTCTGACAGCTTCAAGTCTGCTCAGCCCGCTTCTTTTCCATTGATGGACCAAACAAACCCCGTTCTCCCTCTCACTGTCCCATGGTTCTTCTCCATGATTTGTCACTTTCTGCACAAATACATGCAATCCTGCTAGTTAATGCACACAAAGAGCCAGAGGCCCTCCAAGGGAAACCGTCATTTTAAACAGCGCTCTCTGGCACTGTGAGAGCTATTAACTGTGAGAGAGAAGAAACAAGTTACATAACTCGTTGCTCTCACACATTGCTCTTTTTATCACCATCTGACTTAACTGGACCAGAAAGTGAGCTGAATTTCAGAAGCGTCCTTTCTGATTCAGGAAAAGGCACAGCAAATTTAGGAGACAGGAATGTGGGAAAAACACAGTCAGTCCCATGAACACTCACCAAAAAGGCTCTGCAGTTGAAGGCCACATTTGACGGGCTCCACTTTGCTGAAAACACCTGTTGGCTTGAGGGGCAGAGAGGACACAGGGCAACGTGAGGTTCATGGATTGTCAACAGAAGGAAGGACAGGCATGTCTCCCTCTGCACTGGGAGCGCTGGCTTTCAGACAAGCCCAGCATGTGTTTACCATGCCTCTCTTTATTTACTCATGTCTAGTTTCCTTTTTTAGGGAATCCTGTCTGGAAAGAGCTCAAACCACTGACCTGCCATATTTTTTCACACCATACTCAAGAGCCAGTGGGTTTCTGGTGAGGACGGAAGCTGCTAAAAAGCTATAAACACACTTAAGTTCTCTTCCGGTTATTCATTTTCTCCTTCACACTTAAATTTTTAGGAAGAAATTTGTATCATGATTGTTGATAGAAGGCATCTCATCCTCCAGTCCACAGAGCTGATGAAATACAGCACCAACTTCAAAAACCTGAAAACTGCTCAGAGAAGAAAGCAGGTGGGTGAGAGGACTCCATGGCATGAAAGGAGCTGGGAATTCTGGAGAATTAGATATTTCAATCTTCCATGACGGAAAAGAAGTTTTTACATTAGTCATGCAAACACTATTATTAATGACTCCACTCCACATTCAAACCACTGAGGCTTAACTTGGCTAAAAATGGAAGCCACTCTCCAATTCCACAGGCCTCTACTTAGCTGGCGCCTGTAAGTAACAAAGCCCTTCACACAGAATAGTAAAAATAGGACATTAGTCCTCCTAACACATTTGTTCATCATAGGTAAGAAAAATCCAGGCAAACCAAATTCTGCAGGCTTCTGTTTCTTAGGGAAAATAATTCTATTTGTTTAATTCCATGAAAATGTCATCTCAATTTATAGATTTGGGCCAAACTGCAAAACTCATTTTAACTTTATTGATCGTCAACATCATCTGATCTTGCTATCATTTTGCATTTGGTCACATACTGAAAAAAAAATATGTTTTAAGGTAGGAGTAAAATTTAGGAGCTAGTGGCATTAAACTTGACCACTATTCCCATTAATTTTTCTAGCTATATTTTAGGTAAAGTGGAATTTTCACTTTTATGTTATATTTTATGGTTTGATGGACTTGATCCATTGGTGCTGCTCAAATCTGCCAGTAAATACTTGCCTGTTCAGTGTATTTAATTTTCCTGAGGACAAGCCCAGACAACATAAATCTTCATTCAGGGTCCAAGGTTTTAAAATCCAGTCCATGGTTCTTTGTCAAACAGAAATTCAGAACCAAACAGTGAATACTAACAGAAGGCAGAGTAGAAATGAAAAGGGACCGAGGTAGTCCAGGGGGTATAAAGGAATGTCTGAGTTGAGAGATGGACACGACCACAGGATGTGAAGAACCCTGGGAAGAGCTCCAGGGTGAAAGACAGTTGATCTGAGCCTTGGAAGGTGGGCTGGCTTTGCAGAGATGGGGAGGAAGACTGAGAGGGAGATTCCTACTAGGATTTCCTGGTGGCTCAGTCAGTAAAGAGTCTGCCTGCAATACAGGAGACCCAGGTTCGATCCCTGGGTGGGGAAGATCCCCTGGAGAAGGAAATGGCAATCCACTCCAGTATCCTTGCCTGGAGAATCCCGTGGACAGAGGAGACTGGTGGGCTACAGTCCGTGGGGTCGCAAAGACTCAGACATGACTGAGTGACTAACACTTTCCCACTTCCTGTTAGGTAGGCAAAACCCTAACCTATTAGGGTTAGCAAAATTGGAGGCTTAGGAAAACTCGGAACAGCTGCAGAGGGTGGTTTCCAGGAGGTGAGGCTCATGGAGAGGAATAAAGGCCATAAAGAGAGTCTTGCATTAGACTATGAGAAGCCTGGAACACCAAGTCAAGGAGTTTGACATTGATTATCAAGAAAGTAGGGAGGGCCTTCCCTGGTGGTCCAGTGGTTAAGAATCTGCCTTCCAATGCAAGGGATGCAGGTTCAATCCCTGGTCGGGGACCTAGGATCCCATATGTCGTGGGACAACTGGGCCCACATGCTTTAACTGAAGCACCCACGTGCTCCAGAGCCCACACACCACAGCTGGAGAGCCTGGAGCTACAACTACTGAGAACTACACAACTAGAGAGAAGCCTGCAGTGAAGAGCATGCACACCACAGTGGAAAGATCCCGCATACCACAGCTGAGGCTCATCACAGCCACAAATTAAATAAACATACATAAACATTTCAGAAAAGAAACTAGGGAAACACTGAACATTTTAGGGTTGAATAAAGACATAAGAGAGCATCATTTCAAAAGGGTTAGACTCACGTTTGTGTGTATCATGGAGGGGCACGAAACGGTATGTGGAAAGCTGTGGTACAAGCAGCAGGCAGAAACAACAAAGACCCAAAATGGTATGGAAGGACTAAGTGGGTGGAAGACGGCTGGGAGACTTGATGGCCAGAGAGTCAGAGCCAGAAGAGTCAGAAATGATGTTTTAACCTGAAGGGACTTAGAAAAAGGCTATGGTTTTTCCAGTAGTCATGTATGGATGTGAGAGTTGGACTATCAAGAAAGCTGAGTGCTGAAGAATTGATGCTTTTGAACTGTGGTGTTGGAGAAGACTCTTGAGAGTCCCTTGGACTGCAAGGAGATCCAACCAGTCCATCCTAAAGGAGATCAGTCCTGCGTGTTCACTGGAAGGACTGATGCTGAAGCTGAAACTCCAATACTTTGACCACCTGATGTGAAGAGCTGACTCATTGGAAAAGACACCCTGATGCTGGGAAAGATTGAGGGTAGGAGGAGAAGGGGATGACAGAGGATGAGGTGGTTGGATGGCATCACCGACACAATGGACATGAGTTTGAGCAAGCTCTGGGAGGTGGTGAAGGACAGGGAGGCCTGGTGCACTGCAGTCCATGGGGTCGACATGACCGAGCAACAGAACAACAGCAGAATGACGTCACTGTCCTAGGGAAGAACTGCAGAAACCAGACTGTGGGAGAAGCAGAGCCCCCTACCTCCACACCAGGCAACTCTGGAGCTTTCTTTCTGGAGAGGCTGAGCCGCAGAGACATTAATCCCAGGGGCACCAGCCCAGACTAGGGGGATGAGGCTTGCCTTCCTGAAAGGGGCTAGAACTAGAGCAGCGCCCTGCAGCTTTCTGAGAAGAGGATGGGAATCTATGTGAGCTGCCCAACCACTCAGAAGTCAGTTCTGCCCTTGAATGCTTGAAATGTGACGAGTGCTATGGAAGGGGTAAAATTTTGTATTTGTATTCATTTCAGGTTAAATTTAAATAGTCACCTGTCACCCCATACAGGGCTTTCCTGGGGGCTCAGATGGTGAAGAATCTGCCTGCATTGCAGGAGGCCCAGGTTTGATCCCTGGGTTGAGAAGATCCTTCCTCCTGGAGAAGGAAATGGCAACCCACTCCAGGCTTCTTGCCTGGGAAATCCCATGGACGTGACAGGTTACAGTCCACAGGGTCGCAAAGAGCTGGACAGGACTGAAGCAGCTGAACACGAACGCAATAATCTCAGAGAGAAAATGAAAGATGGCGCCTCCGTGGAAGGACAGGATGCTGCGGGCGGAAGCATGATGGTTATCAGAGGACAGAACATCAGAGGCCACGAGGAACTTAAAAAGCAAGGGAGAGGACATTCAAGAGGAATTAGAAGGCAAGAAAGGTGGAGGAAATCTCAAGATGAAGGACTGAGACCCATGTTAGGAACAGACACTGCACAGGAGAAGCCAACTCCAGGAGGAAACTGAACTGGCTTGGTTTCCTTGAAATTCAAGGGGTGGTTCAGGATGCCATGGGCTGTACAATTGCTACGGAGCAGTTTCAGGGACCAGATTCAGGCAAGTTTTCTCATCCTATGGGGCTGAGAAACTGTAGCTGACATCTGGATTTCATTTGGAAAGTAGAGTAATTTAGCCCAGGAGCCTGTGGACTGCAGGGCCACTGGGAGTGGTCCCCTATGTGGCGATGAAGGGAAGCCCCCAAGCCCTGACAGCCTCCTCATCTCAGGACAGCCCTGAGTGGCTTGGGCTTTGTTCACTGCCTCCCAAAGTAGGCATATGACAACGAAAACACTGCAATTTAGAGCAGCTTCATACAAACGTTTATTTAGAACAAGGAGATAATGAGTGATTAGTTTCACTTCTAGAGTATCACAGATGTTGTTCATTAAAGTGTGTCAATCAGAAACAATTCTTTCATATATATGAGCTCATCTTTAAGAATTCCTGGGGGATTCATTTGAGCCAAACTAAAAAACTGCTTCAAGACCCAATTCTAAAATTGAAGGAAGCCAGCAAAGCGGAAATGTAAAGGCTGGGATGAGAACCCCTCACTGAGACACTTCAATTGAATCTTGGCTTAATAAACAGGGTCTTTCTATTTTAGTACCTCACAATCGATAGAATATTTTTCTAATTGATTTTTTGCCCTGGCTTTGCTTTTTTGTAAAATGTGAATCAAGTAAAACAACCTCCACATGTTAAAAACTGAAAAGCTTGGCATAACTTGCATTGCAGGTCAGACTCCGAGCCAGCATCCACTGTCATCAATAAACAGAGAAGTAGCAGAAGACTGGTGTTCAAATCCTGGCTCTAATATTTGGTAACCGTGACTTTGGGTAAATCATCCAACCTGTCTGAGGTTTGGTTTCCTCCTCTGACACATGTGGTATTACGCTGTAAACTGGAAAATGTCACAAAAATGAAGACGGTAGTTATTGAAGAGAAGCCAGAGTCCAGAAAAATCATGTGTGTGTCCCAACAATGTGAATCTAAGAACATTAATCAAGACTTAGTTGTCCAAATAAAAATATATCAGTCACTTGTTTAACTGAACAGGGTATATTTAACACAGTATAGTTCTACCTTCATCAAAAGACATTCATCAGGATTTGCATTCCAATTCCCTGCCTATTGAAGTTTCACAGAAAATTGCTGTTGGTGTTTTACATAAAATTAGCAAACAGCGTCTTTTTGAAGCTATTTTTAAAAATATTGCACATCTCTGCCAACACACACACACACACATACACATGCACTGTGCATACTCACCCACATCCAGAGGATGCTTCATTACAAAATGCTACTCATTTACTGATTTTGCTTGCTTGTTTCAGATTGGTTGACCCAAGGAAACTATTATTCATTTCCCCCCTTGATATTTCTTGAAGACTACAATAATGCACTATCAAGGACTTCCCTGGTGGTCCAGGAGTTAAGAATCCACTTGCCAATGTAGGAGACAAGTGTTTGATCCCTGGTCTTGGAAGATCCCACGTGCCACAGAGCAACTAAGCCCCTTGCCACAACTATTTATCTTACACGGCCTAGAGCCTGGGCTCCAGAGCAAGAGAAGACACCGCAATGAAACACCCACACCACAACAAAGGGTAAGTAACCCCTGCTCACCACAACTAGATAAAACACAGCAACCAAGATTCAGTGCAGCCAAAACTAAAATAAATAGATATTTTTAAAATGCACGCTATGACAAACCTAGACATCACTTTGCCAACAAAGGTGCATATAGTCAAAGCTATGGTTTTTCTAGTAGTCTTGTACAGATGCAAAAGTTGGACCACAGAGCAGGCTGAGCACTGAAGAATTGATGCTTTCCCACATGAAAAAGACACATGTACCCCCAATGTTCATTGCAGCACTATTTACAACAGCTAGAACATTTAAAGTAACCTAGATGTCCATCAGCAGATGAATGGATAAAGAAACTGTGGCACATGTATGTAGTGGACTATTACTCAGCCATAAAAAGGGAACGCATTTGAGTCAGTTCTAATGAGGTGGATGACCCTAGAGCTTATTATAGAGTGAAGAAAATCAGAAAGAAAAATATTGTAAACTAATACATATATATGGAACATAGAAAGACGGCACTGATGAAACTATTTGCAGGGCAACAGTGGAGATACAGACATAGAGAACAGACTTCCAGACACAGGGTGGGGGTGGGAGGTGAGATAAATGGAGAGAGTGACATGGAAACTTACATCCAGTTCAGTTCAGTTCATTTCAGGTGCTCAGTCGTGTCCGACTCTTTGCAACCCCATGAACCGCAGCACACCAGGCCTCCCTGTCCATCACAAACTCCCAGAGTTCACTCAAACTCATGTCCATCAAGTCAGTGATGCCATCCAACCATCTCATCCTCTGTTGTCCCCTTCTCCTCCTGCCCCCAATCCCTCCCAGCATCAGGGTCTTTTCCAATGAGTCAACTCTTCGCATGAGGTGGCCAATGTATTGGAGTTTCAGTTTCAGCATCAGTCCTTCCAATGAACACCCAAGACTGATCTCCTTTAGGATGGACTGGTTGGATCTCCATGCAGTCCAAGGGACTCTCAAGAGTCTTCTCCAAACCACAGTTCAAAAGCACCAATTCTTTGGTGCTCAGCTTTCTTTATAGTCCAACTCTCACATCCACACATGACCACTGGAAAAACCATAGCCTTGACTAGACAGACCTTTGTTGGCAAAGTAATGTCTCTGCTTTTTAATATGCTATCTAGGTTGGTCATAACTTTCCTTCCAAGGAGTAAATGTCTTTTAATTTCATGGCTACAATCACCATCTGCCGTGATTTTGGAGCCCAAAAAAATAAAGTCTGACACTGTTTCCACTGTTTCCCGATCTATTTGCCATGAAGTGATGGGACCAGATGCCATGATCTTAGTTTTCTATCATTTGTAAAATAGATAGCCAGTGGGAATTTGCTGTGACTTAGGGAACCAAACAGGGGCTCTGTAATAATCCAGAGGGGCGGGATGGGAAGGGAGATGGGAGAGAGGTTCAGGAGAAGAGGATATAGCATACCTGTGGCTGATTCATGTTGATGTTTGGCAGAAACCAATAAACTTCTGTAAAGCAATTATCCTCCCATTAAAAAATAAAAAAATTAAATAAAATAAATTAAATCAAAAAGTGAACACAGACAAAATGTACTAGAGTAAGACTTTGAAAATGGAATTAAAAGAAAAAACAAAGAATTGATGCTTTCAAATTGTGGTGCTGAAGAAGACTCTTGAGAGTCCCTTGGACAGCAAGGAGATCAAACCAGTCCATCCTAAAGGAAATCAACCCTGAATATTCATTGGAAGGATTGATGCTGAAGCTGAAGCTCCAATACTTTGGCCACCTGATGCAAAGAGTTGACTCATTGGAAAAAACCCTGATGCTGGGAAAGATTGAGGGCAGGAGGAGAAGTGGGCGACAGAGGATGAGATGGTTGGATGACATCATCAATTCAACAGACATGAATTTGAGCAAACTCCAGGAGATGTTAAAGGATGGGGAAGTCTGACGTGCTGCAGTCCACGGGGTTGCAAAGAGTCAGACATGACTGAGCGACTGAACAAGAACAGCAACCAAGTTTTGGAAGTGATCACTGTTGCAAAGACCTCATTTGTCATTTCGAGCTGCAACTCTGGAGACCTCACTTGGAGAACGACTGCCCTACAGAAAGCAAAGCCCAGGGAATCAGCTTCTCTACCCTGGTCCAGTTTGTAGATGTCACTCAGCAGAGCAAACAAGGAACCTGTTTCATACATTTGTGCCAAGTAATAACTGCTAGAGTCAATTATATCTCCAGTAGCAAAGCGATAACACACAAATGGAGGAAATAGCAAAATGTTCAAATGAGCATTACTGATCAGTGGAAAGATCCAAGGATCCTCACAGATATTGCCAAAGAATGCTTTGTGAAGGCAGCGGGAGGAGGCAATACCCACCACAGGGGTTCCGATGATCATTCTTGGATCTTGGGAACTCTGGAACGATTCTTCACCTAAAGGAAAAAATAAGATAGTAGAGTAGAAGGACCTTGAGCTCAGCTCCTCATGAGGGAACACCAAAATCATGACCAACTGCTGAACAGCCATCGATAAAAACAGACTGGCACCTACCGAAGATTTTCTACATCCGAAGACAAAGAATAAGCCACAACACAGCAGGAAGGGAGCACTTGCAAAGGAATCAAATCACATTCCCTCTGGGTAGGCAACCCACCAACTGGAGAATAATCATATTGTGAAGGTTCTCCAACAGGAGTGAGAGCTCTGAGCCCCATGTCAGGCCCCCCAGACTAGGGGTCAGGCAGGGGGGGGGAGGCACTCAGACTCAATGTCATTTAATTCAAGGTCCTTTACAACATTCTTGACAAGTGTCACCAAGTCTCCACACAGGGTCCCCAGCGGTGTAACGTGATCACAGTGATGATCATGGGCACCTGGTAGGCTAGTTGAGAGCTCTATCACAATTAAGAGTTTATTGTATGATAAGTAGCTCAGTGACTGCTGGCTACTCAGAAACCTATGGATAAGAAAGTGTCACAAAGGACAGTACTTTGAAAGGTTAAAAACCATCCATGTGCCTTTAGATTTTCCTTCTTCAGAATGAATGGCAAAGGAACTAGATGAAATTGAGCTCTGTCCCAATAAACATAAATTTTGCTAAGATGATACAGATGAAAAGTGTTGCTAGAAAGATAAACATTGGTGTTTTTAAGAATGATCAGTATGATGTCCATAGTTTCAGCCTTTAACCTCTTGGGTCATTTCTATAATGCTTACATTCGTGCGAATAGGCTAAGATTTGTGTGAATATGTATCAGCCTGTAAAGCATATTTTGATAGTATCTACACGGCCAACTGTGAAAAATTCATAATCTGAGTTCATGCATGCTTGTTAAGTCACTTCAGTCACTGCAGTTATGTCTGACTCTTTATGACCCTATGAACTGTAGCCCACCAGGCTCCTCTGTCCATGGGATTCTCCAGGCAAGAAAACTAGAGTGGGTTGCCATGCCCTTCTCCAGGGGATCTTCTTGACCCAGGGATTGAACCCACGTCTTTTAAGTCTCCTGCATTGGTAGGCAGATTCTTTACCACTAGCACCACCTGGGAAGCCCATCATTTACTGTTTTTCCAAAACTAATAATTAAGCAATTCTAATAATCCAATCCATATATTAAATTATTAAGATCCTGATACAAGAAGCTTTCTCACTTCAGGCTTTGACAAAAATTTATTATCTGTTTCACTTACAGAACTCAATATTTAGAACCATCTGGTTTTACAAAAATCCTCCTTTTCTATTTGATTGTCAAGAGAGAAAACTCAAAGTCCAGTATAGTCAGAAAACGCTTTCACAGTTCTTCAGGAGCAAGCCTGTTTTCCTCACAAGGGTCTGATCCAGCAGGCTATAAAACTGGACATGCTCAGCAGCACCCTGTCATCAGAAGGAAGTGGGGTACACAGGACGGGCCAAGCAGGCACGGAAGACACAAGTGAGTTACACAGAAAAGTGGCCCATGCGCCCCCGGAGCCCCCTCCTGCTCCCCCACCTCCTGCCCCACTGCCTTCTTCTCGAAGGTGACAACATAAGGAAGTGAGTTTTCCAAGGTCACGTTGCTGGCTAGGGTCACCCAACTCCTGGTCTGAAAGTTCTCCATTCCACCTGGACCCTAAAGGGCAAAATAATATTTAATAAGCTTACCTTGAACCCAGATAATATCAGTGGGCACATTCACGAGACAAGCACAAGGCTTTACGCAGCTCTGCACCAGCAGAATTCTGAATTCTCTCTGATTTTATATTTTAACACTGGGCAGTGCTCTGAGTCATGAGTGGCTTTAATTATTCAGTTGCAAATAATAAATATTAAAAATAAGTTTTTACGCGTCACTCTGCTTTCTGGGAATAAGCACCTGTCCGTGACTTGCTTATACACAGGTTGTTACGGGATGAGAGGAGCATATGTCAGCTGCTCCAGTAACACTGCTGGACCCCAGACAGTGATGGGAGGTGGGTGCCATTGAGGGCGGCCGAGAAGCAAGTGTCTGTGGTTAAATATTCATATGTTTTGCATAGTCTTTGTCAATAAGTGTTCCCTGATAGCCAGGTAGAGATCTGTTTACAACCCAGTCTCCTGAGCACTGATTACATTTTAGTCATTCCAATGTTGAAATACTCAGTCTCAGGTGAAGAAAGAAAGGAACATCTGGTTGTATTTGCTTTCAGTAACACGTCAGAATAGGTCCCTTAGAAAAATAAATAGTTGTAAACAAGAGTAGTTGAAAAGAAGTAGATATATATGAACTCTTTAAACAAAAGGATCTAAAGTGGTCATGGTGTTAAGGAGTTAAGAACTAAAATATGCAAACGCACAACTCAGCGTTGAAAAAGCAAACAATCTGATTAAAAAGTGAGCTGAGGACCTGAATTGATGTTTTTCCAAAGAAGGTATTAAAAATGGCCAACAGACGCAGGAAAAGACGCTCAGCATTGCTAGTCATCAGGGAAATATAAATAAAAACCATGAGATACCACCTCACACCTGTCACAATGACAAGTATCAAAAAGATAACAAATGTTGGCAAGAATGTAGACAAAAGGGAATTCTAGTACACTGTAAACCATGAGTTGATACAGCCACTGTGGAAAACAGTATGGAGGTTCTTTTAAATTAAAATTTAAAAATTAAAAATAGAACTGCCATATTACTCCCCTTCTGAGTATTTTCCTAAAGAAAATAGAAACAATTAGAAAAGATGCATGCACCTGTATGTTCACTGCAGCATTACTTACAATTGCCAGGTTATGGAAGCAACCTCCATGCCCACTGATAGACAAATGGATAAAGAAATCATAGTGCATATCTATATAAAACGGAATGTTATTCAAACATAAAAAGGCATGAAGTCTCATCATTCTTGACAATGTGAATGGACATAGAGGGTATTATGCTAAGTTAAATAAGTCAAATAGAGAAAGACAAATACTGTGTAATCACTTACACGTGGTTGCTCTTGTTCAGTCGCTCAGTCGTGTCCAACTCTGCGACCCCATGGACTGCAGCACGCAAGGCTTCCCTCTCCTTCACTGTCTCCCAGAGTTTGCTCAAACTCATGTCCATTGAGTCAAAGATGCCATCCAACTGTCTCATCCTCTGTCGTCCCCTTCTCCTCCCACCTTCAATCTTTCCCAGCATCAGCCTTTTCCAATGAGTCGGCTCTTCACATCAGGTGACCAAAGGATTGGAGCGTCAGCTTCAGCATTTCCTTCCAATGAATATTCAGTGTTGATTTCCTTTAGGATGGACTGATTTGATCTTCTTGCTGTTCAAAGGATTCTCAAGAATCTTCTCCAGCACTACTGTTCAAAAGCATCAATTCTTTAGTGCTCAGCCTTCTTTGTGGTCCAACTTATATGTGAAATCTAAACCAAAAACAAATGAAAAAGTAAACAGAAACAGACTCACAGATATAGAGAACGAATAGGTTGTTGTCAGAGGGGAGTGGGATGGGCAGATAAGGAAAATAGCTGTGGCTTTCAGTTATAAAATAAATGAGTCATGGGGATGACAGGGACGACATGGGAAATGCAGTCACTAATATGGCAATAATTTGTGTGGTCGCAGATGGTATCTAGACACGGTGCTCACTTTGTAATGTACAGACTTAAGGACTCACTGTGTTATGCAGCTGGAAATAGTATAATGTTGCAGGTCAATGTTACTCCAATAATAAGTAGATAAGTAAATACATAAATAATTGAATAGTCATTCAGGCTACTATGACAAATGTACCATAAACTGGCTGGCTTATGAACAGCAGACATTTTCCTCACAGTTCTGGAGGCTAGGAAGTCCAAGGTACTGGTAGCTTTGATGTCTGGTGAGACCTTTTTCCTCATTTATAGACAGCACTGTTTATCTATGTCCTCACATGGTGAAAAGGGTTGGGAATCTCTGTGCAGCCTCGTTTACAAGGACACTAATACCCTTCATGAGGGCTCCACCCTTATGACCTAATCACCTCCAAAAGGGTCCATCTTCAAACAGCATCAATTCAGAGTTTAGAATTGCAACATAAGAATCTAGGGTCAGGAAGGAGCAGCATAAACATTCAGTCCACGGCATAAACTTTTGGTTAAAAATGAGTAAGCAAAGAGCATGTATACCACGTAAAAGAAGCTGACCACTTTTACATTAAGGCTTCCCAGGGAGCTCAGTGGTAGAGAACCTGCCTGTTAATGCAGGAGACATAGGTTTGATGCCTGGGTCTGGAAGATCCCCTGGAGAAGAAAGTGGCTAACCACTCCAGTATTCTTGCCTGGGAAATCCCATAGACAATGGAGCCTGGCAAGCTACAGTCCATGGTATTATAAAGAGTTGGACATGAGTTAGCAACTAAACAACAACAGCAAATGCAGTCTTACTGCAGATAGGATGATATATTGAGCCAACCATCAGCTTGATGACACTGATTTTATTATTAAACTGCTTTATTGAGTTATGATTGACTTTGAAAAGTCATACATATTTAATGCATACAACTAGGTGAGTTTCGAGATTAATATATACATATGAAACTGCCATCACAATCAATGCCATAAACATATCCATTTTTTCCAAAAGTCTCCTCTCACCTCAGGTATTCACTTGATAGTAAGATCACTTATAGTGAGACCACTTATAGATAGTAAGACCCATGAACAGTATGAAAAGGCAAAAAGACATGACACTGAAATATGAACTCCCCAGGTCAGTAGGTGCCCAATATGCCACTGGAGAAGAGTGGAGAAATAATACCAGAAAGAGTGAAGAGATGGAGCCAAAGTGAAAACAACACCCAGTTGTGGATGTGACTGGTGATGGAAGTGAAGTCCAATGCTGTAAAGAGCAATATTGTACAGGAACCTGGAACGTTAGGTCCATGAATCAAGGCAAATTGGACGTGGTCAAACAGGAGATGGCAAGAGTGAATATTGACATTTTAGAAATCAGTGAACTAAAATGGATTGAAACGGGAGAATTTAATTCAGATGACCATTGTATCTACTACTTTGGGCAAGAATCCCTTAGAAGAAATGGAGTAGCCCTCCAGTCAACAAGAGTCTGAAATGCAGTACTTGGGTGCAATCCCAAAAATGACAGAATGGTCTCTCTTTGTTTCCAAGGCAAACCATTCAATATCACAGTAATCCAAGTCTATGCCCCAACCACTAATGCCGAAGAAGCTGAAGTTGAATGGTTCTATGAAGACCTACAAGATCTTCTAGAACTAACACCATAAAAAGACATCCTTTTCATCATAGGGGACTAGAATGCAAAAGTAGGAAGTCAAGAGATGCTTGAAGTAACAGGCAAGTTTGGCCTCAGAGTACAGAATGAAGCAAGGCAACAGCTAACAGAGTTTTGCCAAGAAAACGCACTGGTCACAGCAAACACCCTCTTCCGACAACACAAGAGACGACTCTACACATGGGCATCACCAGATGGTCAACACCGAAATCAGATTGATCATATTCATTGTGGCCAAAGATGAAGAAGCACTCTACAGTTAGTAAAAACAAGACCTGAAGCTGACTGTGGCTCAGATCATCAGCTCCCTATCGCAAAATTCAGACTTAAATTGAAGAAAGTAGGGAAAACCACTAGACCATCCAGGTATCAAATCCCTAAATCAAATCCCTTACAATTATACAGTGGAAGTGACAAAGATTCAAGGGATTAGATTTGATAGACAGAGTGCCTGAAGAACTATGGATGGAAGTTTGTGACATTGTACAGGAAATAGTGATCAAGACCATCCCTAAGAAAAATAAATGCAAAAAGGCAAAATGGTTGTCTAAGGAGGCCTTACAAATAGCTGATAGAAGAAGAGAAGCTAAAGGCAAAGAAGAAAAGCTCTGAATGCAGAGTTTCAAAGAATAACAAGAAGAGATAAGAAAGCCTTCCTCAGTGATCAATACAAAGAAATAGAGGAAAACAACAGAATGGGAAAAACTAGAGATCTCTTCAAGAAAATTATAGATACCAAGGGAACATTTCATGCAAAGACGGGCACAATAAAGGACCGAAATGGTATGGATCTAACAGAAGCAGAAGATATTAAGAAGAGGTAGCAAGAATACACAGAAGAGCTATACAAAAAAGATCTTCATGACCCAGATAACCCCAATGCTGTGATCACTCACTTAGAGTCAGACATCCTGGAGTCCGAAGTCAAGTGGGTCTTAGGAAGCATCACTAGGAACAAAGCTAGTGGAGGTGATGGAATTCCAGTTGAGCTATTTCAAATCCTGAAAGATGATGCTGTTAAAGTGTTGCACTCAATATGCCAGCAAATTTGGAAAACTCAGCAATGTCCACAGGAAAGGAAAAGGTCAGTTTTCATTCTAATCCCAAAGAAAGGCAATGCCAAAGAATGTTCAAACTACCAAACAGTTGCATTCATCTCACACGCTAGCAAAGTAATGCTCAAAATTCCCCAAATTAGGCTTCAAAAGTACATGAACAGAGAACTTCCAGATGTACAAGCTGGATTTCAAAAAGGGAGAGAAATCAGAGATCAAATTGCCAACATCTGTTGGATCATTGAAAAAGCAAGAGAGTTCCAGAAAAACATCTACTTCTGCTTTATTGACTATGCCAAAGCCTTTGACTATGTGAATCACAACAAACTGTGGAACATTCTTCAACAGATGGGAATACCAGACCACCTTACCTGCCTCCTAAGAAGTCTGTATGCAGGCAAGAAGCAACAGTTAGAACTGGACATGGAATAATGGACTGGTTCCAAATTGGGAACGGAGTACGTCAAGGCTATATATTGTCACCCTGCTTATTTAACTTATATGCAGAGTACATCATGGGAAATACTGGGTTGGATGAAGCACAAGCTGGAATCAAGATTTCCGGAGAACTATCAATAACCTCAGATATGCAGACGATACCACCCTTATGTCAGAAAGTGAAGAGGAACTGAAGAGCATCTTGATGAAAATGAAAGAGGAGAGGGGAGAAAAAAAAAAAAACTGGCTTAAAACTTAACATTCAAGAAACTAAGATGATGACATATAGTCCCATAACTCCATGGCAAATAGATGGGGAAACAATAGAAACAGTGAAAGATTTTATTTTCTTGGGCTCCAAAATCACTGAAGATGGTGACTGCAGCCATGAAATTAAAACACGCTTGCCCCTTGGAAAAAAAGCTATGACCAACCTAGAGAGCATATTAAAAACCAGAGACATTAGTTTGCCAACAAATGTCCATCTAGTCGAAGCCATGGTTTTTCCACTAGTCATATATGGATGTGAGAGTTGGACCATAAAGGAAACTGAGCACCAAAAAATTAATGCTTTTGAACTGTGGTGTTGGAGAAGACTCTTGAGAGTCCCTTGGACTGCAAGGAGATCCAACCAGTCCATCCTTAAGGAAATCAACCCTGAATACTCATGGAAGGACTGATGCTGAAGCTCCAATCCTTTGGCCACCTGATGTGAAGAACTGACTCACTGGAAAAGACCCTGATACTGGGAAAAATTGTAGGTGGGAGGATAAGGGGACGACAGAGGACTAGAGGGTTGGATGGCATCACCATTTCGATGCACATGAGTTTGAGCAAACTCTGGGAGTTGGTGATGGACAGGGAAGCCTGGCATCCTGCAGTCCATGGGATCACAATGAGTTGGACACGACTGAGCAACTGAACTGAACTGAAAGACCACTTAACATAAGATATGTAAAGGTGCTCAACATAACTAATTATCAAGGAAATACAAATGTAAATCATAATGCGATATCACCTCATGCCACTTGGGATGGTTACAGAAAACAGAAACAAGCAAACAGAAAATGACAAGTGTTGGCAAAGATGTGGAGAGAAGGGAAATCCGTGTATACTGCTGATGGGGATGTAAGTTGGCACAGTCACTATGAAAAAGAAGTTCTCAAAAAATCAAAAATAGAACTACTATATAATCCAACAATCCCTCTTCTGGGAATATAGCTAAAGGAATTGAAGTCAGAATCTCAAAGAAATATCTGCTCTTCCAAGTTCACTGCACAATAGCCAAGACACGGAAGCAATCTCAGTGTTTATCGATAGACACATGGATAAAGAAAATGTGATGTGTACACAAAATACAATATTATTTGGCCTTAAAAGAATAATGATATTTTTCCATTTGTGACAACATGGATACACTCGGAGGATATTATGTTGAGTGAAACAAGTCAAACCCATACAGACAAACACTGCATGATCCCACTATATGAAGAGTCTAGAATAGTCAAACTCATAGAGACAGAGAGAAGGCTGGTTGCTAGGGGCGAGGGGAGCAGTAAATGGAGAGGTATTGGTACAGGGTTTCAGTAATACAAGATGGATAAGTCCTAAAGATCTAATATATGAAATAGTGCCTATGGTTAATAATGCTGTATATGGTACACTCAATAACTTAAGAGCGTAGACACTGATTTTAGACAAAGATTAGAAGAATTACACAAATAAAACTTTATTTCAGTCTATTATCTTCAGTAATTTGAATCCATATTCTGAAAGGTAAACTCACTTTAATATTTTTGAGCTATAAGTGATAAAAAACACTGCTGTGACAATTAGTAATATTAAAACATTTCATGATAAGAAAAATAAAATATCCAGGGACTAGCTTAACAAGGTACATACAGGACTTTTATGAAGAAAACTAGGAAGATATTTCTTAAAAGAAAATAAAGACGATTTGAAAATATGATATATGGCGTTAGAAAGACTGACCACAATAGTTATTGCAAATTTCTTAAAAATTAAATTAAAATCCCAATGGAAGTGAAAGTGCGTTAGTCACTCAGTTGTGTCTGACTCTTTGTGGCTGCAACCCCATGGACGGTAGCCCGCCAGAGCCTTCTGTGCAATTCTCCAGGAAAGAATACTGGAGCTTGAGGGCGGGAGAAGGGGACGACAGAGGATAAGATGGTTGGATGGCATCACCGACTCAATGGACGTGGGTTTGGGTGGACTCCGGGAGTTGGTGATGGACAGGGAGCCCCGGTGTGCTGCAGCCCATGGGGTCGCAAAGAGTCAGACACAGCTGAGCAACTGAACTAAGCTGAGCTGAACTGAGGTAGATAGATAAATAATCTAGTGTTAATTGTATCTACTCACTCTAACAACTACGAGTCAATCAAGTAGAATTCATGCTTTGTTTTAGTGATGGCACTCCTTTGATCTTTAGTCTGACAGATATTTTTAGCATATGGTCATTTTTCTTACTATTTAGTTCTCTTTCTAGATGTTATACAAGCTATGGTCTTTTACCCTGCCAGTAATTTTCCAGAAGGTGCAGTTAAATACATTGTCTCAGCTGATATTAGTTGTGCTCTAGTGCCCTGGATGAGATTAGAAATAAATCCTAAATCTTTGACGAGACAAGAAGAGCAGTCTACTGTCAACAGTGGGAAAGGTCCTGAGGGAGAGTTTGGGGCTGTTTGCACACACACAGAGACACAAACTGAAGCCTAGCTCTGCCTGACTGGTCACTTCTAGTGATTGATTGGCTAAGGCGGAGGGTAAACCCAGAGTCTGGCATCACTGTGTTGGCATCTTTAGAAGCAATGCACAAACACCAACTTGGGGAATAGCAATCCCATCCACACAAGGTCCGAAGCGCCCATCCAAAACCAGACACCCCAGCTGCTGGGGACCAGTAAACATAGTTAACAGCTCTCTTTAAGGGGAAATGGCACATCTGGGCCAATGAACTGGAAATAAAAACCCCTCAATTGATATCCATCCTTCTCTCAGCCATGTGATGATCTGACAAGGAATGAGACCACAAAAACTGAGTTTAAGACCATCAGTTAGGATTGTTGCTGTTAAGTTGCTGTCACGTCCGACTCTTTGTGACCCCATGAATCGCAGCACGCCAGGCCTCCCTGTCCATCACCAGCTCCCAGAGCTTGCTCAAACTCATGGCCATTGAGTCAGTGATGCCATCCAGCCATCTCATCCTCTGTCGTCCCCTTCTCTTCCCGCCTTCGGTCTTCCCAGCATCAGGGCCTTTTCACAGATGGCATAACTGGAAAGAGTCACGGGGCTTGTCATCCCACTGAAATATTCCTCAAAACTCCTAAGAAGCCTTATTAATGGGGAAATAACTGCAGAACTCAGAAAAAAAGCTGTGTATGACAAGGTCAGAGTTGGCCGGTTCATCTCATAGCACCTATTGGGCAGTTAAGGCTACATTGATGGTTAACAGACACATAATTAAAAGTTTTGTTAAAGGGTCCAAGAACCCATGGGTCTTCTCTGGTGGTCCAGTGGTTAAGAATCCACCCTGCAATGTAGGGGGTGTGGGGTTCAACCCCTGGTGGCAGAACTAAGATCCCACAAGCTGCAGGTCAACTAACCCCAAGTCCTGCAACTACTAAGCACACACACTGTAACTAGAGACAGCCCCCGCACCGCGAGGAAAGATCCACGTGACGCAGCTAAGGCCTGATGCAGCCGTGCTAATTATTAAAAAAAAAAAAAAGGTCCAAGAACCCCAGCAAGTCAAAGAAATAGCCCCACCGCTTGTAGCTGCTTTAGTTCATTTCACTTGTCTGCGTGGAAATCTCAGCGGATATTTGACAAGGAAGCTCCTGACTGTTAAGCGTCACCCACACGGTGATGGCTTTGCCTGTCGGGTGGCAGGGAGCAGACTCACTCCCAGGGTGACAGTGAAGCCCGTTCTTGGCCCGGTTGGGAAGGCCCACCTGAGCCCCAGGTGGGCTAGTCACCCCATCCAGGTCCAGCTGTCAGCAAGGAAATGAGACTCTCGAGAACAATAGTTTGTTGGCAAAAGCATTAAGCATAAACCAAGAACAAATTACCTCCATAAATCACATCACTGAGCAGAACTTCAGAGCCCGTGCTCACTGTTTGATAAAACGTGTAAATGACAACAACAAAAGCACAACGACAAAGCCATTCTTTCTAGGACCCTGTACACATTTCACTTGAAGAACTTCCAACTTATGGCCAGAAGAAAAGGTTTAGCATCTTTTTTTAAGTTAAAATAAATAAATTTAATTTTTGTTTTCATCAGAGTAACAAGTTGTGCATAGGTTAACAGTCAAATAGCACCACAAGGCTTAATGTGTAAAAACATAAAACAAATGGAATGGCTCTCCCCTCTTTACCATCTTTTTAAAGAAAAGTTTCCAAGGATCTCCTGTTCCCGTGGACACACCAAATGTACAGCCATGTGCTTGCAAATTCGCTTCAGTCATGTCCGACTCTTTGCAACCCTATGGCCTGTAGCCCACCAGGTCTGTGGGATTCTCCAGGCAAGAATACTGGAGTGGGTTGCCATGCCTTCCTCCAGGTGATCTTCCCAACCGAGGGATCGAACCTGCATCTTTTATGTCCCCTGTATAGGCAGGCAGGTTCTTTACCACTAGCACCACTTGGGAAGCCCATGCATAGCTACACACAGAGGACTTCCCTCTGCGAGAAATCCAGAAACTACCCAGGTGACTCACCCATCAGGTGAATGAGGAAACACTGACCTCTAACAGGTAGGGAAGGCTGAGACAGTCTCGCCATAAACCCCTGCCTCTGGCACAGTGCCATAAAAGGAGGCAGGAATTTCTAATTCCTAGCTTCTCTTTGAAGAGCAGAAGGTTTGCACCTCGCATTTAGCACCCCAACTTTACGACTCCACCCGAGGGATGGGCCCCAAACACCTAGCTCTGAAAGCCAGTGAGGCTTGCATCCTCATGGTCCATGAGACTTTAGCAAGCCAGGAAGCAGCGGTTGCTAGGCTGGGAGGAGAGCCTGCAGTGACCCAGTGGGGGCTCAGGCAGACACGTCCAGCTCCCAGTCCCTCCCTGAAAGGGGTCCATCTGCCTTACTCAGAAGCTGCTGCCTGGGGGTCAGGTTTCTGGTGGAGGCTGGCCACGTCTCCCCAGAGACAGGCAAGCTGGCGGACACCTCTCTTGCCACCTCCGTCTAGCTTGACCCATGTCACCAGCGTTGCCCGGAAAGGAGCTTGCACACACATCTGCACCCCGGCTTTCACAGCAGCTGCCTGAAGTACAGACGCCTGGGTGACTCGGCCCTGACAGTCAACGGGGCTTGCAGGTAGTGCCAGAAAATGACCTCATTTTCATGAACTGCATCAATGTAAAAAACGGAATGGTATTTTTTCAAAAGATTAATCACCAAGAATCAGAGAACTAACAAAGAGCTTTTTAAAGATGATCACACGTACCAAGGGTGCTGGGTGCAGGAGTTAAGAGGGAATCAGAGGAGATCAGAATAGCTTGGAAAAGGGTCATAAAATCTCTGAGGCTCAAAAAAGTAGGAAAAAATGATAACGGAAAACAGGAGGACAATATCAGAAAATAAGGTCAATTTGATAAGTTTAGAACCTAAATAATAGAATTTCTGAAAGGCAATAGAAGAAAGGATGGAATTATCATGTGAACTATATAACATAGTTCCATAGAATTGAAAAGCATGACTTCCCAGATTAAAAGGACCCACAAAATGTCCAATCCAGCGATTTTAAAAAGTGGTTCACACCAATACACTTAACTGTGAAAGTCCAAAACAATGGAGGTCTCAAAAACTGAAAGAAGAGGATGAAGGATCCTAGTGGCATTAGGCGTTTCAATAAGGTGACTGAAAGCTAGATAATTGAAAAGAACCTTCAAATGCAAAAGGGAAAGTCATGACTGAACCAGGATTCCATACCCAGAGAAGAAACTGTCAGGTATGCAAGGGCTTTAAGTATTTACTTCCTGGCTCCTCAGCGAGGAAGACACTAGGAATACACTTCACCAAATGAGTTTACTAAGGAAGAGCAAAACATGAAGCCTGAGAGATAGTGGATCCAACAGAGGAAAGAGACAATGAGAGTCCCAGGGTTTCCTTAAAGTGGATCCTCAGAAAACCAGCTCTGCAGGGTCTAGAATCTCCAGAATGGTGGAGGAAGATGGAAAATTCTAGGGAAAAGAAATGAAATACGATGGCTAGGCCCCCAGTGTGATGGAGAGTTTGATATGGGTTAACCTTGATATGGGGCTTCCCAGGTGATGCTACTGGTAAAGAACATGCCTGTGAATGCAGGAGATGTAAGAGACACAGTTCAATCCCTGGGTCAGGAAAATCCCCTGAAGAAGAAAATGGCAACCCACTCCGGTATTCTGAGGAATTCCATGAACAGAAGTGCTCTGTGGGCTATAGTCCATGGGGTCACAAGGAGTCAGACATGACCAGCAGCTTAGCATGCACACATGCACAGCTTCTGATATACAGAGAGCTAAACAAAGTAAAAATATGGCATGATTAACACCAGAAGCAAAAAGTTGTCCAGCAGAAGATCCAATCCTAGCATGTTCTATAGCTCAGTCATAGACAGCACTCATGCAGACATGATAATGCAGTCTCTGAATACTTCTTTAACCAAAAAATATTGGTTAAAAATATACCTATGTCCAGAGGATTGGGAAAGTGGGTATATGTTGGGAGTGGGTAAGAGAGTGTTAAATCTTCATCTTTGGTAGTATGAAGTTAAAAGAAATTCTTGTAACTAGAAGTGCAAGCAATAGGTTTGTTGTTTAGTAGACAAGTTGTATCAGACTCTTTTATGACCCCATGGACTGTAGCCTGCCAGCCTCCTCTAGGCAAGAACCCTGGAAGAGGTTGCCATTTTCTTCTCCAGGGGATCTTCCCAACCCAGGGATTGAACCCATGTCTCCTGCATTGCAGGCAGATTCTTTACCACTGAGCTAAAGCAACAGAAATAAAGACCAAATGTCAGAAGAAACGGCCTAAAGGAAAACAGTAGTCCTCTCTAGGGGAGAAGACTCTGAAACAGGGAACAGCAAAATATAGGACACTCTTTTGCTTAGCACTTTTTTCTAATAGTAAACCTTTTCAACATGCATATGTACCACTTGGATAAAAATTGAAGGAAGCTGACAATTGACATTCCTAACTCAAATACATCTCACTTAGTCTTTAATTAAGGTGTCCACTCTTTCATTCAACCATCCTTCAACCTATGGGCTCAGTTTTGAGTCATCAAGAAATTGTGTCACAGCTTATAAAGTTCAAGTAATAAAAGTACGCTCTTGTGACATTGACAGTAAAGACCTACAGAAATGCAAAAGGGGTCTTGATTGATGATTACAAATAAAGTGCAGATGGTTTGCTGGTTTTATTTAGCACACCCTTGTGAACTAAAAACACCAGTGTGGAAGCCAACTCAATCAAACTAAACTGTGTTTCTCCATTTCAATAAAAGAAAAAAAATCATTCTATGCTTCCAAATGAACTAACTAAACTGTACATAGAAGGAAAGTCACACCAAACAACAAAAAAAGGTCAATACAACTTAAGAGCCAAGACTGATGTGTGCTTTCCAGACCAATCAATAGCCTTACTCAGTACTAAGGATGCTCCACTGTTGCACTGACCATAACTTTTCAAACACAAAATTACAAACCCCTGTCTCAGTGCATTTATGAGGATAATACTAAAAATAAATACTTGAAAATGATCAGGTTCTCTACAGACAGTGATAGAAGAACCTCAAGAATACCAAATTAATCAAGTATTTTTGGACAAAAAGTTAATTCCAGATTATTTGTACTCAGCATATTGCCGTTACAAAACTCTCATTAGCCAGAAAGCTGGAAGTTATCCTGATGAAAAAAGAACAAAGATAAAGGAATCCAGGATTAAATGTTGTGTCAAGTTATCATTCATACATTGAGAAGTTGAATTTTTTAAGACAACTATAATTTAGCAATGAGAGGGGTCTTTGTTTCCATTAGAAATATAATTTCTAAGACTTTACTTTTAATATATGAAGAAAGAATTTTAAATCATAATGAAATTTAAGCCGTTTTAAGTTAAAAGTTACACATTAGCAATGATTTCACCTTTTATGTTTACTTGAGCCAGAACTTGGCAGACAAACATACACACACATACAAATGTACACACACAGCATTTGGGCCATTCTTTTATGATTTTACCCATTTTGTGAAGACAAATAACAAAGAATACCACAGATTTCTTTGACTTGTTACAAAGTAATTTTGACCACCATCTACTCCACCAGTGAAAATGGATTACAGCTTTCTATGATCCTCAGGAATAATTGGTCTTGGGAAGGACAAAAACAAACAGAAATACTTCTGCTGGCTTGGGCAGAAGGAAGATTTTGCTTTCTGAACTCTTACCAAATTACTGACGCTCTATTTTTCACTTGTAATTGCCTTGCATGTTTCAAGTAGACACAGCCTTATGGTCACAGAGGAGAAATATTCTTCTTATTAATTAGGAAAGGCTTTCAGCCTAGGGACAGAGTTCTTCCATTAGAACAGGTGGAAATTTGTGTCTTTAACCCCTCCCAATGATCTTCCTAATGGACTGAGCCTCATCAGATAGAATGAGACAAAAATTATCCCAAACAGAAAGCTAAAGTTTTGTCGATTAAGAGGAAATGGGGACCATGACTCACAGAGCAGCCCTCAAGGGTTTGCTTTATTTCTTTTTTTA
Source organism: Cervus elaphus (assembly GCF_910594005.1). NCBI lineage: Eukaryota > Metazoa > Chordata > Mammalia > Artiodactyla > Cervidae > Cervus > Cervus elaphus. The sequence goes on from NC_057839.1 coordinate 66,339,484, forward strand.
TTATTATTGTTATGGTAAGAACAAATGTTTACATGCACAAACAGTGTTGTTAACTACAGGAACAGTGCGGTACCGCAGAGTTCTAGAGCTTCTCTTACGTGTGTGTGCTTGATCACTCAGTCGTGTCCAACTCTTTGCGACCCCATGTACCATCGTCCACCAGGTTCCTCTGTCCGTGGGATTCTCCAGGCAAGAATACTGCAGTGGGTTGCCATGCCCTCCTCTAGGACATCTTCCCAACCCATGGCCATCCATGGGGCCACAAAGAGTCAGAAACAACTGATGGACTGAAGAACAACAAATACTCCATGACATGTATATTCCCTTTATCATTATGTGCTTATCCACGGAGGGCCACTGGGGTTGTTTCTATAGCTTAGCTCTTGTGAATAAGGCTGCAATAAACATGGAATGCAGATATTTCTTTGAGACCCTGATTTCAATTCTTTGTATAAATACCCTGAAGTGAGGCTGCAGGATGGGATGGTAGCTCTATTTTTGTTTCTCGAGGAACCTCCATATTGTTGTTCATAGTGACTGCACCATTTTACATGTCTACCCACAGTGCACAAAGATTCTGGTTTCTCCAGCTCTCACCAACAATCATTATATTCTGATTTTCTGATAACAGCCATCCTGGCCAGTGTGTGATGATATCTCATCGGGTGTTTGATTTGCCTTTCTCCTGAGGATTACTTGTTATAAGCGTCTTTTCACAGGCCTGTTGGCCATCTGTGTGCCTTCCTTGGAGAAATGTTCTATGCGATTCGTTTACTATTTAGGTCAGTTTCGATGGTCAGATTCCAGCTTGAGGCTTAAAATCTTGATTAGTTTATTTTTAAGAAGAAAAATGTCACCAGTAGCAAATACATTGTTTGTTACAAATGTTCACGGAAATGCAGAGTGTGCCAGTAGTAGTGTGTTAGTCGCTCAGTCGTGTCTGACTCTTTGTGACCCTGTGGGCTGTGGCCCGCCAGGCTCCTCTGTCATGGGATTTCCCAGGCAAGAATACTGGAGTGGGCTGCCATTCCCTCCTCCAGGGGATCTTCCTGACCCAGGGATTGAGCCCACATCTCTTACGTCTTCTGCGTTGGCAGGCGGGTCCTTTACTACTAGCGCGACCTGGGAAGCCCACCAACAATTTATACTTTTCACTAAATAACAAAGTTTAAAAGATCTGGGGAATTACAAGGGCTCGGGGAGGGTCAGCATCTCCCTGCGTCTCAGTGAGTAAACCTGACCGATCCTGCTCTGTTCACAGTGGCCAAACCCATTCAATAAACACTTTCTCTGGCTACAGTCCATCAGCTCTGTAAGTGTGTGAGCTTATGTGGCCTGCCCTTTGGATGAGAAGCTGAAAATCTGAGCTGGCCAAATGGGAGCATTGTTCAGGATCAGCCTCTTTCCTCAAGGTTGTGCCATTTGGCCAGAAGAAAAATGATCAGCCTTCAGCCTTTGTCTTCTCTGCACAACAGACATCATCCCTGGCAGAGAAATCCGATACCTTCCTCAAACCAACACACCTCCCCACTTGGAGGACAGAGCAATGAAAGGTGTATGCACGACCATGCCAGTTCAACCCTCCGAGCAGCAGACACCAGGAAATAACTCCACAGACAGAAGTTTCTAGAAGAAGTGCCTGTGAAGGATGAAGGGGAGGGAGCAGGGGTGAGCATGGAGAGCCTTCGTCTCATGAGGCAGGCCTGTGGGAGGAGAGAGATGGTAGCGCTGGGCTGGGCAGAAGTCTCAGGGCTGAGAAAGCCTCGCCCCTGGGATGGAGTGCCTGGACAGACAGGAGCTGATGGAGAAACCCTGCACTGAGCCCGGGTCCAGGGCTTCCCCCGTGCTCCGTCACCGGCCTCGAGCAGCCCCAGCGGAGTGCGGCGGGTAGGACCTGTGTCCACAGACACGGCTGCTGGAGGCTGCCCGGCCGTCACGTTTCCGCCGCCAGCCTCTCTTGAGGGGAGGTCTGAGGGGGGCCTCACAGGGCCCTGCTCACTTCTCTCCTTCCTCCCGAGCCTCTGCTGCGAGAGGCATCTGTTGTTTTTGTAGCTGGCATTCGTTTCCCCACCTTCGGGTCACAATGCCCAGATTTAGGGGGGAGGATGGGAAGGAACCACAGCCAGGCCCTAGTCTGTTTGGATCGGGTGAAACTGACATCTCCCACCTGCCTTTGTTGTGGTCATTTGACCCTCAACAACCAGAACACGGTCCGGCCCCACCACAAGGGGTTGATGAGCGGGTGGACACAGTGTCCAGCGCCACCAAAACCATCGAGGGCTTTTGTGTGTGTGTGTGCTACATAGGAAATCAACCCTGAATATTCATTGGAAAGACTGATGCTGAAGCTAAAGCTCCAATGTTTTGGTCACCTGATGTGAAGAGACAGCTCATTGGAAAAGACCCTGATGCTGAGAAAGATTGAAGGCACAAGGGGAAGAAGGCTGCAGAGGATGAGATGGTTGGATAGAATCTCCAACTCAATGGACATGAATTTGAGTAAACTCTAGGAGACAGTGATGGACAGGGAAGCCTGGCGCGCTGCAGTCCTTGGGGTTGCAAAGAGTCGGACACAGCTGAGCGACTGAAAAACCACAAACAACTGAGCTTTTAAAATTTAAAACATAAGATGTTGCACCGACATTGTTTTTCGTGTGTTTTAACTAGACACAGTTCTTTACCAACTGAGCTACCTGGGAAGTCCTTAACCAGACACAAATAAGAAATAAATAGCTTTTTAAAATTAAATTTTAGTGGTGTAGAGTTTCTTTATAGTATCATGTTAGTTTCTACTGTATTGCAAAATAAATCATCTATACATATACATACATCCCCTCTTCTTTGGATTTCCTTCCCATTTAATTCACCACAGAGAGCTAAGCAGAGTTCTCTGTGCTATACAGAGGTTTACACCAGTTATCTATTGTCTACATAGTATCAATCGTGTATATGTGTCCTCCTGGACTTTTGATGGTGATGTTGAAAGCAGGGACTGCTTCTTTCTACTGAGTTTGCTGAAGGAATAAGGATGAGCCTGAAGCTGCCGGTCCTGAGGTTGTCATTTCAAAGTAGAGACTACCTGAGAAGGAAGCCAACAGAACGAAAAGCAAAGTCAGGAAATGGGGGAAACAAGATGAAGATATTGTGATTATTCCCCTTGATCCAGCCATGCTTAAAGGCAGGACTCAACCTAGGATTCTTGTCAATGCACCATGTCTTCCCCTTTCTGAACAGGTAAGATTTTCCATCATTTTTCATCTTGAGTTTTGGTTGATGTGTCTACTCTTCACCATTTGCTTCAGTGGATGAAGCCAATATTTGGATCCTTTCCGCAGCAGATTGAGAATATGATTTTGGCACTGTAAAAACATTTTTTACTAGATTAAATTTGTATGAAACCAATGATAAAGGAATTTTACTTAGAGCCATTAATGATATCATCCAAATCAGTTAGGATTCAGATAGCATACCAGTTAACATAGCAGAGTTTAATATAAAAAAATATTAGCTAGATATCTCCAATACTTTGGCCACCTGATGCAAAGAGCCAACTCCTTGGAAAAGACCTTGATGCTGGGAAAGATTGAGGGTGGGAGGAGAAGGGGATGACAGAGGATGAGATGGTTGGATGGCATCACCGACTCAATAGACACGAATTTGAGCAAACTCCGGGAGACAGTGAAGGACAGGGAAGCCTGATGTGCTGCAGTCCACGGGGTTGCGAAGAGTCAGACACGACTGAGCCACTGAACGGTAACAAGGTATTAAGAGTGGTTAACTAGATAGCTGAAAAGGTAGAAGGGACGAGCACTAACGTATTTCTTGCAGGTACAAACTGAAGGAGGTAGCCCGCACCACGAAGGCTGCAGGGAAAACTGGACTTGTTAGAGCTTGCAAGCTTGGAGAAAGAGCCCTGCGGAGCTGAAACTCAGTCTCAGAGGAGGGTGTCTCTGGGCTCAGAGAAGGGGTTCCATGGGCCTGGGATCGGGACATCTTGAGGAGGGTCACCCACTGGCTGGCGCTGTATCTCTGTTTAGGGTGCAGTAAGGCACGTGATCAAGTGTTGAAAGAAGAGCACAAGCAGGATCCCACTGTCTCTACAGGAAGTAGATGTCACAGCCCGTATTTGGTGGGTTAAAGGTCACAGGAAGGAACCCAGCAGGAAGCAGCCAGCCTTGACTTCCTCCTCCGGTCTCCAGTCTCTACCCCAGTGGGCAGCCATCAGGGATTAGCAGACAGATGACACAGCTGGTTCCCAGGGCAGCAGCAGGGAAGGGCGTATTGGGAACAGAGTGTCGGAAACTCGGCAGCTGGCACCGAGCCAGACAAGCCAGGGCCTCCAGCAGTCCTGGGCCGAGATGGAGCTCCTCGGAAAGATACACGACCACAGGGGACTGAGAACATACACAGTGCTGGTCACAGCAGTGATCGCAAGCTTGGCTCTGCAGGGAATGCCCAGAGGACAACTGCAAACTGGAGAAAGGGTCTGTGAGCTGGAGAACAAGATCATCGGACACAGACCAGTTTATTGACGGGGCCTCACAGCTCTCAACCCCCACCTCCTCATGACCTGACTGCACTCTGAACGTGACAGCCTCCGTTTTCAGTGTAAACTGGGAATGATTTGTCCTGGGTTCAAGTTCAAGTGAAAGTCACTCAGTCGTGTCCAACTCTTTTCGACCCCATGGACTATACAGTCCAGGGAATTCTCCAGGCCAGGATACTGGAGTGGGTAGCCTTTCCCTTCTCCAGGGGATCTTCCCGACCTAGGAATTGAACCAGGGTCTCCTGCATTGCAGGCAGATTCTTTACCAACTGAGCTATCAAGGAAGCCCCTGGGTTCAAAAGCAAAGCTAAATAGGTAGCTAGATCTTTTAAAATAATATGCATAATAAGTATATATGGAATAATATATAAAAATATTTATATATAATAATTAAATTATATATATATGTTAATGCCTTTTAACAATCTGTTAATTCAAACAGAATGCTATAAAGCATCAGATCTCTAAATTTACTCTTTCTATACAGTAAACTTTTTGAAGAATAACTACATTATGTCTTAAAGTCCTAAATGGAAAGGTATTTTTTTTAATTATTTTTATTCATTTATTTTGGGGTTCCCAGGTGATGCTAGTTTAAAGAACCCACCTGCCATTGCAGTAGAAGCAAGAGACATGGGTTTGATCCCAGGGTCAGAAAGATCCCCTGGAGAAGGGTATGGCAACCCACTCCAGTGTTCTTGCTTGGAGAATCTCATGGACGGAGGATCCTGGCAGGCTATGGTCCATGGGGTCGCAAAGAGTTGGACACGACTGAAGCGCCTTAGCACATTTATTTTTGGCTGCACCGGGTCTTCATTGCTACTCACAGGCTTTTCTCTAGTTTCAGCGAGCAGGGGCGACTCTCTAGTTGCAGTGCTTGGGTTTCTCACTGTGGTGACTTCTCTTGTTGTGGAACACCGGCTCTAGGTGCCCAGGCTTCAGTAGTTGGGGCACACTGGCTTAGTTGCCCTGCAGCATGAGGTTTTCCCAAAGCAGGGATCAACCCTGCATTTGGCAGGCAGATTCTTCATAGCTGAAACGCCAGAGAAGCGTGAAAAGGATTGCTTTTGTTTTCTTTTCTTTTTTAACCTCAAAAGATCCACTTATCATTTTCTATGAATGGCAGTTCTGATATACATAACATGGCATACTTTTCACACGGGTCCACAAGTAGGAATATGCTTTTAAAAATCCAAACTAATTGAGATTGAATTCCGACTTTCCCTAATGGATTTCTAAGATGCAGGGTGATGGAGTGAACAATTCAGGACGTTGCTATTGTTTCTCACACCCCAGTGATCAGGGCACAATCTGCCATTTATAATGATTACCACGTGGGGACAGACAGCGGCAGAGAGCACATGGCCGGGCCAGTCCTTGGCACAAACTCCTGATAGAAGGAGAATTGATGAAGCCCGTTCACGTGTCAGCCCCTGCCCTGTCCCCCCAGACTCCAGATGCATGGGCTCAGTGGAGGTGGACATACTGTTAGATCACCTAAAACAGCACTTTCTTTCTCTCAATGGCGAATTTTCGTATTAAGTGTCTCTCCAGGGACGGTGACCTCCAGCTGTAAGCTGCCCTGCTTTGCTAACTCTAGAGCCCAATTTTGCTGAGACTTCAGTACTCAAGTCCAAATATTGGAGAGTTTTGTCGACTTTCATTTCAATCACAGTAGGTGTCCAAAAATTGCTTCTCATGGTAGACTGTTACCTTTGTCTCTAAACACTGCAGTTTTGTTACAAAGAACTTCCAGGGCTATCAACGCTGTTCTAATCTCCTATGTGCTAAAGGGCTGATAACAGGCAGCTTGTTTCATATAATGCTTAAGCTGCTTGTTCAAGGCTAGGGAGATTTTAAAATTACTTTTCTCCTAGTGTTTCCAAGTACTTGCAGTTTTCATTCTGATTTTTCTCTAAGCTCAAACGTCCATTTAAAAATTATAAGATTCCACGGGACTCCCTGGAAATTCAGTCATGTGGTGCACACATGTATTCTGGAACAAAGAAATAACACATTTGAGTGGTTTTCCTAAAAATCAAGAAGAAACACCCATGAAGCACATATTCCTGGCAGTAGAGAGCCGGGCTCTGGGAATCTGAGTTGAGGGGTTCACTCGCCACCCCTAAAGACACAACCGCCCAGATGATAACTGGGAAAATGCAGTTTAGTGTTAAAAAGAGCATAACCCTGGTTACACGACCTACTGAACTAACCAAAAAGCATCTGCTCGGGAAAGACATTTTGTAGTCTATTAACAATTTGCTCTCTCTCTTTGAAAAGTGCAAAGCAGCTTATTTCGCGAATTTAAAATTCTTAACTTCAAACAAGATGCATTTTTTGGAAAGGGTGTTTTTTTTTTTTATCAAAACAAGGACAAGATATGACTTGAGTATAAACTCCTTGAGGGTAAAAATAGCAGAGGCAAGGGAGAAAGAGAGCGCGTGTGTGCAGGTGGAGAAGGGGTCATCCATGAAGACAGCTCGCCTTCCGGGCCCCCTGCCCTTTGCTCTCCAGGGCTCTGTGTCAAAAAGTCCCTGTGTTTCTTCCACCCAGAAGGACATCTTCACCTAGACCCATGGGTTCTGTGAATCTTAGTTGCTTTTCATTATGGGCATGTAGAGGAGAAATACAGTTCAGAGGATGAGTGAGAGAGAAGGAAAATGGCAAATATATCAAGATGAATCAACTTACTGCCTCACGACATTACCTGCCATTCTTACATATTGATCTTCAGATGTTCTGTCTCTACAACCTGTGATCTCCCTAGAGACAAGAACAGTATTGCAGATTTCTTGTGGCACTGTCTAGTTATCCATGGACATCATTTGTACACATTGCATTGAATTCAGTGAAGCAAGCTATAATCTGAAAATAAGCCTTCTCCAAAACCTCAGGGACTGCTGTTCAGAAAGCTCTTTCTTGTCCAAAATCTTCCATGAAATGAATTAACTTTGCCTACCCGAAACTTGCAGCCAAATCAGACTTCCTTGAGATAGCAGCAGCCAGGCACGCTGGGAGAGCAATTTTGTAGGTAGGCAGCAGATTCATGTTTCCACATGATAGATCCATCATAAAACTGGTGAATAGGGCCTTCTCCGGCAGTCCAGTGGCTAAGAATGTTCCTTGCAATGCAGGGGATGAGGGTTTGATTCCTGGTTGGGCTACTAAGATCACACATGCCACAGAGCAACTAAGCCACAAGTACTGAAGCCCCTGCATTCTGGGTACTGCACATGACTAGAGGATCCACATGCCACAAGGAAAGCTCTTTCATGATGCAACAATCACGATGCAATGATCCCAAGTCCCACAACTAAGACCCTGTGCAGCCAGATAAACAAATATTTTTTAAAAATTTAATGAACCAATTTAATGAACCAATTTGGGAAATCATAGCTCAGTTCAATAATGCAAGTCAACAGCACCTTCTTGAAGAGCTGTCTCTTTATTCACCTAGGAAGGGAGAGGCTGCTCCCCTGGAAAGGATGACTGCAGACAGTGGGGTGGAAAGCCAGAGTCCTCTTGGCTCCTGCTGCTCAAGGCAGGCAAGCTCGCAGGGTCATGCTCTGTCCAGCACCTTATCTGCTGAAGACCCACCCAACCAGCCTCTTCTCTAACCTCCTGAAGAGGAGGCTTGCAAGAGCCACAACTGAAAGCCAACGTGCCAACTGCCCATGGGAAACAACCTCTACTTCTAGACCAAGGGCCAGAATCCAGTAGCCATGGCCCCTGCTTCCGATGAGAAGAGAAAGAAAGCTTATGGACTAGAGCTGTCTTCTCAGCTACCATGGCGATAATTCCATGAGCGACATCTGTCAGGAGGAACATAGGAACCAAATTTCAGAAGTTCCCATTTATGGGCTTTTTCAGTTCAGACAGTATATATAATGGCCCTTCTCGGTCACTGCTCATGCAGAGAATTGAGTAGTGGCTCTATTGACTTAAATATGAAAAAATTTAAATTAAAATTCACATTTTGCAAAATAGTTTTCACATTCATTTTTCCATGTGTACTATTTCATTAGCTTCCAGAATGACCCTATGAGAGAACCATTTCTTTTCTGGTGGAGGAAAATAATCAAAGGTAAAACTAGAAAGCCAAATCATCTGTCAGGTTATTGAAAGGCCCCAAGAAAGCGAAAGTGCTAATGCTAATATTATGAAGACTTGTCTCTGTAATGCATCTGGCCGTGTCCAGTGGGGGTGATGCTGAGCAGTGGGACATCCTGAGACCATAAGGCAGCAGGGTGCAGATGGCATTCTTGCTCTGTTCTCAGAATTCTGCCATTCAAATGTCTGAGCTGGATTCAAGTAATGGGTCCCTGGCAACATGGCCTTAGAAACAAAGAATAGTGATCTTTTAGCAAGGGTCATCCTCCATTTGAACTGCAGCAAGAGTCATGGAGGTAATGTGGGTCATCAAGATAACAAAACATCTAATGTTCAGTGCTAAATGTTGCTTGGACCTATGGCCAGAACCTGGCCTGGACTGCAGTCAAATCCCTAAAAACAAGAATACCTGGGACCAGGGCTGACCGCTCTCCCAATGGAGAAGAGACACAGGAGGTGCCATTCAGTCCAGCTTGGTGAGGCCAGGTGGGTAGGTGGGGGAGTGCGTGGAGGCCGGGAAGAGAGGTTCCTGCCCAGTCAACCAAGCACAATGTCCACAGTGAATGCAAAGGCAGCTGTGAGCTGAGAGGACACTCTAACATGGGGCAGTGGCCAGCACAACGCAGTGCTCAGGGGTGTGGTGGGGAAAACAGACACGGAAACTGCAGACCATCAGCTCAGAGCATCTGCAGTCAGCGACTGTCCTCTGGGAGAAGGGCAGGACTACGTACAGTCTCTGGAAGGATTGTTACTGTTCAGTCGCTAAGTCATGGCCGGCTCTTTGTGACCCCATAGACTGCAGCATGACAGACTCCTCTGTCCCCTGCTTTCTCCTGGACTTTGCTCAAGCTCATGTGCATTGAATCGGTGATGCCATCCAACTGTCTCATCCTCTGTTGCCCCCTTCTCTTCTTGCCTTCAATCTTTCCCAGCTTCAGTGCCCTTTCCAGTGAGTTGGCTCTTCATATCAGGAAGCCAAAGTATTGAAGCTTCAGCTTCAGCATCAGTCCTTCCAATGAATATTCAAGGTTGATTTCCTTTAGGATTGACTGGTTTGATCTCCCAAGAGACTCTCAAGAGTCTTTTCCAGCACCACAATTTGCAAGCATCAATTCTTTGGTGCTCAACCTTTTTCATGGTCCAACTCTCACATCTGTACATGACTACTGGAAAAACTATAGCTTTAACTATATGGACATGTGTCAGCAAGTGATGTCTCTGCTCTTTTTTCTGCTTTTTAATATGCTGTCTAGGTTTGTCACAGCTTTTCTTCCAAGGAGCAAGCATCTTTTAATTTCATGGCTGCAGTAAACATATGCTGTGATTTTGGAGCCCAAGAAAAAATCTGTCACTGTTTCCACTTTTTCCCCTTTATTTGCCATGAAGTGATGGGACCAAATGCCATGATCTTTGTTTTTTGAATATTGAGTTTTGAGCCAGCTTTTTCACTGTCCTCTTTTACCCTCATCAAGAGGCTGTTTTGTTCCTCTTCACTTTCTGCCATTATAGTGGTATCATCTGCATATCTGAGGTTGTTGATATTTCTCCTGCCAATCTTGATTCCAACTTGTGGTTCATCCAGCCCAACATTTCTCATGATGTACTAAACATAGAAGTTAAATAAACAGGATAGCAGTATACAGTCTTGACGTACTCCTTTCCCAATTTTGAGTCAGTCTGTTCCATGTCTGGTTCTAAATGTTACTTCTTGACCTGCATACAGGTTTCTCAGGAGGCAGCTAAGGTGGTCTGGGGTTCCCATATTTTGAAAAATTTTCCACAGTTTGTTGTGATCCACACTGGGTTTCACAAATACTTTCCATTTCTGAGATGAGGCAGCTTAATAGATTCCTATACTTGGCCTCAAGAGGTGGCTTGTGAGAGGAGCTTCAAAAGGCATCATCCATCCCTCCACCTCCCCTTGATCCCCATTGTACTTGGTGACAGGAGTGTGAGAAATTGGAACTGCATCAATTATTAGGTGTTAACCCAGTTCTGGGAATTTATCCCCCAAATTTTTTATGCCTACACTTTAAATGGCTTCCTTTATGGCTCAGCTGGTAAAGAATCTGCCTGCAATGCGGGAGACCTGGGTTCAATCCCTGTTTTGGGGAAGATCCCCTGGAGAAGGGAACTGCTACCCACTCCAGTATTTAGGCCTGGAGAATTCCATGGACTGTACAGTCAGTGAGGTCGCAAAGAGTCGGACACGACTGAGCGACTTTCCCACTTTCACACTTGAAATATCGGACTTTGAGTGAACCCACACATGGTCCAGATATAAGAAAGGGACATTTGGAAAGACATTATCCATTGACAAAGATGGAGGCACAATTGTTAGTTCTTCTTCATCCCATCTCAGGTTTCAGGATTGATGGGTGCCTATGATCAAGTGTTTATGCATATAGGAATGGTTTGACTGAGCAGTGACTGCCAATCTGCAGTGAGACTGCCAATCTTCATTCCTAGAATCTGCTCAATCCTGACTCCACTCCTAAGAAAATTGGGACTGGGCTAACATACACTTCCCCGTGTTGTTACAAAGATTTAGACTTAACCTAGTGCCAAGTGCACATGCTGGGTGAATCTGAACTGGACTTCCAGCATGTTCTCATGGCCACTGGCCTGGCCCAGACATTAGTGGCAGTGCCCTGGGACCAGAGATGCCTTTCTCTGTCCTGGCATACAGCCCCCAGGTCCACTTAGCCCGGGGTCTTTCAGGCACTGCTCTGGGAAAGTTGCCCCATTCTGTACATCCGTGCCTCCATCAAGCGGCCACTGACCTCAGTCTCAGGCCCACAACTCACACAGTCAAAACCCACTCGACATGTGTAAGTTTGAGACTTACCACAAATATAATATGAAAACTGCTAATTCCGGCATCACTCACCATCGAACATGTCTTTTGTGTGGACACTGTGTTTTCCTTTCTAAATATTTGAATAACATTATCATAAATGAGACAGTCCTTGTAAGTTCCAGGGCAATATTGACATTATGCTTAGACAGCAATATCTTTACGAAGTTACCTTAGAAATCATTGTATGTTAATAGAAAACATAGCCATCAGACATTTCTAGGGCTCATCTGCATATTCTGCAATGTTCCAGTTTTGCCATTCATATCCACCTCTTAAATTCAACCATGTATGAGTTTGCACCTTACAAGAGACACAGTTCTTTAAAATATATTTATCACCTCTCTAAGTTCCCTCTGAGTTTCTCTGTACACTGATGGCCTATTTGAGTAAAGGCCAGGGATACATTTGATCATCTGGCCATCACTGCACAACCCAACCTTTTTAATGTTTGAAATTTCATGGCCCCCATAGAAATTATATTTCCCATCCCATTAGCATAAATATTGGGTCTGCTGAAAGCATGATCTGGCAGATATGGGACTCCAGCAGCTTCAATGACCAAGGGAATCTGGGAGTCATTCCCAGCATGAAAGTTGGGATGCTGTTTCGACATAATTGCACTGATGGCCATCTATTCACTGAGAAAAATAAGGACCTGTCCAGCCCTGTTCCAGGTGTGTGAAGGACACGTGTGTATGCTAAGTCGCTTCAGTTGTGTCCAACTCCTTGTGACCCCATGGACTGTAGCCAGGCTCCTCTGTCCATGAGATGCTCTAGGCAAGAATGCTAGACTGGGTTGCCGTACCCTCCTCCAGGGAATGTTCTGGACCCAGGGATCAAAGTCACATCTCTTCCGTCTCCTACTTTGGCAGGGAGGTTCTACTACTAGTGCCACTGGGAAGCAGAATGGTTATTACACAATATTGAGCAGAGTTCCCTGTGCTACTCAGTAAGTCCTTGTTGATTATCCATCTTAAATACAGAGTGTGTACACATCAATCCCAAACTCCCAGTCTGTCCTTCCCTCCACACCCTTCCCTCTGGGCACTGTAAGTTCATTCTCTAAGTTTATGAGTCTGTTTCTGCTAGGGAAGCTTTCTTTTATGAGATAATGAGAGCAATGTGACACCTTAGTTCGATATAATCATGAGACAATCAACTCCTAAATACAATCATCTGCTAAATATACCCATGTCTATTAATGACATCAACTGTAAATTCAAAGAAACTGGCTGATACAGCATTTGTACCATATGGAATCAATAGTTGAAGTATTTATAAAAGAAAATTGATGAGCTCAAGTTTTACTCCCAAGTTTATTTACTTCCAAGTTTTGTCACATTCAGGGGCCTCCCTGGTAGATCAGCTGGTGAAGAATCCGTCTGCAATGCAGGAGACCCAGGTTTAGTTCCTGGGTCTGGACGATCCCCTGGAGCAGGGATAGGCTGCCCACTGCAGTACTCTTCGGCTTCCCTGGTGGCCCAGATGGTAAAGAATCTGCCTGCAATGTGGAGACCTAGGCTTGATCCCTGGCTTGGGAAGATCCCTTGGAGCAGAGATAAGTTACCAGCTCCAGTATTCTTGGGCTTCCCCGGTGGCTCAGCTGGTAAAGAATCCATCTGCAATGTGGGAGGCCTGGGTTCATGTTTTTGGCAAAATTTCAATCTGCCTTATTATGTCCTAAACAGTTGCTTAATCATTTTACACATTCAAAAGCAGTATAGACCTACTGGACTAAAGGGCAGTGGGGGGAGGAGATTTTATCTATTTTACAAATAATTCAACACGAGATTTAAAAATTGAGAATCCTGGGCCTTTATAGATGGTTCACCTTATAGACAGGATGGCCCAGGCTTCCCAGGTAGTGCTAGTCGTAAAGAACCCACCCACTTATCAGCTCAGGAGACATAAGAGGAGTGAGTTCGATCCCTGGATCTGGAAGATCCCTTGAAGGAAGGCATGCCAACCCATTCCAATATTCTTGCCTGGAGAATCCCATGGACAAAGGACCCTGGCAGGCTACAGTCCATGGGGTCACACAGAGTCGGGCACAACAGAAGCAACTTAGCATGCTTGAACACTTTGGCCCACCCTCTAACTTTTCAGAAGGCAAAGCTGGAAGCCAATGAGGTTGTGGGATTTGTCCACAATATGACTAGGGTTGGGGGAGGGGCAGCCCACCATAGAGGTTGGGCCTGGACACCCGCTGCTCAGAGGAGCCCAGACATGCACCTGCCACTCTGCGCTCCATCCTCAGGGCCTGGCACCCAACGGAGCCCCGACAAGTGCTTGCTACATAGGCTTGGACTCAATCCCTGTTATCAACAACACTGAAGAGTGTGAGAGAAAGAGACCGCAAAGCATGAAACTTGCTCTCTAGGAGCAAGCATTCCTATGGATGTCTCCAAAAGTTGATGAACAGAGTCGATGGCAAACTGGATTTTGTTCTGGAAAAGATGAGGGAGGGGGGAGCAGTGCCTTGTCAGCTCAAGCTCTGCAGATGTTGGATGGTTTAGGATCTCAGTGATTCACAGAGAAAACACAGTGCGGCCTCGTTACCGTCATGAACGGGGTTATCTGAGGCCACCAGCTGATTGAAGCGCACTTAGTGAACACTCACAGCAAGAGCTGATACATAAATATGGAGATCTATGCCAAAAATAAAAACTCAGACCTCTTCCTCCATCTGTCTGTGCCTCAGAGGAGCCCCCCAGTGCTGCATTGCAGCCGAGTGGACACCCCCACTCCCAGGAGTGGTCACTGTGCGGAAGCAGGAACGTGCCTTGCCAAGCTTAGCCCAGCATGATCCGCACCAAATGTATGAAACACACACCCACAGGGAGCATGAGTGTGGGACCGGGGAGGGGGCTTGATGCCATCCGCAGCTGAGTCTCTCTGGGCATGACCATCAGCGTCTTCAGCTGCTGCCTTGGCCAGGATCGCAGCATCCCGGAGGACCCACACGCACCCAGGGCACAAAACCCACATTTGTGCAGGTCAACTCTGCAAGAAACCAGGTGTGGGGACAAGGTCGGATATGGATTCTGGCTCCATTCCTCCTAGCTGCAGGACCTTGAGTAAGAGAGCGAACAATTCCATTTCCTGATGGGGCTAACGAGGTACCTACCTTTTGGGACTATGGTGAGTGATAGAGGAGTAAAGGCATGTTCCACTGGGCACACAAGACGGACAACAGAAATGGAGGTCACTATTGTCATTACACAGATTCATGCCTCCTTGGAAATAAAGTGCAGCACTGAAGATGGCAGAGGAGAGGAGACTCCCCAGCTGCCACATCCTGCATCCTGTGTCTCCATCGGCAACCTCTGCTTACTTGCTGTTGTTGTTCAGTCGCTCAGTCATGTCCAACTCTTTGTGGCCCCATGAATCGCAGCACGCCAGGCTTCCCTGTCCATCACCAACTCCCAGGGTTTGCTCAAACTCAAGTCCATTGAGTCGGTGATGCCATCCAACCATCTCATGCTCTGTCGCCCCCTTCTCCTCCTGCCCTCCATCTTTCCCAGCATTAGAATCTTTTCCAATGAGTCAGCTCTTCGCATCAGGTGACCAAAGGATTGGAGCTTCAGCTTCAGCATCAGCCCTTCCAATGAATATTCAGGGTTGATTTCCTTCAGAATTGACTGGTTTGATCTTCTTGCAGTCCAAGGGACTCTCAAGAGTCTTCTCCAGCACCACACTTTGAAAGTGTCAATTCTTCGGTGCTCAGCCTTTTTTATTGTCCAGCTCTCACATCCATACATGACTACTGGAAAAGCTATGACTTTGACTATACAAACCTTTGTTGGCAAAGTGATGTCTCTGCTTTTTAATCCTCTGTCTAGGTTTGTCATAGCTTTTCTTCCAAGGAGCAAGTGGCTTTTAATTTCATTCTCACTTACTGGTTTCCTTATTTACCCACCATCCTGCCTTCCTAGAAGGCTGTGTCTTCTCCACCATTACATCCTTGACAGATAGAGGAAGCCAAGTTAAATACTTGTTGGATTAATGATTTTTCTCTGTCCTCCTTTAACCCTTCTTCCAGTGGTCTTTGTTTTCTCAAGAGAAGTTTTAGAAAGAGAAAAAAGAATTGAAAAAAATCCAGAGAAAAATCCAAAGTTGACTCACTGACTCCTAGAGATAAAGCATGTAGGTATCTCCATATTTATTCTAAATCACATCGGTGAATGTGAGCTCAACAGTAAAAGCACAGAGAACAGCTAAAAGGAAGACCCCAACCTACTCCTTTCCTAAAGAGATCAACCACACTTCAGAATGAATTTCCCAAGTCCAGTGGCCTGGATGTCAATTGTCAGTGTTGTGATGCCAAACCCACCCACAGGCCTGAGTGTGTCTGTTTCCTGCAGGCACCTTCTGCTTAACTGGAAGGGTTTAATCTACAGACAATACTGTAAATTACACAGCTCTCTCCATTGTACAGGCCAAGAAACAGACTCCAATCCATTGTGACTTGCCCCACCAGCTATCAGGTAAGTGAAAGAGGAAAGACTCTCATCAGGTTCTTCCAAACGCAAGTCCAGGGCTCCCCCCATCACCCCAGCCCTGGGGATCCCAAGCCCCACGGTCCCAGCTAGTATCTACAGGCTGTTCTCACAGCTTTCAATGCCTGCCCCCTCCTATTGCTTCATGCTCTTCAGACCTTGCTGACCACCTCTTTCCAGTCATCCTGCTCTTCACCTGCTGGTCACCAAGCCTGCAGTTCAAGCTCAGGGCAGAGTGAAGGTGTTAACAGGCATCTTTGAAGTCAAATATCAGATCTGAAAAAGAAGGAAGAGGGAAGAATTTTAAAATTATATGACAACAGTGGCAAGTGTAGTTAATTTACCTTCTCTCCTTCCTCCCCTTCTTTCACTAGAACTCACTTCCCTTATCCCTGCTGCTGCTACTGCTGCTAAGTCACTTCAGTCGTGTCCGACTCTGTGTGATCCCATAGACGGCAGCCCACCAGGCTCCCCCGTCCCTGGGATTCTCCAGGCAAGAACACTGGAGTGGGTTGCCATTTCCTTCTCCAATGTGTGAAAGTGAAAGTGAAAGTGAAGTCGTTCAGTCGTGTCCGACGCTTAGCAACCCCCATGGACCGCAGCCTACCAGGCTCCTTCACCCATGGGATTTTCCAGGCAAGAGTACTGGAGTGGGGTGCCATTGCCTTCTCCTCCCTTATCCCCAGACCTCATTAATTACTTCTTATTAGAGAGCATTCTGTCAGTGAAACAACTCAGAGGCAGGATGGGAAATGCTGAACTGTGCCACAATGCTCTCCTTTTGGTGCCTTGGCTCAAGGGACCCAGCACTTGTATGGGCAGCCCCTTTCCTAAAATATTTCATCACAGAAGGAAACCAAAATAGGAATACAACTTGTATTTGGAAGGAAGGAAGAGAAGGAAGGAGACAGGAAGGGAAGTAGGGAGGGAGGAAATAAAAAGGAAACTCTACTCGTGGCCTGGGTAGGCTTTTTCTTTAACTCTCAGAAAATTTCCAACACATGGTTATGAAATTGAAAACAAAAAAGTGACCAACCATGAAGCATGACCAGCACCCAAGAAGTGAAACCCGCCTTTCTCAAGCGTTTCTGCCTGATGGTCATAGCACCTGGTACGTGATAAATGCAGCCAGTGTCTGGTGAACGAATGAACACCTTACACGGTGCTATTGTCTTACACAAATTCTTTTAAGAATGGGAGAAAAATCTCAGTAGTCCCTTAAAAGTTCCTTGTAGCTAGTTCATCTTCATCTGCCCTATCTACAGAAGCCAACAAGCACAGTTGGAACAAATAGGTTAATAAAACCAAGCCAGATGGCCAGTCATTAATCTGGCTGCTTCTCCACAGCTGTTGCAAATTTATCTTTCAAAGTCTTACACTAATCAGGGTGTAAATTCCCCTGAAGCCACTTGGTGTCTTGGCAAATAAGCCAGGCCCATGAATTTCTAAGACTATTGCATGCACATTAGTCCCTATAGACTTCCCATCATCCTATTAGTGATGGTGAAAAATCAACCATCTTGAAAACGCCATTCTAAAACTGGGAATTTAGGATTATATCTTGATGCCACATTTTTTGGGTGATTTTTTGTTCTTGTTGTTGTTGTTCAGTCACTAAGTCTTGCCTGACTTTTTGTGATCCCATGGACTGTAGCACACCAGGCTTCCCTGTCCGTCAGTATCTCCCAGAGTTTGCTCAAATTCATGTCCACTGAATCGGTGATGTTATCTAAACATCTCATCCTCTTTTGCCCCCTTCTCCTCATGCCCTCAATCTTTCCGAGCATCAGTCTTTTCCAATGAGTTGGCCTTTCCCATCAGGTGGCCAAAGTATTGGAGCTTCAGCATCCATCTTTCCAATGAATATTCAGGGTTGATTTTCTTTAGGGTTGATTAGCTTGATCTCCTTACTGTCCAAGGGACTCTCAAGAGTCTTCTCCAGCACCACAATTTGAAATCATCAATTCATTCTTCAGCACTCTGCCTTCTTTATTTTTATTTATCTCTCTTGCAATGTGTGACCATTAGAATAGTGCCTCAGCTACACCTGAATTCTCTATGAAGAGGGGAAAGTGAACCTTTGGTTCATCTGGTGTAAGCTTGTAGGTCACATGTTCCCTCATTCTATTACCATCATCACCAAATCTGGAGGAACAGAGAACACCCCACTGAGAAGATTCGGAGGACACAACTGAGCACAGAAGTGGGACAAACATCTCTGTCACCAGAAAAGAAAGGACATACAAGGGAGAAAGTGAGGCTGATCTTCCCCAATGCTTCCCCGACTCTGGGGACGGGTCAAGGTGCCTGGGAAGGTGAATTCTGAGCCTGGTAGGTAACTGGGGTCAAAGCTAAGCTCTCAGTTTGAGTTGATTTGAGTCAGATTTCCTTGTCCTGAAAAGAGGACACATGCACCACAAGATTGTGCTCGGGAGGATGTGAGCTGCTTGTTTAAACAGGCAAGAGGAAGCTGACCCACCCTGGCAAGGTGGACTTAAGTCTTAGCACCATGAGACTGGTCATGACGACATCCTAAATACCCAACGCAGAAGGACAGCACCTGTTCTGCACCATGAGCTTCAGGGAGGCCGAGAATACCCAAAATGACAACTAGGGCATGTGAAGAAAGGGGAGGGAGGAGGGAGGAGAAGAGTGAAAACAAATCAAGAGTGAGAAACACGACTGCCAAGACCGACACCCAACAAAGTCCACCACCATGGAATGAAATGACCTCAGATGAAATAAAGAGAATTTAACAGTATGAAGTTCAGTTCAGTTTCTCAGTCATGTCTGACTCTTTGTGACTCCATGGACTGCAGCATGCCAGGCCTCCCTGTCCATCACCAACTCCCAGAATTTCCTCAAACTCATGTTCATCGAGTTGGTGAGGCCATCCAACCATCTCATCTTCTGTCATCCCCTTCTCTTCCCACCTTCAGTCTTGTCCAGCATCAGGGTCTTTACAAATGAGTCAGCTCCTCGCATCAGGAGGCCAAAGTATTGGGGCTTCAGCTTCAGCATCAGTCCTTCCAATGAATATTGAGGGTTTATTTCCTTTAGGATTGACTGGTTTGATCTCTTTGCTGTCCAAGGAACTCTCATGAGTCTTCTCCAACACCACAGTTCAAAAGCATCAATTCCTTAGTGCTCAGCTTTCTTTATAGTCCAATCTCACATCCATACATGACTACTGGAAAAAACTTAGCTTTGACTATGTGGACTTTGTTAGCAAAGTAATGTCTCTGCTTTTTAATATGCTGTCTAGGTTGGTCATAGCTTTTCTTCCAAGGAGCAAGCATCTTTTAACTGCATGGCTGCAGTCGCCACCTGCAGAGATTTTGGAGCCCAAGAAAATAAACTCTGTCATGGCTTCTGTTGTTTCCCCATCTATTTGCCAAGAAGTGATAGGACCAGATGCCATGATCTTCCCTTTTTGGATGCTAAGCTTTAAGACAGCTTTTTCACTCTCCTCTTTCATTTTCATCAAGATGCTCTTCAGTTCCTCTTCACTTTCTGCCTTAAGGGTGATGTCATCTGCCTGTCTGAGGTTATTGATATTTCTCCCAGCAATCTTGATTCCAGCTTGTGCTTCATCCAGCCTGGCATTTCGCATGATGTACTCTGCATATAAGCTAAGTAAGAGGGTGACAATATATAGCATTGACATACTCCTTTCCCAATTTGGAACCAGTCCATTATTCCATGTCCAGTTCTAACTGTTGCTTCCTGACCAACATACAGATTTCTCAGGAGGCAGGTCAGCTAGTCCGGTATTCCCATCTCTTTAAGAATTTTCCACAGTTTGTTGTGATCCACACAGTCAAAGGCTTTAGCATAGTCAATGAAGCAGAAGTAGATGTTTTTCTGGAATTCTCTTGCTTTTCCCATTATCCAGCAGTTTTTAATAATATGAAAGATGGTGTTAAAATAAGTATTTTTTTTTACTACTCAGACATTAAAGTGAGAAACAGCATTCATGAAAAAGATAGACATTCTGAAACAAAAGCAGAATAATAGCAATGAAAAAGACCATCTGGAAATTAAAGAAAAATAGTTTATGAGTTAGAAAATACCCAATAAAAAGAATAAATACTCAAACAACAAATTTTTAAAAACTAAAGAATTTGAAAATATTTTTGAAATTTATACATTATGTAGAAGGCTACCCACTCCAGTATTCTTGGGCTTCCTTTGTGGCTGAGCTGGTAAAGAATCCGCCTGCAATGCGGGAGACCTGGGTTCAATCCCTGGGTTTGGAAGATCCCCTGGAGAAGGGAAAAGCTACCCATTCCAGTATTCTCGCCTGGAGAATTCCATGGATTGTATAGTCCTCGGGGTCCCAAAGAGTCGGACACGACTGAGCGACTTTCACTTCACTCCACTTCAGAAGACAACTATGAAGTTAAAATACAAAATTAAAAAAGTGGAGAATTTCTACACACATCCTTGTGAACATGTAAAACATTATTGATATTAAGAAAATCTTAAAAGCTATCAGACTGAAATTACTGATTACCTACAGAGAAACCAACAAATAGTCTGAAAGCTAGTATTCCTTCAGTGACAATGGATTACAATGCCAGCAGACAATAATATCTTCCCCTAAACTTGGGGGAAAGTAATATCAGGTGAGAAGCTGTCATTATATTGTGAAAGGAAAGACATTCTTTTCTGTTTACAACCCTTGACCATTTCTACATAATAGTCTAAAACTACTAAGCAGAAAAAAATCTAGGGTGAATTAATGGTATTCAAGAAACAATGATGAGCAAAGAAATTGACAAAATACATTGCATTTAACTATCAAGCATTATATATTTCATAAATATGTTATAATATAATGTACTTAACTATCAAGCAGTTAAAAATCAGAATGATAAAAGAATTGATAATAATAACACAGAAACTGAAGGAAGAAATACTTAAGAATGTGGGAGGACGGAAGTTTAAAGCATACCAAAGTCCTTTTCTCTTTGAGAAGCATAAAAGAAATAATAAATTTAACTTTATTGGAAAGCTTTACGTTGACACATATATATCAAAAAGTTAAACTGAAGGAATAGAAATGCAATCTATAGTTCCCAAACTAGAAGAAAAACAGGAACTAAAGAAAACTAGGTCAATACAGCAAAATATAGAAACAGAGGAAGAATATAAAAAGCAAGATAAAGAGAAGAAATAAGAGAATAATGTTTGTACTGGGATGCTCTGGGTATGTGTGTGTGTGTGTGTGTGTGTTCACGCACGCTCAGTCATGTCCGACTCTTTGCGACCCCATGGACTGTAGCCCCCCAAGTTCTTCTGTCCATGAGATTCTCCAGGCATGAATACTGGCATGGGCTGCCAGCTCCTCTTCCAGGGGATCTTCCCGACCTAGGGATCAAACCCATTTCTCTTCCATCTCCTGCACGGCAGGTGGATTCCTTACCACTAGCACCAAATTAGGGCTTGGTCTCAAAAGTGTGGACCCTCCCAAAGCATCTCCTGTGGCAAAGACTCGGGCAAGGCGGTCCCACAAGTACATGTGAGAATGGAAAGTAAGGAGCCCAGTAATGTTGCCCTTTAGTGCTGGTGCTTCGGACAGCTGGGGCTCTGGACACGCGGGACCATCTGAAACCTCTCTAATTGTCACCCATCGGCCCCTTTTGCCTCCCTGCGGCTCTGATTCTCATTTCAACCCTGAGCCTGTGCACGGCAGGGCAGTTCCCAGGGAAAGCTGAAGAAATCCTCATGCGAAAAGAGGGGACCACAGCACCCTGACATTACTTTGCCAAGAAAGGTCTGTCTACTCAAGGCTATGGTTTTTCCAGTGATCATGTATGGATGTGAGACTTGTACCATAAAGGAAGCTGAGCACGGAAGAATTGATGCTTTTGAACTGTGGTGTTGGAGAAGACTCTTGAGAGTCTCTTGGACTGCAAGGAGATCCAACCAGTCCATCCTAAAGGAGATCAGTCCTGGGTGTTCATTGGAAGGACTGATGCTGAAGCTGAAACTCCAATACTTTGGCCACCTGGTGGGAAGAGCTGACTCGTTGGAAAAGACCCTGATGCTGGGAAAGATTGAAGGCAGGAGGAGAAGGGTACGACAGAGGATAAGATGGTAGGATGGCATCACCAACTCAATGGACATGGTTTTGGGTGGACTTTGGGAGTTGGTGATGGACAGGGAGGCCTGGCATGCTGTGGTTCATAGGGTCGCAAAGAGTCAGACACGACTGAGTGACTGAACTGACTGGCTGACACCGCCCTGTGTTCCTTCGGCAGCCTGCAGGGCCACCCCAGGGGAACTCAGCTGGGGACCTGGAGAGAGGCAGCCGCAGCATCTGTTGTGACATGTGATGGGACTGAAATCGCCCCCAGGAAGACAGATTTTCAGACTGAAAAAAAAAAAGCCATATGCTTCTTACAAGGCAACCCCAACAAAATGAAGCAGAAAGTTTCAAACTATGAGGCACGGGAAAAAATTACATACTGAAGAGGAATCCTCACATTCTTGCATAAGAATGTGCACAAAGATGCTTGCTGGAGCAATGATTGTAATGGCAACAAATCAAATACCGTTATGTTCAAGAACGGAGAATAAAAAAAGAGAGAGAGAGAGAAGAGGACAGTCATAAAGGAGTATGCACAGCATCCATGCCCAAAGTGTAAAACTCAAATGGGAAAACCTAGGGGAAACATTGTGACACTCTGCTGCTGCTGCTGCTAAGTCGCTTCAGCCGTGTCCGACTCTGTGCAACCCCATAGACGGCAGCCCAACAGGCTCTGCCGTCCCTGGGATTCTCCAGGCAAGAACACTGGAGTAGGTTGCCATTTCCTTCTCCAATGCACGAAAGTGAAAAGTGAAAGTGAAGTTGCTCAGTCGTGTCTGACTCTTAGCAACCCCATGGACTTCAGCCTACTCTAGTCCAAAAAGGGACTTAGAAATAGTGAAACTGTGTGTGTGTGTATATGTGTGTGTGTGTGTGTGTGTGTGTACACACGCGCACATGCATGCTCAGTTGTGTCTGACTCTCTTCGACCTCATGGACTGTATTCCACCAGACTCCTCTGTCCATGGGATTCTCCAGTCAAGAATACCGGAGTGGGTTTCCATTTCCTCCTCCAGGGGATCTTCCTGTCTCAGGGATCGAACTCACGTGTCTTGCATCTCCTGCATTGGCAGGCAGATTCTTAACCACTGTATCACCTATACTCAACTGTACACACATACAGATAAACCTGTAGTTCAGTATGCTTCACTAATTTCAACTTACTTTCTAATATAGTTCAACATGTTTGAACTCAGCATTGCTACAGATTTATGACTGGTTATATTAATTATAAACTTTCCCTTTAAATGATTAGCCATTTAAAGTTTCTCAAGAAGAAGCAGAATTTTAAACAAAGATATTGTCTCTTTTTCAATGTCATACACACAAAGATGTTCACTGGTTTTACTAACAATTAAAAACTTAAATGTTATGCATGAGTAAATGGTCACATGCTTTCAAAACATTAAGCATTAAAATGAAAGTTGTAAGGGGAACATTTATGAACTGAGATGTGTACAACATGAGTCCAATTAAGTTTAGAAAGAGATAGAGTGAAGGAGAGAAGTAAACAGAAAAATAAAGCAGAAAACTCAACTTCGAGTGAAGAAAAAAGAATTCAAGAAACAATGGTAATAAAAGAAATAGAAAAAATAAGCTGGTTAATCTAAAAGTCTACCATATGCCATAACAGCAAAAAAAAAAAAAAAATTGAAATACTTAGATTTAAATGAAATATGTACAAGATTTCTATGCTAAAAATCACAAAATGCCAAGAAAAAAAATCATAGAAAACCTGAATAAATGGGAATATACACCATACTCATTGATTGGAAGGTTCTATATTGTCATTTTCCCCCAAAATGGTCGAGTGATGCAATGTGATTCCAATCAAAATCACAGCAGAAATTCTTGTTGATGAACTGATTGCCAAATTTCTATGGAAAGGCAAAGGAACTAGGATAGTCAAAAAACATTTTGAAGAAGAAAAAATCAAGTTTAAAGACTCTCTATGGCCTGATTTCAAGGTTCATCATGAAGCTACGATAATCAAGATAATGTTGTAGTGATTAGAGGAGACACAGATCAATGGAACAGAACATGGAGCCCAGAGGTAGACTCACAAATATATGATCAAACGATTTCCAACAAAGTTGCAAAGATACATTACTGAGGGAAAGAACAGCCTTAACAAACAGTGTTGGAACAATTGGATGTTAATGTGCAAATAAATAAATAAAGCTGATCTAAGCCTTGCACCATTTACAAACACTGATTCACAATTTAAACCCCAAATTGTCTATTAAGAAATATAGGAGAAGCTATTTATGAGCTCAATTTAGGCAAAAATTTCTTCAGCACTACAAGCATGAACAACAAAATTTAAAAATCCATAAACTGAACATCAGAAGTAAAAAGTCCTTTTCCTTGAGGGACTATATTAATTAAAATTAAAAAGTCAGCTGCTGACTGGAAGAAAATACTTGCAAAGAATGTACTTGATAATAAACAACTTGCATACATAAGATATAAATAACTCAAAAACAATAAGTAAACAAATTATAATTTAATAAACATTGAACATATAGCAAAAAGATTTGTACACACACTGTACCAATAAGACACATGAATGTAAAGTAAATACATGAAAAAATGTTCAACATAATTAGTCAATGGAAAAATGCAAATTAGAACAACAGTTAGATATCATTACACACTATTTGATCTTCTCAGGTGGCACTAGGGGTAAAGAACCACCTGCAAATGCAGGAGACTCAAGAGATGTGGGTTTGATTCCTCGATCAAGAAGATCCCCTGGAAGAGGGCATGGCAACCCAATTCTGTAGTCTTGCCTGGAGAATCCCATGGACAGAGGAGCCTAGTAGGCTGCAGTCCACAGAGTCACAAAGAGTTGGAAACAATTAGCACACACTACTTAGAAAAACTAAACTTTAAACAAAAAATCTTTTCATTAATAATACCAAGTGCTGGAGATTTGGAGCAACTGGAACTCTCATACCTGGCTGGTGGCAATGCAGAAAGTTACAACCACTTTGGAAAAGCATTTGGCAACTTCTTTTAAAGTTGCACTTACCATATGACCCAATAATCCCATATCTAGGTATTTCCCCAAAGAAAATGAAAACTGAAGTTCACAGCAAAGCTGCATATGAATGCTTACAATGACTTAGTTCATAATCACCAAAACTGGAGATGAGCCAGATGGCCTTTAGCTAGTAAACAGATAACCAAATTGGGGTGTTGGTTCCATGACTGTGTTTGTAAAAACTAATAGAACTAAACATGAAAGAGCGTGGTTTTACTGCATGAAAATCATGCTTCAATAAATGTTATAATTTTAAAAGGTACTTGTGAGTTTTAATTCTCACATCTGACTGTCAATGAGCAAAGAAGCTTCTTGAAAAATGCAGTTACTTCATCTGGCTAGGGACAGAACTCAATAGTTTAAGGTAGGAAGTTTCAAGTGAAAGGGCTGGTTTCCACGGAAAGGCTGTGACTCTAAAGAGATAGTTTGTGAAGGGTGGAGAAAAGCACTTCGTCTACAGCACAGTCAGAGCATTAAGTGTTAGTCACTTAGTCCTGCACAACTCTCTGGGACCCCATGGACTCCTCTGTCCATGGAATTCTCCAGGCAAGAATACTGGAGTGGGTAGCCATTCCCTTCTCCAGGGAATCTTCCTGATCCAGGGGTCGAACCTGGGTCTCCTGCATTGCAGGCAGATTCTTTATCATCTGAGCCACCAGAGGAAGGTACTAAAGATGATGAGATCTTTGGGACCATTTGTTTTGAAACCACTGTTAGAGAATCTGGAGTGACATGTAGGAAAAAAAGATTTCTCAGTGAATTGAGGGAAGGAAGTTAATTTAATTGATCCCAAAGCATTTGTCCTAGTTCCTTTTAATAAGAAGCTTAAATCAGTGCAATTCAATGAGTATCATCAGACTCTAGGCTGGCCCCTAGGAGCCAGCTCCACAGTGAACATTGTTCCTTATAACACAGTGGCCCTCTCTGTTTCCCAGTTAAGTAAAAACACTTTAGAGATTAGCACCCTTTGGAGAGCCTCCCCGTCTGCTATCTGCTCCCAGGAAGCCCACAGAGAAGCTACAGCCCTTAGGAGATGAACAAGCTGGAAATCTACAGAGCACTTTGGACAACTATGTCATGTACCCACTAGCAGGGGTTCAAATTCTTCCCTTGAACTTCTTTAAACTGATTTGAACTATGTTATTTTTCAGTAGCTAAGTTGAGTCTGACTCTTTTCAACCCCATGGACTGCAGCATGCCAGGCTTCCCTGTCCTTTACTATCTCCCTGCTCAAACTCATGTCTGTTGAATCAGTGATGCCATCCAACCATCTCATCCTCTTTCACCCCCTTCTCTTCCTGCTCTCAATCTTTCCCAGCATCAGAATCCTTTCCAGTGAGTCAGCTCTTCAAATTAGGTGGCGAAACTATTCGAGCATCAGTTTCAGCATCAGTCTTTCCAATGAGTATTCAGGGTTGATTCCCTTTAGGGTTGACTGGTTTGTGTTCTTGCTGTCCAGGGAACCTAGAGTCTTCTCCAGCACCCATTAGCCTTCTTTAGAGTCCAGCTCTAACATCCGTACATGACTACTGGAACTACCATAGCTACATACATTTCTTAAAGCCTACAAGAGTGTATATGGGAAATATTACCTACCAGGATCCTCAGTCCATGGGATTTTCCAGGCAAGAATACTGGAGTGGGTTGCCATTTCCTTCTCCAGGGGATCTTCCCCAACCAGGGATCGAACCCAGGTCTCCCGCATTGTAGGCAGACGTTTTACCATCTGAGCTACCAGGGAAGCCCCATATTACCTACAAGGGAGATATAAAGATACCTCAAAATGATGTTGGATTTTTAAGAACCTTGGCAAACGTGAAAGGAAGCTCAGTATAGGCTATTTGTTAAAACAATCTTCCTCATCTTGGTAATCAGACTAAGTATCAGACATTCATTCAGAACCTCTTTAAAAATAGCACAGATACACTGAAGGCTCAAAAATTAGACCATGGAAATAGAATCATCTGTAGCAGTTAGTAAAACCACCAGGGGTAAAATGTAAAGAAAAACATGTAACATTTAAAATTGAACTTTTTAATAAGGCTAAGATCTCTAAGTCTATAATGAAACTGGCAGTTCTATACTCAATTAATGGCTTTTGCCACCCAAAGTCATGAGAAAGTTAAAGCATTTCTTTGTAAAAACAAGTTTGGAAAAGAACCTCTTACTAAAATATTCACAAAACAGTATGGTTACATAAACGTAGAGAACATTAAAGAATACTGAAATCGACATTACAAATGAAAACGGGTCTAACCCACACGGGTACTGAATTTTAGCAAAGTGAGAAAATTAAATAGGAAAACAGAAACCTTAACAGTAAATATTCATTATTAACTGGAAACTTGTAAAAGTATGATCGTCTCCTTCGCCCCTTTCCTTTTTGTCCTTATTTCCATTTAGATGAACATGAAGCAACCATGGAAGACAATCTAACTGGGTCGCATTGAAAACTATTCATAAAATATCAAATATCTGCGGATGAGAACAGTGCACATGTCAGAGCAAAGCTGAAAGTCGTGGAGGGTTGACCAGAATGGAAAACACAGACCAAGGGAACACTCACATTAAAGTCGAGTTCAACAGCTCTTGGTGATTTTTCCATAGAGAAACTCACTCTCTTGGTTAGTCACTGTATGAACCCTGGAATAAGTGGCATGTTTCATAATTGCCAAAAATGAAAACAACAAATATCTCAACAATGATAAATGGATAAACACATTGTGGTATACCTTTCTACAATGAAACGCAACTCAGCAATAAAAATAAACCGATACATGCATCTCAATGGGAACATAGTACTTTTCATATAACCTGTTTCATTATTCTCCCATCCCCGCCAGAACATGGAATAATATCTCCTGGTGACTAATAATAAAAGTAATAATGAAAAAGGACCATGGCTCTTATTAATTAAGTGCTTACTGTATGCTGACCCTTGTTCTAAACACTTAACATGTACTCAATCGTTTAAACATCACAACATCTCTATGAAGTGGGCACTTTGATTAGCCCCATTTTCAGATGAGAAAATCCAATTACAGCAAAATCGGTGACTTACCCGGGGTCACACAGCCAATAAGTGGCAGGGCCAGGGTTCAATCCCATCTGTATGAGCATCGTCTTAACTCTCCAGAGTCTAAAACTACCTTCTCTCACAAAAAGCTTGGCTGTTCCTGAACTCCCCAAGAAGTTTTCCTTGGCTCCACCAGAATTCATTCTGGAGAAATGCTGCTCTGAGATGCTGAGTCATGTTTAATACACAGATGTCACAGCCTCCAGATTTTCGAACAGAGAAACGTATGCTAATCTGATGTGAGTTGCTTCTGAGTCTGAAATTTTTAAAGTTTATTTTATTACATATCATTTTTATAAATTGTTTACTTCAAGAATGCTAGCTTCCCTTAAAGCATAGCTTACATATCTCCATATGAATATTCCACTGTGCTGAAAATCACCTAATAAATTTGCACTTTGATTGGGATGGAGATGGGAACTGGCTTATAAATTTGCTTCATTCTCATTTTCAAAGAGAATTTTCAATGAAACAGAAAAAGAAATGGCACATGTCCCAAAGCAGCAAATGCACACCATCCCACAGGGCTTGCAGTGGGGCCCAGACTGAGGTGCTGTGCCCGCGGGCCCACGACCCGGTTCCCTGAGGCAAAGAGAGGGATGGACGGGCCACCTCCAGACAGACTCTGCAAAGAGCCTTCCTTCCAGTTCTACAGCTGTGTGAGTCAGTTCCCGGAAGGTAGGGTAAGAGAGCTTGCTTAAGCAAGAAAATAACACCACCATTTGAGGATTCTTTTGAAGGTATTGAGTCTTTAGTTCTTACTGAAACATGCTGTTTTACATTAAATGATAACAGTACAGAAACAATGGGTAACTGAAGAATTCTGAAAAAGTTTGCTAGAAAATGGAAAAATTAGGGCACCTTTAAGATCACCTTCCTAGATGCATAGGCAAACAGTTAGAAGAGGCGTTTTCAAAGCCCGACCCCTGATCTGGCAGATGAAACAAGTTAGATTCAGGAAGGTCCACTTCCTTGCAAAATATCAAACAATTTGAATTCTTGAGCAATTCCCATTTGGATATAACTGACATACCCAAACAATACTATTTAGAGGTAAATATACAAATAAATGGGCTTCCCAAATGGCTCAGTGTTAAAGAATCTGCCTGCTATTCAGGAAATGCTGGTTCCATCCCTGTATGTTCCCTGGAGAAGGAAATGGCAGTTTACTCTAGTATTCTTGCCTGGGAAATCCCACAGACAGAGGAACCTGGAGGGTTACAGTCTAGGGGGTTGCAAAGAGCTGGATTCAATGATCAAAAAACAACAACATGCAAATATACAGATGATATACAGGGGGGATATAACACATAAATAAGAATTTGTTCAACTGCAGAAAAGAACTGAAGTCTGGAATCTTGGATCAGCTCAAAGTATAAAGGCTGCTAGTTATCCTAACATGCTAGGATACAGGGAGCTTATGTGGAAAAAATAAAGGGAGCTTCAGATTAAAGTCAGCTGTGTGTGTTTGGATAAATCCCTTCACCCCTAAGGATCAATGCCCTCTATCAAAAGAGCAAAAAAGTAATTCCAGTTCACCCACCTCGCAGTTACAGCAAAGATCAAATGACATCATCTATAGACTTTTTTAAAATGAGAAGTACTGTACAAATGTTAGCTCTTAGTATTGGGATTTTATCAATCAATATATAGGGAGAATGAATCAGAAAGATGGCCTTTCTTGTCAGGGTTAAACCTAAGTGTGGCAATAAGGTCTAACATATTTCCATACGACATTCCATTGTGCTGAAAATTACCTAATAAACACTCTGACCGGGGTAGAGGTGGGGATTGGCCATGGGGCTTACCAGGTGGTGCAGTGGTAAAGAATCCACCTGCAATGGAGGAGACATGGGTTCAGTCTCTGGGTGGAGAAAATCCACTGGAGAAGGGAGTGGCAACTCACTCCAGTATTCTTGCGTGGAGAATTTTAAGGACAGAAGGAGCCTGGCAGGCTACAGTCCATGGGGTCAAAAAGAATCAGACATGACTGAGCGACTGAGCTGGAGAGAATTTAGCATCATCATTTATGTTCCGGAGAAGAGGCAATGGCAACCCATTCCAGTACTCTTGCTTGGAGAATCCCATGGACAGAGGAGCCTGGTGGGCTGCAGTCCATGGGGTCGCTGAGAGTCGGACACGACTGAGCAACTTCACTTTCACTTTTCACTTTCATGCATTGGAGAAGGAAATGGCAATCCACTCCAGTGCTCTTGCCGGGAGAATCCCAGGGACGGGGGAGCCTGGTGGGCTGCCGTCTATGGGGTCGCACAGAGTCGGACACGGCTGAAGTGACGCAGCAGCAGCATTTATGTTCTCGACCTACCACGTTTGATTACCTTCCGCTCATACCTTCATTTTTACATGTAAAAGGATCTCCTGCTGGTTTAAAAATCATGGGTTCTGTTTTTATTATATATTACTTATTATTATTATACCCTTAAGTAGTTAAAAGCATACTCTTCGTTTATCCCCTACACAAGGCTAAAGTTGAGCAAAGTATCTGCCTCTTCTGTCACAAGAAAAGAGCCCAAAGACACACTCATCTCCCTCCAGATGGCCTGACCCAGCTACTCCTGAGGAACAGGTTGGTATTATCCAAAGTCTGGCCGTAGATCGTTAAGGTTGCAAATATCCTCTCTTATCTCTCTGAGGAAAGTTATCGTGCTCACTTTCAATTTCTGTTCTTTGTGCTGAAATAGCTTTATTTGACCTCCTAGCAGCTGTTCCACTGTTTGTTTGAAATCTGTCCCATAACGTTTTTCAACGAGCTCATCTTTATTCCTTGGAATGGCCCAGTGCCTTAGCTAGTGTTTTTGACCTGGGAAAAGGGCCAGGTGCCTTAGTCCTTAGGCCAGCTTGAGGGACAGGAGAACACTCTTCAGGGCAGAGAACCACTCATAATCTGACCTGATTAAGGCATGCCTGCCCCACAGTACTCCTCCCAGACCCATTGTCTTCAGCTCAGACTTTTTTTTTTTTTTGGTTCAGAAAGAGCTACTTTCCGATGGATTTCTCAGTATGTCTTGCAGGTTTGCACTTCACTGATTATTAGTGATGTTGAGCCTATTTTCATATGTGTCTCAGCCATTTACATGTATTCTTGGAGAAATATCTATTAGGATGTTTCGCCCATTTTTAATTGGGTTTTTTGGTTTTATTTTGCTATTAAGTTGTAACAGTTTCTTGTACACTTTGGATATTAATTCCTTATCAGGAATGTGGTTGGCAAATCCTTCCTCCTATTCAGTAGGTTGTCTTTCTCTCTGTTAACAGTTTCCTTTGCTGTGCGGAAGCGTTTTAGTCTGGTGTGGTCCTACTTGCTTATTTTTGCTCTTGTTGCCTTTTGGTGCCATATTCATGAAAACATGGCCCAGACCAAATGAAGCTTTTCCTCTGTGTTTTCTTCTAGGATTTTCACAGTTGTAGGTCTTGCATTTAAGTCTTTCATCCATTTTGAGTTAATGTTTGTGTATGATGTAAGATAAAGTTTCAATTTCATTCTTTGGCAACTGGATATCCAGTTTTCCTGGATATCCTAAATGAAATCAACCCTGAATATTCCTTGGCACTTCAATATCAGTGATGCGAAAATCTGACTCGTTGGAAAAGACCCTGATGCTGGGAAAAAGACTGAAGGCGGGAGGAGAAAGGGATGACAGAGGATGAGATGGCTGGATGGCATCACTGACTCAGTGGACATGAACTTGGGGAAACTCTGGGAGATCTTAAGAGATATGGAGGCCCGGCATGCTGCAGTCTTTGGGGGCCACAAAGAGTTGGACACGACTTGGTGACTGAACAACAACAAATCCAGTTTTCCTGACACTACTTGTTCAAGAGACTGTGTTTCATTTTCTCAGCTGGAATTTCTGTTTTTTAAACCTCTTTCTCTTCTTGTAACTCCTAACATGCATGTCTGAGATGAAGCCCACCATCCATGTTTAGCTAGCAATCTTTTTTCACAATTAATAAAAATTAAGAATCTCCAGAAAAATTAGGCAAATAATGATTTTCATAACCAAAAAAAAATATATATATATATATACATCCCTGGTTACTTAACAACCACAAATCTAATCTGTAGAACTACTGGGTATTTGTTTAGGCGTGGACACACCCACCCATTAAATTGCCAATAATGTACGCTTGAGGACCAAGCACAGTGGGCACCCCAAGGTGGTATCTCTGTGGATGACCGCCTGCCTCTATGCTTGTTCCCAGGGCACCTGGGGGGTGGAGTTCTGTTACTCAAAGTGAGAACACAAACATTGCAGTCTGCTAGCTTTGAGAAAATGAGCTTCCACCTATCAAGTTTCTAAATACATAATTGCCATGTTTCTACCAACAACAGTTTTATTTCCATCTTTAAATCTTGTTTTAAAAACACAAGAAGGAATCTAAGGGATCAAAGTGCTGGAACAGCAAAACCTTGCCAAGGAGCATGCCAGGCTTAGA
The DNA here is from genome assembly GCF_910594005.1 of Cervus elaphus. Lineage (NCBI taxonomy): Eukaryota > Metazoa > Chordata > Mammalia > Artiodactyla > Cervidae > Cervus > Cervus elaphus. Next base: position 66,372,176 of record NC_057839.1, read on the forward strand.
GGTTTTCTACCCTGCACGCTCTCTGAGAATTGTGTCTGATTCTGAGGTGGGCTTTTCGGCGTTCCTTAATCTTGGGCAAGCATTAATCACTTCTTGCTCTATTGTTATAATTATTTGTGACATAAACATTATAGCTGTTGCTTAATCAGTAAGTCATGTCTGACTCTTTTGTGCACCCATGGACTGTAGCCCTCCTGGCTCCTCTGTCCGTGGGATTTGCCAGGCAAGAATACAGGAGTGGGTTGCCATTTCTTCCTCTAGGTGATCTTCCCATCCCAGGGATCAAACCCATGCCTCCTGCTCTGGCAGGTAGATTCTTCACTGCTGAGCAACTGGAGCAGCCCAAACATTATAGTAGTGATATTAATGAAGCAATTTCTTTGCAATTCTCTATAGTTATGTGTACAACATAGTTAAAATTCTGTATTTTTTCTTACTTACTATTATACCAAAAAAAATTTTTTCCCATATAGTACTACTCAGACTTAGCAATTTTTGTTTAACAGTCTATCAAATCAACACAATATATTTTATTCCCCGTTCCCCTATTTTTGTTTATATTTTGCTTGCACGATTTTAACAGTATTTCAAAGATCACTCTTTACTATTACTTTTCTAATTGGATTAATATCCAGGTTGGGGGCTTCCCTGGTGGCTCAGTGGTAAAGAATCCACCTGCCAATGCAGGGGACATGGGTTCGATCTGGGAAGATCCCACATGTCGCGGAGCAACCGAGCCCGGGAGCCCACGTGATGCAGCCACAGAAGCCCGCGTGTCCCAGAGCCCCTGCTCCGCAGTAAGAGAAGCCGCTGCAACGAGGAGGCCCCGCCCACCGCAGCTGGAGAGCGCCCCCTACCGCCCGTGACTGGAGAAAAGCCCGCAGAGCAACAAAGACCCAGCCCAGCCAAGTACATCTACAGGCCGGTTTTGGTTAAACCACAGTTTTCTTCCATAAAGACTTTACCAATTTACTGCCAGTAGCAATGAAGAAGGACTAGGTTCACTAGCATTTCACTAGCCATTACTTATGGATAATTTTTGACAAATGAATGGGGGCAAAATGGTCTGGGAACCACTACTAGGATCTGGAAATATTGACTCCAGTCTACATCAGAAACAGAAAGAGACGTTGCAGCACAATTTTCTCTACTCGAGTTTCTATACCTGCTTCTTAAAAAGTCGACCTAATAGGTCATATCACTGCACCTTGTTCCGACAAAACGGATTCAGGTCAGATGTCTGACTGCCTTCTTGACCTAAGTTAGAACTGGAAGCAGAAACATTTCCCAAGAAAGTTTTAAAATCCTGTGTAACCTAGCCTTTGTAAATGTCAGCTCTGAATGGATTTCCAGTTCCTTTCCAAAGCCCTTCGCCTCCAGGGAGCGCGTTTCTCTTGTCATGGTAAAATTGAACTCCTTTAAAACATCTGAAGTCTCCTGAGTGTTGTATCCTTTACAATTTCAAAAAGGGAGATGATTTAAAATCAAAACGCGTTCAACAGGGAGATGACCATGAAGCGACCATCTGGAAAGAAAGGTCACCTCCTTGAATACCTGGGTCCAGAGATGCATCCAGAAGGCAGAGAGGCTACAGAAAGGGTGACGGCACCCACTATAAAGACCACAGAAGGTGTCATTCTAATATCATGTCACTTTCAAACGGAAAACACAGGACCGTGAAACTCCACTCGTTCCCAAAACTTTAAGGATACGTAGATGTAAAAGCTAGCTCTGTTGTACTTTGCTTTACTGCATTTTAAAATCATAGAAATGTGGACATGAGAACCACCTTGTCTTCCTCCCTAGTAGTGAGATCTTTGTGCTTGCCACCCGCCCATCACCATTTTACACAGACTAAAAGCCTGCAGCCTAACCGATTTCCACATCATCAATCTTGGCCAGCCTCGGGAAATGTGCTAAGTGGGATGACGCTCTTACTTACCCTTTCTTTGGCCCCTGCTCCACCCGACCCTCAGACCTGTCATCTTCCACTTTTTTGGTACATGGATATTCATAGCGACTTTGATATAGTTTATATACCCTCCTAATTGTACACATTTAAAGTCTACATCTTAATAAATTTGGGCTTACGCATGCACCTGTGATACCATCACCACAAACCAATGTACTAAATATACTGCTCATCACCTCCAAAAATTTCCCTGTGTTCTTTGGGTCTTTATTGATAAGAACACTTGAGACCTCTTCTCTTCACATGAAGTTTGATATACTGTTGACTATTGGTGCCATACATACAGCAGATCTCTAGAATTTATTCATCTTCCATAACAGACACTTTATACCTGATTGAAAAGAACACCTTCCACTTTTGCTATGACAGCCCGGAAGGGGTGGGATGGGGTGGGCGGCGGGAGGGAGGGTCACAGGATAGAGGACACATGTATACCTCTGGCTGATTTATGCTGATGTGTGGTGAAGCCAACACAACATTGTAAAGCGGTTATCCTCCAATTAAAGATAAATGAATACAAAGATTTTTTTTAATTAAAAAAAACACTTTGACTCATTGTTATTTTTCAATTGCTAAGTTGTGTCTGACTCTTTGCAACCCTTATAGACTGCAGCACACCAGGCTGCCCTGTGCTTCACTATCTCCCAGAGTTTGCTCAAACACATGCCCACTGAATCAGTGAGGCTATCTAACCATCTCATCCTCTGCCACCCTTTTCTTCTTTTGCCTCCAATTTGTAAGATGGAGAGAATAACATCCCTACTTCTTGGGCTGTTTCCAAAGTTAAATTATTTAAATAAACTAGTAAACAGTATGGTGTCCAGTATAAGTCTCATTGTCTATGCACATTGTCTATTTTTATTATTACTATTATTGAATTTCTGGCATTTCTGCCAGAGAGATCTTCAGATCTTGGGCCATCTTTAGAAATTTCAAACCATATTACATAAAATTTCCTACTCTGCTCCATTAACATGAAGTGGCAACAAAATTACATGTCACAGTTAATCAAGAGTTATTAAGAAAATAGTTCTTTCTAGGATGGAAAGAAATTGCCAGGTTAACAACAGTGGCCACGAAATGCCAGCCTATCCATGTAACTCATTGTCTGTCTGAACCAGGATATTTCTGAGCGAAAGGAAGCATGAGTGATGATGACTAATGAAAGCCTTGGGACAGCAGGTGCCATTGAGGGCTGACGTGGGCCAAGCAGAAGGATGGTTCCTGAAGCGGTCAGCTGATCCTTCTCCCAGGTTCCCTCTCAGCATCTCCCAGGACAGACCTTCACCAGAAATACAGTCAAACCACCCATCATCTCCTGAACATCCCCCACTGCCTTTCCTGAGAGATGGCTTCAGAACTTTCTCTCTGTTTGGGAGGTTTCTCTGCAAAGCCTATCAAAATTCTACCCAGGGGGTTTCCCTGATGGTACAGTGGATAGACATCTGCCTGCCAATGCAAGGGACAGGGGTTCGATCTCTGGTCCAGGAGGATTCCACATGCCGTGGAGCAACGAAGCCCGTGGGCCGCAACTACTGAGTCCACGTGCTGCAATTACTGAAGCCCGTGTGCCTAGAGCCCGCACTTCATTGCAAGGGAAGCACTGCTGTGGGAAGCCCACACCACAGCCAAGAGCAGCCCCTGCTTGCACAGTGAGAGAAAGCCATGCACAGCAATGAAGACCCAGCACAACTGTAAATAAATATTTTTTTTTAAATAATTCTACCTGGTACTTGTTGCTATGCTGTGTCGCTCAGTTGCATCCAACTCTTTGCGACCCCTTGGACTGTAGCCCGCCAGGCTCCTCTGCCCATGGGGTTCTCCAGGCAAGAATACTGCAGTGAGTTGCCATGCCGTTCTCCCAGGGATCTTCCCAACCCAGGGATCGAACCCAGTCGCCCACATTACAAGCAGACTCTTTACCGTCTGAGCCGCCAGGGAAGGCCTAGTGGCACTGTCCATCTCTAAACATCCCTTTATGAGGAGATGGCCCCATACCTTCATTCAAATGAGCTCCCTGCTCTGGCTGTCCCCAGAAGTCCTCTCCTCTCATGGAATTTCTGTACTCTTCCTTTTTTTATTTCTTTTATTTATTGTCTCTGAACCTATCAACTCGTTCACATCTGTGTAAGATTCCAAAACCATAGTCTGTGTCTTATTTAACTCTAAGAGCAGAGGGTCACTTTGTGGCAGGTTGCAAACAATGAATACTTGACAAATGAATTAAATCAAGCACCTCTTGTTTGAAACAACAGCAAACATGAATTTGACTTTTCTTTTCTAATGTCCTTAAACACACCACATATTCGATCACATTGATGTTCTTTAGTTTCCAACAAAAACTCTCTAGCAGAAACCTCCCGAAGCTCTGGGAAGTGTCTGTTGTTCTGAGGGTAACTGACATTTGGACGGAAGAAAGTGGTTTCTGGAAGAGAGATGGTCCAGTGTGGTCTAGTGTGATGCACTCCAACTGAATCAGGGGTTTTACACAATTAACAAGCTGTTTAATTTCAAAATGATTCCAAGAAGACGTGGGGTGGAGAGACCATAGCAAAGGTATCTTAGGATTTCTGCAGATAATGTGTACTTGCTACAGAGAGGAAAAAGGGATGAGGCAGACCACTGTAACTTTGGAGGCAAAATCCAAGTACGTGAGATGCTGCTGGCCCGGCCTGCTCCAAATTCTCAGAGGAGACTGCCTAGAATGATTGATGGCGCTGTCTGAGATGAGTGAATGTGGAAAATTCACTTCGGATTTTATGCAGTTAGTCTCCCAGAGAACACCAATCGCATTCCTCATCTCGAGTGCCGTGTCATTCCCAGCATCCATCAAGTGAGTAATCTAGTTCTCCAGCAAGAAGATGAGCCGGGGTTGACATAGCACTTTATGGCTTAAAGCTTCTAGTAGTTCATGAGGTCCTTTCTAAGCTGAGTCACAAAGTCCCTGGGTCAAAACACTTGCAGAAATCAAAACTGGCAAGAATGACTGCATCACAACAGCCGACAGAGAATGCCACACGCCAGGGTCAAAGAGGCAACCTTCCCCCAGAACACAGCCATCTTTCTTTTACTGTAATCAGAAAGGAATCTGACTGCAGTGCAGAGTTGAAGGGGTGGACAAAACAGCATGACGCAGCCTCATGAGTCCCCTAAGTTGTACTACACAGAGATGGGTTTACTGGAGGATTTTAAAAATTTTCAAGCAAGGCCGTCATGCTAAACAGTGGTGATTTGAACATACAAAAGCCATCCATCACTTCTGGGGAAGCAAGGTCATTATTATTGCTGGGGAAGGAAGTAGATCTTTGTCCTGTTGCTTCTCAGGCATTTTTGAGCGCCCTTGGTTGTGTAAATATCCAGTAAGGAAGAATTGGTTCCACAAGGGAAAGGTTATGGATGAACTACCGTCTTTTATTATAGATTCAATATGTATTGCCTCACTCTGTGGGAGGCAAAGCTATTCATTCAGGAATCGGTGAACTACTTTGCGTAAAAAATTCTAGGGTTTATTGGTAAGGAGGGGACTGACACCCAAGTTCTGCGCAAATTTGACATTAACAAGCAGAGTGAATGTGACAAGTTCCAAACAGAAAAAAACAGCAAGTCCCTGAGATGAAACTGCCTTGAGCAGGAGCGAGCTAAGCTGGGGGCCCAGACTTGAGTGCTCCAGGTGGACTCATGCTAAAATCAGCCTCAGACTGACGTTTGGTAGCATCCTCACATCGCTATGGTATCGCTGAATGGGGACCAAAGCAGACAATGGCTTCATCAGGTATTTAAGAATATGCAGCATGGATCAGGCCCTGTGCCACCCATGGGAGATGCAACTGCAAGTAATACAACCCTCCCCGAGTAGGCAGAGAATGACATGGAGATAAATATCTGTAATATGATTTGCAAGCATGCATGCTAAGTTGCTTCAGCCGTGTCAACTCTTCGCAACTCTATGGACTGTAGCCCACCAGGCTCCTCTGTCCATGGGATTCTCTAGGCATGCATACTGGAGTGGGTTGCCATATCCTCCTCCTCCAGAGGATCTTCCCCGACACACGGATGGAACCCTCGTCTCCTGTGGCTCCTGCATTGCAGCAGGTTCCTTACCACTCGCGCCACCTGGGAAAGTCCCAAATGCAGTAGCTAAGAGAATCTGAGGCTTCCCAGGTGTCTCAGTGGTAAAGAACCGAGAAGATTCCCTAGAGAAGGACATGGCAACCCACTCCAGTACTCTTGCCTGGGAAATTCCAAGGACAGAGGAACTTGGCGGGCTACAGTCCATGGGGTTGCAGAGCATCCAACACGACTGAGGGACTAAACAACAACAGTGAGAATCTGAGATCCCCAGTGGGATCCATAATGACACTGAGAATTTCCTATGGTGTTTTGAAAGATTAACTGTGTTTCTCTACATGACTTCAACTGATAAAACACACAGTACTGTAAGACAGCAGAAGATGAGGCGGGCCCAGGCTTGGGACCCACTCTTGTTCACCACGGAGGCTCCAGGGCCATGCCAGCCGGGATGTGATCCGGGAGAAACGGAGATGCTCACAAAGGGACCACCCTCTACGGAAACTTTCGAAGCTCAGGTTTCCGTCCTCTGTGGAAACTGGGAGACTTCCTGTCTCTCATGGCAGCCCTGCCAGTCCCACCAGCCAGCACTGCAAGACCTTCGCTGCCCTGTGTCTCTGGCTTCCCGTGTGGGCACACGGTTTGCTTACAAAGACCTCGAGCAATGGCACCGTCCGGACACCGCGTCCTCCGCCCTCTCCCCCGCGCTGGCCCCTGACGCTGGCTGTGTTATCACACCATCAGTGAAGGTGGCAGGCTCCCACGCCCACTGACACAGGCACCCCGCGTCACAGTCATTGCTGCAGTCGCTCAGTCATGTCCGGCCCTTACTCGTGGGTTAGTATTCTTTTTACTTTGCCAAACACAAGCGGTGGCAAAAATTAAAGTGGGAAGTGAGAAAGCCTTAGTCTCTCAGTCGTGTCCGACTCGTTGTGATCCCATGGACTGTAGCCCACCAGGCTCCTCTGTCCATGGGATTCTCCAGGCAAGAAACCTGGAGTGGGTTGCCATTCCCTTCTCCAGGGGATCTTCCCCACCCAGGTATCATACCTGGGTCTCCCGCATTGCAGGCACGTTCTTTACAGTCCGAGCCACCAAATTATTTTTATTTTTACAAGCAGTGATAAAAATTACATTAAACCATGAGCTAAAGAAAACCCACACTGATTCTTTCTGTGATTAAAAAAAAAATGATTTTTTTTTAATTCCAAGTAGTGCACTGTTCGAAGGAAATTTCAGTGTCTCTGCACTACTGTTGCCCCAGGCATCAGCTCCCCTGAGTCCATGCCTTTTCGAAGACCAAGAATCAGCCAGAGAAGGCCTGGAAGGTCCAGCAAGGCGGTCCGAGTCACAGAGTGGTGTGGTTGTCTCAGGGATCACTCACGGGCTGGCACCTCCCGGGGGCCCTCTCTGGATGATGGTGCCACCTGTGTGCCACCCTCCTTTCCCATCGCAGCCCTCCCGGTCCGCACACTCCCTGCCCCTCTCTGCTCCCCCGCTTCCTCTCTGGGTTATCCGTTTCCTCTCTAGATCCCTGAGCCTCTGTCCACTTCAGCCCCTCCTCGTGATGAAACAGCAGAAGGCGGAATACAGCAAAAGTAATTTCATGTATGTTCCTCTCAATAGGGTTTGCAAATCTATTGTTTATCTAAATATTTCAAATTTCGTTTCACAGCGATAACAGCTCATGAGTGTCACCTCCGCAGACTCACATTGGTGCTTGATGAGTCTCTTCCGGCGGTGACACTGCCAATGTTCATCCACGCCGAGGTATATAGCCCAGAGAATCTGTTCCCTCTCTCTTAGAAAGGTCTCTCTTTTAGAAAATCTACTTAATAAGCTTCTTAAGACTGGGTTAAACTAATATCAATAAATAAATTTTAGTAAAGTTTCGACGCAGCAGATGATTTCTGGAAAGAAGAGATTCCCTGCAAGAGGCAGCGTAGGATCTGTTCTCATTAGCATCCAACGAACTGGGCGAGTGGAGTATCACTTATGTCCAAAGGGTCACTGGAGCCTTGTTTTTACTTTTTCATGAATCCAAATCAGCCGGAGAAGGTTAATTTACTTTAGAATAATTTTGGCTTTAAATTATTCAGTGATCATTTCCAAGTCCGCAGGCCTGAGGGGGAAGTGCGCCTTTAATAGGTTTGTTTACTGGTAACATAAAAGGCAGATGGTCTCTGCAGTTTCTGTTACAAAGTTTGTGGAGCTCAGGAGGAAGAGGTGAGTTGTAATTTAACCACCTTTAGATGAAAAGCAAACAGGGAGGCTTAAAGGGCAAGGTCTTGGTTTAGCCTCCACTGTGTCACGGGATGCAGAGACTGGAGCCCCGCACCCACCCCCTCCCCCACCACCTTCCATCCCCCTCCATCCCCCTCCATCCCCACCATCCCCCTCCATCCCCACCATCCCCCACCCCGCCCACGGCTGCCTAAAAGCACATGGAGATGCAGGGCACAGCGGGGTGAAGCTCCTGGCCCCTCAGCTCCCCCGGGGTCCTGCCAAACCCACCGCGAAAGACTGTGCTTTGCTTTGCTTGATCATTCGGGGAAGAGCAGGCACAGGTGACTGAGGGAAGGTTCTTGTAGGTTAGAAAGCTGACTCGACTTCCTGAAAAGCTAACACCGGAAGCACTGCTTTCCAGGAGGGCTGGGAGCCCCGCGGAAAGGATGCAGGTTCGTGGGTCCCCGGCCGGCCCGGCCCTGTCCTCCTCTCCACCCGTCCACCCGTCCACCTGTCCACCCATCCACCTGTGCACCCATCCACCCGTCCACCTGTCCATCCGTCCACCCGTCCACCCCTCTCTGTCCTCTGTGGCGGCTTCCTACCTGGGGACGCGGGCATCCTCTTCTGCTCCTTGAGCGGTGCCCGTCCATGGGAAACACTCGGAGGGGGCCCGGGGCACCAAATCATGGAGAATCCCTCCCAGGACAAAAGCGGGCCACCGCTGGAGCGGGGGGAAGTCCCAGAGAGAGTGGTGATGGTTGCTTAATGCTGTGAGTGGGACGTGGGTCACTGACGTGTGCCGCTGA